>NW_027206062.1:0-600000 GCF_024711535.1 Dipodomys merriami
TTTTATTTGGTTAATGCATCTTTTATAAAGAGTGCAGCATGAAATTATCTTTATTATGTATTATCTATCAGCACTTGTAAGTCCATGGGTGAGTGTTTAATGAATTTGGGTGTGGCACTGTTACATGCATATATGTAGACCACTCAAATTACTTCTTACTAATATGAGGCAACTTAATGATATTCAGTGGTAGAGTGCTTGCCTCGAATGCATAAGGCCCTGAGTTTGATTCTTTAGCACCACATAAGCAGAAAAAAGCCAGAAGTGGTGCTGCGGTTCAAGTGGTAGAGCACTAGCCTTGAGCTAAAGAGCTGAGGGATAGTGCCAAGGCCCAGAGTTCAGCTCCCAGGACTGACAAAATAAAAAGGATGATTTCTCCTACCTTTTCACAGGATGAGTTTGCTTCGAAGGTCTTTTTCTGCCCTTTCACTCTGAATTTGTGGTTATCTTGGATGGTGAGATGTTAATTATAATCACCAAACAGTGGAAAGAAAGTAATGTTTGTACACACAGATAAATTCGGGCCGTGTTATACTAATGTTCAAGGCAATAGAAGTTATGAAAAACAAAAAAAATAGGAACATATAAAAGAAACAGGTAAACACTCTAATAGGGCAAACAGCATAAAGAACAAAAAATATATCACCTATAAACAGCATAAAACAACAAAAAAATTGTGCTCATATTCTAGTTACTAGTATGTATTTGAGTATTCTTTATCTGTGGAAAGATTATTTTATTGATTTGGTCTTCTGGGTGTTTTTAAATTTTCTTGAAGTTCATGAGCTTCTATTTCTCATTGTTTGAGAAGAAACTTAAATATATTTACTATGCTTTTATTTATCTGTTCTTCTCCTTCCTTAAAATTGATTAGGGATTTTGGTCTTTGAATCCAGTCCTAAAGTTCTTGCAATAATTTTTTCACAACTCTTGGATTTGTGTGTGTGTGAGTGTGTGTGTGTGTAGGTGTGTGTGTTTACTATCTCTCTCTCTTTTATATCTACTCTATAGTCAAGCTCAGGAAGTTTGGTCTTTAATATCATCTGTTCTGCTGGTGAAATATTCTACATGTTTTTCTCTGTCTGTCTTCAGTTTGATTGCTTTTCAGGATTATGTTTAATGTCCCGTAATGACTTCTTAACTTAGTTTAGCTGTGGCTTTTTAAAATTTATTTTAGTTGCATGGTCCCGTTCCCTTTGAACTCACTTCTTTGTAATCACTTGGATTTCCTTTAGCAGTTTATCTGCTTTCTCAATGGAATTCTTTATTTCTCTCTTTGTATTTCCAGCTTTCTCATATTTCTTGTATTTCTTTGTTAGGTCTTTTTAAAATGTTTTTTTTTAATTGTGAAAAGACTGTACAGAGGGGTTACAGTCCCATGAGTAAGGTAATGAGTACATTTCCTATCATTGTTAGCTCCTCCTTTGTTTTGCCCATACCATCCCTTCCCTCCCACCTCCCCAACTCCTCCCCCACTGCTTCCCCATCCAACCCCTGACCCACCGAAGTTGTAAAGTTTGTTTTCAACATAGTGCCTTGTACATCTCATTGTTACAATGCGTCGACCTGTGTCCTCATTTCAGCATTTTATTATTTCCCTTCCCCTCCCCAAATTAGAAAAATGTATATACAAGATGCTGAGAACCGGAAACAAATACAGTGAAAACAGGGGTTATACCGTGGGGGAAGAACATACCAAAGAAACAAAAGAAAATCACATAGTACATTATAAATATGTGATATGTTATGTGGGGAACTGGGTTATAACTTTATTTGGCAGTGATAACTTCTGGGACCCACTAAGTCAGTGCAGTTTTGTGTTGTGTGAATTTTTAGCAGCCCTGTCTCTGGCTCTGTAGATCTTAGTGAGTGCTGTGGGTTGGGTAGGGGAGTGTGATTCACTTGCCTTGAATATTAGCATGGCTTTTTTCTTGGATATACCTGATGGTATAATTATTGTTGTAGCATGGAGATTCTCCTTGGGTACAGCATACAGTTCTTTTATTTACTGATCTTCTGTTGTTCTCAGTGAATGGCTGTTACTGTCTGTGCCATGGATTTTCTCATACCTCCAAATGCTGTTTTGCTGTTTTTGTTTGCTTTTGCAAATGTGGAAGATGTGTGGGACACACCAGGAGATTTAAAAGAAAAAAAAAAACACTTGGGCTTGGAAGGTGGCTCAGTGGTAGAACGCTTGCCTTGCATGCATGAGGCCCTGGGTTTGATTCCTCAGCAACACATAAGCAGGGGGAAAAAAGCCAGAAGTGGTGTTGTGGCTCAAGTGGTAGAGTGCTAGTCTTGATCTCAAGAGCTGAGGGACAGTGCCCAGGCCCAGAGTTCAGGCCCCATGACCTAACCCCCCCCAAAAAAAAACAAAACAAAAAAAACAAAAACAAAAAAAAAACACCTGGATTTATGCAGGTGCAGCAGAACTCTAACCATGTCAGTATCTGTTTGTGTAAAGAGTTTTACTTGGATGGTTTTATTCTCCACTTTTTGGAAGCATAAAATTCAAATATTGATGTCTACTAGACTCTGTTTATCCTTTGTATGGAATCTTGGGTTAAACTGAACATCCCTGCTAAATTTCTGTACCTCCTCTTGTTTTAAGGAAACTCCTATTTTTTCCTTAATTGATTATTTCAAAAATTTTTATATTTCATATTTCACCCTCAATATTAGTGTTACATAGAATATGACTTTTGGAAGCTTTTCCTTCAGTTGAAACCTACATGACTATGACGGTGAAAGAAAATTTAAAAGAAATATAAAATACTGGATTGTTATTGTGGAGGTTAGATAAGATATTGACTGAGAAAAGAGACATGTTTTATCATATAATGAAAGATTATAATATAAGAATAAAATAAATTGAAGAACATCAAGAGGATACACAAGTTTGGAGGAGGTGTGTATTCAGTTTACTGGCTATAAACAATGTGTTATAAGTGAAACCATCAACATATCCTTAGGTACCCATCCGGTAGTGTATTTTGGGAGATGCAGAAACTGATGCTGTATAGGGGAATGGATTTGTTTTCTCCACCTATTAAAGAATTAAAAGGCAAGATATAATTTAAGGTAAACAGAGTAAGTTTATTTGACAGTACAAGGAAAGGCATGAAATGAAAGTAAGGAGATTATCTGTCTGTAGGGGAGATTGCAGTAAAGTCCTCTCAGAGGACTTTTTTTCTCTACTATTTCCTTTTATTATCTTTAAGTAATTGTACAAACGACTTGCCATTTAACATAGCAGTTTATGGATATAATATATCTTCCTCAGTTATCCCTTTCAACATTCTCATCCATTACTCCCCTATCCACCCCATCCTTCACTTTTCTTAATTGTGTAGAATATACATTGGATTCTTTTTTAAAAAAATTGGTTGTGTCCTAAATAGTTGTACAAAGAAGTTGTCAATCAGCAAACAGTTTGTGAATAAAGTATGTCTTGATCAGGGCCACCTCTTTCAACCATCACTTCCTCACTTTTAATTTTTTAGGATATATATTGATTTTTTTTGCAGAGAGTGGTTTTTATAATATTGAGTTCCTCCCTTTTCTCCACTCTCTGTATTTGGTAGATTGGTTAATGGCTTATACATGTGTGTTTTGTGTCTGCACTTGTTTAGTGGGAACACAGCATTTGAGCAGTAACTCACAGCTTTTATGGGAATAAGTATTTTATCAGGAGCTGGTAGAACTAGGGGAATAAAACTCCATGCTGGGACACATGGTATCTGTAACTATGTTATGGCCCTTACTTTCTATACTTACCTTCGTTTCTCAGTCCTTCTTTGATGGGAACCTGTAAGTGTCATTAAGAAACAGGCACAATGACTTTCTGCTGAGAGATGTCAGAGGGGTTAAGATAGTCTAGGATCTTCCAAGAAGTGTCTTTTAGGTAGACAGCATGTGGTTTGTGTGCTGTTCAAATGGACCACAGTAAAACTGCTAGACCAGTTTATATTTAACTATTTTTAATGGCTACTTGTAGGTTGACGGACTCCAATCTAGATGAAACAAACCCATGAAGTAGGTAAAGAATATAGGGACAAAGTCCTAGCAGAATTTTTATACTAAACAGGGATCCTAGGGAAGACAGCAATGGAGAGAAGCAGAATCGGGTGTGTTCTCAAATATGCCATTCTTAATAGTTTACTCTCTAATTTGAGATGCCTTTTGAATTAATGTGGATATTAGATTAGACCTGTAACAATCTCTTACTCTTTAACAAAAGTGTTCCTTTAGCATGGAATAAACCTTTTCCCCATTGAATATATTAAAGGTATTCTATTTTGTGAAATCACAGTTATTAGGGAGTCAATCTGTCCTTATAAGTTTACAAACATTTGGGTTATGATTCTGGAACTAGGCCCGATGTATTTCAAATTAGATATCCTTCTTCTAAAATGGTGCACATGTTCCTACATGTGCTGAAACCTAGCTTTAGATATAGGAGGTGAGGGATTGGGAAGGTGGCTCTGTGGTAGAGTGCTTGCCTTGCATGCATGAGGCCCTGGGTTCAATTCCTCAGCACGACATAAGCAGAAGAAACCAGAAGTGGCACTGTGGCTCAAGTGGTAGAGGACTAGCCTTGAACTGAAATGCTGAGGGACAGTGCTCAGTCCTAGAGTTCAGGCCCCACAACCGACAAAATAAAAAAAAAGGAAATAGGAAGTGACATAAATGTAAAAGTGTGTATTTCCAGTCAGTTGGGGGGTTGACAGGCTTTAACATCAGGTAATAATGCTTACTATCTTTTTTTTTGGTCATGGAGCTTGAAACTCTTGAGCTCTTCAGCTCAAGGCAAGCATTCTACCATGTGAGCCACAGTGCCACTTCCAGTTTTCTGGTGGTTTACTGGAGAAAGAGTCTCACGGATATTCCTTTCCAGGCTTGCTTTGAACTGCAATCTTCAGATCTCAGCCTCCTAAGTAGCTAGGATTACAGGTGTGAGCCACAAGCTCTCAGCTAGCATGCATTTTATTAAAGAGCAAGGACAAGCCAGTGCCTGGAACTTTTTTTTCACCTCTTGAGTTTAGTAGTTTCAAAGAGGCAATTAAGCTTGACTCCATTTGGAAATTAACAGCATCCATTCTTATTTGAGCATTTTTTTCCCATAATATCTTTGTACGGTCCCTTCTAAAATACGATAAACTTTGTCTTAGTAGATCTGTCCTTTTTGCTGGTGTGATGTTCCAGTTAGTGTTTTTTATATTGCTGAGATAAAATATTCCAGCTGATGTGATCCCATGTTGGATGTGAGAGACTGACAGGTCAAATGAGAGAGAGAGAGTTTGCCAAAAATCTATACTCATCAAATTTAAGCAAAGGAGGTATCAATAGAAATAGCATCCAAGCAGATCTTACCTAATACACTTTAAGTTAAAAATGTTAAGCTTTGACAAGTACTTGTGATATTGTGGGAAACCCAAAAAGAGAACTAGGACACCAGGGCTTTTCAAGAAGCAAGTTTTATTGGTGTTCCAGAGGCCCAAGCTGACTTGTGCCCAAATGCTGAGGCTTGGAACAAAGGATACTTGGCTAAATTAAATGCTTTTGTAAGCCAGTTACTGAAGAAAGACAGCATTATCTATTGTGATTATCAAAGAACAGAAGGGCTAGCAATGGAAAATTTCTAACTCACAAATGCAGCAAATAAGTCCTGACGGAGTGAGTTGGTAGTGTTAAGTGGTGGGTAGCTCTAGCAGGACAAAAGACAATTTATAATAGTGGCTAGTCTTGACAAGGTAAAACTTTTTCCCTGTCCCTTAGACTTTCTATACCCTATTACATTTCTTTCTTCGTGCTTCAACCTAACCAGTATCAAAGTTCATCATCCTGATTTAGAGGCTTGTATTTTCGTAGCTTCATTACATGGGTTATTGTCTTTTTAAAATGACCTTCATAATGGTTTTTGATAGATCACACTATCAAGAGAACTGAGCAGGGTAATAATATACCTGCTCCCAAGACAAGGATCTTTGCCTGTATCAGGTTATTTAATCTATCCAAGGCAGAGAACTACCCTCCATGCCGATAATTTGGATTACATACTTTCTGAATTGGGATGTATTCATGGGCAGTCTTCATCATCCTGTCTGTGATTTTTTATAACCTTTACCTTATTACTAATTTGTAAATAATAGTTACTTCAGTTGAATTTCTTACCTACACCTCCTCAGAGGCAAGTAAATAGTATAATGCTAAGGGGTTTTGATATACTACCTTGCCTGCTTTGTTTTGCTATTTTTTTTGCCTATGTGTTATGGGCTTGTAGTTATAATCACAGTTTCCATGTGGAGCCAAATAATGTGATTCAGCATACAAATCAGGGCATAATAGTCCCACAACTGTTCTGCCCAAGAGGCAGAACCATAATACTGAAAGATGTGCTCATTATATTTTGTTTTAATTTTATGGGAACCCCACTTTTGTTCTTTTACTCTTTGTTTATATATGAGAACTTCCAACTTCTTACACTGTCTGACGGAATCAAGTAGAAGGACAGCCTGATTGTGAATAGTATGCAAGAAATCAGCTGCTGAGTCACAGTATGTAAGAGTGCATCCCTTGGGTGTTCACGTGGGTGCCACCTGGAGGTTGGGGAAATTGACTAGAGGGTGAGATTGCGGTTTTCTGTGTGATTTGGAATTCTCCATAATTGAGTCTTTTGGGCAGTGTTATAAAACTTTTGTCTTACCCAATTAAACCTCACACTGAATTAGTGAACTTGCCTTTTGCGGAAGAGGTACAATAATTTCTGATAATAGAAGTTTTTAAATCAGACACTTTTTCCTGGTTGGGGCAAGTGATTATTAAAGGAGTGCTATGATCCAGCTCTTTTTCTGTCCATGGCCAATAGTCTTCCAGGTTGGTATCCTCACAAAAATAGCATATAGTGACCTTCAGTCTGGTTATAGACTTAGCTAGTTAGAAGAACAGTTCTTTAACCTTTATACAGATAAGAAACTCACACCACAATTTTTCATATAATGACAGAAAGATTTTGTATTAGGAATTCACATGGGTGATTGTGAGAAGTTTGAAATATAGTAAGGTCATTATACCTTTACGTGTGTGTGTGTGTGTGTGTGTGTGTGTGTGTGTGTGTGTGTGTGTGTGTGTGTGTGTGTGTGTGTGTGTGTGTTTGTGCTGGTCCTGAGGCTGGAACTCAGGGCCTGGGCACTGCCCCTGAGCTCTCAAGGCTAGCACTCTACCTGTTGAGCCACAGTTCTATTGCCAGCATTTTTTTGGCGGTTAATTGGAGATGAATCTCAAGGACTCTCAAAGCCCACATTGACTTTGACTTGAGATCTGAGGATCTCAGCCTTCTGAGTAGCTGTGATTACAGACCTGAGCTGCAGGCTCCTCATATTAGGTCTGTACCCCCCAACCTTAAAAAAAATCAGTTTGAATGCCAATTGAGTTTCCTGTCCCCTGCTTGGGTGAAATTTTCACGTGCTTAGTGTGCAGTCAGAAGTTCCTTTTTTTTTTTTCTGGTAAAGGGCAGTAGTTTTGTTTTCCCTGGCAATTTGTCCATTTCCTATAATTTTAGTATGGGCAGAAGATACCTTCTTAGTATGCACAGCCGAGCTAAGAACTAGTATGCTCTTCATACATATATTTTCATCTAGCTTATAGGTAATTTTTCAGGTTAGGCATGTGAGAAGTCCCAAACAGCAATGTTTTTAGATATTGTACCCAGGCTTGTTTGGGTCACTAAAAGAATTATGGACATTTAATCATTGTTCTTGAGGTTGGTAGTTAGGGTTGAAACAGGTATGTTGATTATTGTGGGAGCATAGTGAATAGTTAGTACGGTTGTAGGTGAAGCCCTCTATGGACTGTGCTTGCAAAAAAAGTAGCAAAAAGGGAGAGTTGCTCCCTGTCATGTAGTCTTTCTTTTGCTACTACAGGAAGAGCCATCCCTCTGTGGTACTGACTGAAAATGCATCAGAGGATTAAATCTTCCATGGGAAATAACTTGAGTAACCATGGTTAAAGTTTGAAAGCAGCAAGAGACTAAACTATCAAGTTATATCTATTGCATACAGCATTTTAGTATATTAAGACTGACATCACTGTAGGTGCTGCTAAGCTTATGTCATTACAATTAGGAATGCATGGGTACATGTTTGCTTGCTGTAGTGTCATTAAATTAGGGAGTACCAGCTTGGTATACTGTCTTCTTCAGCATTGTATCTTAGAAGTCTTTAGCAGAACAGAAATACATGGACAGTCACAATTAGCATTATAGTGTTACATACTTAGTTATATAATGACCATTTAAAAGACCTTGAAATAGAAACTTAGATGAGTCCTGATTTAATTAATCCTCAATATTTTAAGTGGTCAAATGATTGACACTAGTCAACAAAAATATAGAATTACTTACCGGACAGATCACATTCTTTATTTTAATATATCAACATCTACATATAAAATTACAAATAAATAACTTCACATGGGGAGAAAAATAGGAATAAATGCTAGGTAACACAAAAGATAGCAAACCAAAAAGATTCATACACATACATAGCCTATGTCTTGAGGTTCAACATCCTTCCATAGATAGCTATAAAAATCAGAATATGAGAGGCCATTGTGATTTAGAAAAAGGTAAAATGCATTGTTGGAAAGGTTAGAAGATTTAGAATGAAGAAACAAGATTTAATTATGCAATAGAAGATAAATTATTATATTGGAGTAAGCATTCAAGAGAAGACAATAAAAAAACAAATTGGGAGCTGTGGATTCAGTTCACTAGCTTTAAACATAGTGTTATAGTTTTACTACAAAATGTCTACCAGAGATAGGTTCCTATCTGGTAGCATTATATTTTGAGATGTTATCTAAGGGAACAGATTATTCCCCTCCATATATTATAGAATTGAGATAAACTGAGTAAGTTTATTTGAAAATGAAAGGAAAGGTATGAATGGAAAATAGAGCCTTTTCATCCAAAGAGGGGACTCAGAGGAGGCCAGTGGAGTCCTCTCAGAGAGCGGCTTTTATATTACTGGGTTTCTCTTTTATTTCCTCTTCTTAGCTTTGTACAGATTTGTTGAAGGCTTGTAGATAGCCTGTCCCTACTTTGTCACTGGTTGTGTGTTCACCCAGGGCATCATGAGAAGCATTTAAGCAGGAGCTCACAGTATTATGGAAAAAAGAAATACTATGGGAATAAGAAGTACCATAACTGGATGCATTACCTGCCACTATGTTACACTCTTCACCTTTTATCCTTAAATTCCTGTTTCCCTTGGTCGCTAATCCTCCCTCTCTGATGGAAAACTTAACTTGCTCTTAAGGAATAGGGACAATGAATGACTGTTTCAGGCTACTTTCTGTTGTGAGGGGAGAGTGGAGTAAGGCAGTCTGAGACCTTCCAGGAAGAAGGGTCTTTTAGGCATATAGCATGCAGTATATGTGTTGTTCCTATGGACTAGAGTAAAATTGTGAAGGACAGTTTCTATGAAGCTACTTTTTTATGACAATTTGCCACTTGGTGGACTTCTGATCTAGAAGAATCAAATTTGACAATCAGATAGGTAATAGAGGTGACAAATGTTGTCAGAATTACTGAACAAAGCGAGGATGTCAAGAAAGGTAGTATTCAAGACAACCTGTACCAGGAATCTCCACTGAGAGCCATCCTTATGTAGCTTATTTAAGTTGACAGGCCTTGTGAATTATTGTTTATTGGTTTGAACTCCATCGGTTCTGACATCCCAAGCCTTTCCCCTGTGTTCCCCTTTCTATATTTAAAAACTTCTTTGTTTTGTGAATCACAACTGCTAGGGAGTCAATCTGTTCCAGTAGATTTATAATGGTTTAGAATAAGTCATTGGCTATCTAGCAACACATTGTAGGCTAGAGCCAAAGGAAAAAAAATTTTTTTTACTAGAGGTTTGATGTTATTTCAAGTTGAAAGCATATATAGGGCAAGGAGAATCTGGGTTTTTCCTGGAGCTGTAGAAATAGTAAGTAACAGAAAGGCAAGGGCACAAGTTCCCTCTCCTGGGAGCATAGATAAGCATAAAGATCAGGTGGCAGTGCTTATGAATTCTTGTTCTTGACAATCAACCTTAGTTAACTCTGAAAGGGCTATTACAAGTGACTCCATGTAAAATCTTAGAGCATCCCTTCTTACCTGAACAGTTGTGTTTTCAGCTGACTCTGTGTGGTCGGTATATACCAGGACAAGTTTTATTTCTGAGGTACTGTCCGAGTTAGTGTTTTTGTTCATTGTTTTGATGAGATATTCCAGTTAGTGTAATCCATTGTTGGAGCAAGAATTCACACAGGTAAATTGCGAAGGAGTCTGTGTCAAGAAAATTGGCCAAATTTCAGTAACAGTGAGTTAATAGAATTAACTTTCAAGCCAAAATTACCTTGAACACATTAAGTTTGAAAAGCTAATTTTGACAAATAATTCCTTGTAAGAAACATTCCTATGTAGTCCTGACTGCAAATATGAATAAGACTTAATCTGCAATAGCAAAAGATACAAGAGTAGCTGTGGCTAAAATTTAAAAGAGCAAAAGAATACAAAGTTTAATTATTTTCATTGTATATAGTATTTTAGAATATTCATTCTGATTGACATCATTTTAGTTGCCAGTAAATATTTGGAGTACAATTAGGGATACATGCACAAAGTTTGATTTGTGTGGTATAATTTAAAGGGTATCTGCTTGGTATCCTGTCTTTGCCAGTTTTGTATCCTACAAAAGTTTCCTACTTGGAGAACTGAAATATAGAGACAGCAACAATTAACATTATAGTTTTATATACTTAGTTGTAAGCTGACAACTAAAAGGCCTCGAGATAGACAGACACTTGATTGAATTTTACATAAGACAGTTTTCAGGTTGTCAGTAGCTTGACACACTAATTAATAGTACAGAGGGAATTACTTTGATAAGTAATATTTTCTGTCAGTTTTACAATATTCTTAAGACATACCACCATTATAGACAAGAATTGGTGGCTAGTTTAGCTTCATTATATTAACCTTGATTTATACATAATCATTTAAATTACAACCAATCTAATCACATGCAAAAATTTTGTAAGTTCTATCTAATCTCTATTTGGAAACATACTCAGACCTTCTATTATTATCTATTATTATCAGACCTTCTATTATTATTAACATTTGGATATATCTTTTAATTTTGTTAGATAACTAGTTAAGATAAATTTCTCTCTTTTCAAGTTTTTTCCTTATACAAAATTAGCAGTCCTTTTAAAAGCATATCCTCTATATGTACTCTTCACTGTCATGTCATGTTAGTAGTTTAAAATGTCTTTGAAACAACCTTTAAATTATACTATATTGCTATTGAAAATAAAATGCTCTGTATCTAGAAAGAAAAGTAATCTTATACTGGTATTTTTAATGCAAAAGTTATTGTTAAAATCTCTATACGCTGTCAAAAACCAAATCTCAAAACCTTGTTTGACACTTGAGTTTAAAATTGTACCCTTTATCCCCTATCTCCCCATTATTAATTTCTGAAAGACTGTATTTTGATTAAACCTGATTAAGATATGATGTCCAACTCTTCTAATAGCATTGTGTATTAAAAATAAGCCATTTAAAAATGCTTACATACATGTGTACTTGAATTATGCATAAATATTTGCCTCAAAAATGAAAAACGGTCAAAGTATTTGTTTTCTATTAATTCTAGTGACAGAGGCTTTACACACTGCTTGATTGGTGAAAACACAAAAATAAATGTGTGTAAATATTAGTTTAGGATATTATTAGAAAAACTCTTTAATCATAAAATAATTACTATTTAAAAAATTAAGGTCTGAGAATGGAATCAAGATAAGAGCCTCTCTAAAATTAGAGAGAAAACGCCTTTTGAGGAACAAGATTAGACAGATTTGTTTGTGCTTTAACTGGTATCACAAAGATGGAGTGAATACCTTTCTGGGAACATTGAACCACAAAGTTTGTCCAGAGTTAGAGAAAGAAAACATGGTTAATTTTTTTAAAAAAGAGGATCCACTAGAGACTTAACCATCAAAAACCTCTCTCTAGGAAAAGATCTTAAGTCACTTTTTGAGTTTTGATTGACAGGCTAGTACCATAAGGTGGATGAGCGAAACCACATGTCCTGTGCTAAAAGGACAAAGGACAAGAAACTATATTTTACACCATAAAGGTTCAGAAAAGAGCTGGACATCATTGTACATCGTCTGGAAAAAGGTCATATGTAACTATGAGAGAAATCCTAAAAACAAATGCTGTTAACCATGAATAGAATATTATTAAAAGGACTGATTTGATAAAGAACTGAGCCTTTATATTAGAATATTAAATTGATCTTTGAGCATTCTCTAGGTGAGCCTTAATCTGCCTAAGATCTTGTCAAGAGTGTATGTGGTATACTCAAATCTGATTTTTGTGCTCATTCAGACTTTGTTTCCTCAGGATTGGAAGGGAAGTATATTCTAACTTAGGCCATGGCCTTTAAGAAGAGATTATTTTTCAAAGCAAGAAAGCCAGTGCTGCCAGGACCTTCCTTCTGGGGGGGTCTTCTTTTAATTTTTTTCAGGCTTTAAGGGATATTATGGCCAATCCTCAGCAAAAGGTTTTATTTTATGCTCTGGAAATCTTAACTTTCCCAGTGTTTCATGTTATATTTGCTTCTTTTTTTCTTTATTTGCCTAGCAAATGTTTTTCCTTCTCTCAAAATTTTTGGTATTGTGTCATAATTAGAAGAAGCAATTGACCAAGGGATATCTTCTTAAGGTATATCTTGCCTGACCCAATTCCTGTGTTCCCTTTTCTGTGATTCCTGGCCACTGTGATGTGAATTCCTTTAACTTACCATTTATTTCCCTGGTTGATTAATTAACATCTCCAAAATTAGGAACCAATATAATATTTTTCCATCTTAAGTGATTGTATGATGCATTTGGTCACAGTGAAGAGACAAGTAGTTAATATAGAAAATTGGTAGCAAAAGTGGGGTTGTTGCTGCAGGTCTAACTGATGATGTGCTTCAGAAATCTTTGGAATTGTTTTGCAGAAGGTATTTTAAATAGTTTTGAGTGGTTAGCTAGAGTCTCCTCTATATTGCTGCCAGCCAAACTTAGTGGGTAAATCTGTTAGAATCTAAACAAATCAGACTACAGATAGAAATGTGGATAGTAAAAACTCATTTGTTTCATATGTAAAAAGGACACTATTAGAAATTGTATTTTAACATCATCTTAAACAATAGTTTCCTTTTTCCACCTGCCCAAACACTTACTGACTACTGTATTGATAGTCAGGCAGATCTGGACACTATAAGATTATGATAAAGACCTTGGTGTTAATTTTAACAATAATCAAATTGATGAGATTCTGGGAAACTTTGAAAGTGTGGATGAAATACAGTTTGGGATGTGAAATGGCCAACAGATTTTGGGAGCAAAAATTTTGGGGTAGTGTATTACAATGAATATAAATGGTTAATCACATACTCATATGTTAAGAGTTTTGAAACCCTGAAATTCAGTCCCCCTAACTCAACAAAATTGTACTAGTAATGAGATCTGGGTTTCATAAATAAAAAAATAAATGTGTACTAATTATTTCCAGGCAAAATGTGGACCCATGGGCTGTCCCCAAGCACAGTCTAGTGGGTTGTGAGTTAAAGGACATTTTTAAAATAGAATATCCTTTTACTTTTGTGAACATTTTAGAATTTTATTGATCATTTCACATTAATTTCAGTCCTCACACATTTGTACAACAAACTTCATTATTAACATGTTTATTTATGTGTAATTTTGATCATAGTGACCTTATTTTGTGATATGAAGGCTAAACAATCTTTATAGTTTAATTATTTGTTGTACCGAGTGTTCTTTTACTTCCAAGTTCAGTAAAATAAGGAGTTTTAAAGACAATCTTGAATTCTTTCATATGAAGGATGGGACAGGGAGATAAAGAGGAAAATTATATTTTTAAGAATTAGGAAAGAACAATATAACAGTTTGCTAAAATTATAGCAGTGACCATATAAAGATGAATTTTACTGTATGATCTGAGAGTTAATATTAGCAATTAAGTTTGGGGAAATAAGAGCTTTGTATTGTCAATATCTTGACTATCATGTAACCTCAGTCATGCTTGGAAATTTAAGTTATTCCAAAGTTAATGGATGTAGCTTTTTTTTTTTTTTTTTTTTTTTTGGTCAATCGTGGGGCCTGAACGCAGGCCTGAGCACTGTACCTCAGCTCTTCAACTCAAGGCTACTACTCTACCACTTGAACCTCAATGCCACTTCCAGAATTTTTATTTTTGGGTCCGGTCGTGGGGCCTGAACTCTGGGCCTGGGCGCTGTCCCTCAGCTCTTTAGCTCAAGGCTAGCGCTCTACAACTTGAGCCACACTGCCACTTACAGCATTTTTCTTTTTGCTTATGTGGTGCTGAGGAATTGAACCCAGGCCCCCAGGCATGCAAGGCAAGTGCTCTACCACTGAGCCACCTTCCCAGCCCCACTTCCAGCATTTTCTGTGGTACTGTGGAATCAAACCCAGGGCCTCATGCATGCAAGCCAAGCACTCTACAACTGAACCACCTTCCCAGCCCCTGATACAGCTTTTGAATATGTTTGTTACCTGATAGGTTCTGACATTGTGGAAAGAGCCATTGATGTTTCTGACATCATTTGCTCAGAATAGATTGGTGAACTAAGAATTTTATCCATGTAGAATTAATTCAACTGTTCAAAAAAAATTAAAACAATTGGCCATGCCAGATGATTTATGATATATTACAAGCCTTTAAATTATTATCACAACTCTCTACACAACACCAGATCATATTTAGGAGAAACTTACACCCAAATCAGGTCCTATACTCTTCACATTTACTACTAAGTCTCAACAGAGAAAACACTATGAGGCACAACCTAAAACCAAGGCAAACTGGACCTTAAATAACTACATGTGAAATCAAATTCAGGAAAATAGAGATAATTTTCAGAGAAAAAGTTCCTTTCTTAGAGTAATCAACAAAGAAATATGCAAAATGAGAGCTATAGAAACATGAAAAAAATTTCAAAAGCCAAATGAGATGCAGTTCAGAAATAGCTTCATAATGTCAGTGAATAATAGGCCTGACATATAATTCGCAATAGAAATTCAGAAGAAAAAATAAGCACACACATATTTTTAGTGTACAGTATCCCTGATAAAAGCCATAGTATCACTAAGAAAATCCATAGTCCAACAAAAATAGGAAAATTTGCTGTAATAGTGACCCAATATCATCGAAGGTAGAAATATATATTAAATTTGTACTAATAGTATTAAAAAAGATGGCCAATAAAATATGTAAAATTGTTTAATGTAGATTAGCAAAAATATAGTACCTATCACATTTCCTACTCCTGTGAAATTATTTATATATAGATTATGGGAGCCCTTGGAAAAATAAATACCTGGAAGTGTAACACATTAAAAAAAGTTTTGCAAACTAATAGATGATAAATATTAACAGAACAGTGGAGAAAACTAAACAAGGCAGTAAACTCCCATGTGTCTTTCTTCATATAGAATAATTCATTCATATTTTTTTAATGCTAGAAAGTAATACTTAACACTGACATTGTAGAAAGATCCATCAATGCTTCTCACATGGTTTGTTCAGGATAGATTGGTATAATTAGAATTCCATTTTATTGTACAATAAGTTTAATTAAACAATTGTCAAAAAATTGGGAAGTGCTTTGTAATACTTATAGTGAATCAAATTTCCATATGATAAACAATATTACTTATAATACTCCCACTAGCTATTTAACAATAGCGTATTCAATAGTATTCTTCCAAAACTAATTCATCTTATCATAGATAGATAATATAATAATGAGCAAGACAGGGAAATATTAGCAGCATAAAAATGCACGTTATCGAGGAATTTAGAAAGTGAATGTGAATTATTGAGGGAATGAAAATCTGACAAGATACCACTTGCAAATTTTTAGTAGTTACATGGTCATCATATTTCAGAGATACACCAAAGACAGTGACTGACAAATCTATGGCAATAGAGGCACTATATCTAACCAGGAAACAAAAGCCAGACAAACTACTACATATAAAACTGCAAAGAAGTCACAGTACTTCACAGGGAGAGCAAAATAACAATATGCAGTAAGGACATATATCTTTTCCTTCCAAACAGAACTCTACATTATGCAACACTTGTGGCTCAATTGAAATTAGATATCATGATGACACAAGATTATGGCCCCAGGTCATTAAGGACCAAGAAAATAATTTCTTCCAGAAGGGTTACACAGAAGACAATTTCCACATACATCAAAACGTACATATTTTTGAAAAATATATTTGGCTAGCTTTGAGTTATTAAACAATATGGATGCTGAGTGTTGATGCTTCATGCTTATAGTCTTAGCAACTCAAGTTGATGAGATTTGAGGATCTAGGTTCAAAGCCACCCCAGGGCAGGAAGGACCATTAGACATGTATCTGCAATTAATTGCCTGAAAACTGGAAGTGTAGCTGTGGCTCAATGTGGTAGAGCCCTAGCCTTGGAAAATGCTCAAGGATAGTGCCCATGCCCTGAGCTGAAACCCCATGCTGATCAAGATAAAAACAAGCGAGACTTATTACCATATGATGTATGGTACCTTTGCTGCAGTACATAGAGCTGTGTCCTGAAGAGTTCGCTGGTATCCAGATTGATCAAAACCTGGTTAGCTAAAAAGCTGGGCACTAGTGGCTCATGCTTGTAATCCTAGCTACTGAGGAGGCTGAGATCTGAGAATCTTGGTTTGAAGCCAACATGGGCAGACAAATCCCAGAGACTCTTATCTCCAATTTACCAGCAAAATGTCAAAAGTAAAGGCATGATTCAAGTGGTAAAATGCCAAGTGTGAGTTCAAGCTCATATACTGACAAAGAAGTGTCTGCCTGGAAATGGTGGACACAAAGATGGGATGCTAGCTTGAAAGGGCCAGCCAGGGCTCCTCATAGAGGAGAAGATACACAAGATGAAGAGAGACTTGCCAGAAATTGTTCCGAGGGCAGAATATATCCACCCCAAAACTGGGAAATGGGGTCCTGCCTGGTCGAAGATCCCCCATCATGGCTGATTGAGCTGTATCAGCCAGGAGTGGGACTTGCCAGAATTCGTTCTGAGGGCAGAACAACTCCACCCCTAAACTGGGAAATGGGGTCCTGCCTGGTCAAATAACCTCCCTAATCCCTGTTTGAGATGGGTTAGCCCCCATGGCCCAAGGAAAGCAGCATGCCCCAAACCTCAGAACGGCACATGCCTCATGGAGTAAGGCACCTCACTGTCTGCACGACATGCAGAAATCATTGCTGTGGTACTTGCACTCAGTATGTAATTGAGCAACAGGCGGTATGTATTTACAGGCTGTCACAGATGGTGAAGCCTTGTGATCACACAAATGGACACATAATGTTTATGAAATCAGTGGCAAAGATCTTTAGAGTTAGAAGAATTTAGAATTAGAAGAAGCTCACAATATGTAGCATAATTATCAAATTCAAATTGGCCTAACAAATTTATAATTCAGAAAATAACTACAGCAACCAGTTAGTTATATTAACACAAAATATTAAGGTAGAGAGCCAAATATTAAAACCTACAGTGACACAAATAATCACAGATATACACTTTCATCTAGAACACACAAAAAGGGTAAGATGGCACAAGTAAAATTCCTAAGCTGCCAAGTATTAAAATACAAAGGAAAGAAAGCAAAGGGACAATGAATAAGGACCATAAGGTAAGATCACACCATAGGAGATTTCAACTATACATAGTACGTATGAGCACCTGTGGAGGACAGTAAGAATAAGAAGAGTAGCTGGCATAAGATCAGAAGTAAGGATGTGAGGAAGTCAAAATCTTACTGATAAAATTGAAATTTAAATAGAATAAAGTCATAAAAAACATAACATAATAGGTGTACACATCTAATTCAATAATAAAATAGTATAATAGATATAAAATATGAATGTCATATATAGAAAACATTGTATAGAATAAAATTTCAAAAGAAGAACTTTACATACAAATCAGGTACATTTAATTATTAGTAACATGTATAGAAAGCTTTAATATTTTATTTATAAGAGAATTAGAGTAATTATCAGAATTTCCAGCTTTACAGATAAACTTTCTTCAGGCCTATTTTAATCTGAATTAGAAATAATCATTAAAGGAAGCCCACACTACTTTTTTTTATTGTTGATCAAGGCAACATTTTACTTGATTAAACCTTTGAAGAGAAGTTTAAAACTGAATATTTTGTAGTTATATAAAAATATAATCCATTTTTTGAGTTTCTGGAAGTAAATTATGAATAAAAACAGATCGTGCCTACTCCTAATGGTCTCTCAGAAATTGCATCCTTTGCCTGGGAAGATACACAAACAGAAAGCTAACATTCACCTTCAAATACATTTTGTTTTCTCTAAGTCATGACTTTTTGAGGCATGAATCAAGCAGTACAATGCCAAGTGTGAGGTTCAAGCCCACGTACTGACAAAGAAATGTCTGTGTGGAAATAGTAGACACAAAGATGGGATGCTAGCTTGAAAGGGACAACCAGGGCTCCTCATAGAGATGATACAGAAGATGGAGAAAGACTTGTTGGAAATTGTTCTGAGGGCAGAACATATCCACCCCAAACAGGGAAATGGGGTCCTGCCTGATCAAAGAACCTCCATCATGACTGGTTGAGCTGAATCTGCCCCATGCTAGAGTTGGCAGAATTTGTTAACAATTACTAGGTCATTGGGAACACACTTTTTAGTTTCCCATATAAGAATTTTATGGGCTGAGCTCTGGCGGCTCCTGTAATCCTAGCTACTTAGCAGCTGAGGATCATGGTTCAAAGCCACGCCAGGGAAGAAAGTCCATGAGATTCTTATCTCCAATTAACCACTAGAAAACTGGAAGTGGAGCTGTGGCTCAAAGTGGTAGAGTACTAGCCTTGAGCAAAAAGAGCTCAGAGACAGCACCTAGGCCTCATGTTCAAGCCCCACGACCGACTAAAAAAAGCAATTCGTGGAAGAAGTTATCTTCTTCAGAGTTGTATAAATATAAGAAAATGAAAAATCCACTTTTGGGTTTGTTTGTTTTGAACCCAGGGTCTTAGGCATGCTGGGTAAGGGATATATTACTGAGTTTCCCAGCCTCGGATTTAGTTGTAACTACAAGTGTTTGGTAACTGTCTCCTAATCATTATTGCAGGAGTAGGTCCAACATGAGTCCATATATAGCCCTTTTCTGGTCTGGTGGAGACAGTGGGAAATGGTGGTGACCTTGACTTGAAATACTCAGACGGTGCATGACAAACAAATTCCAAGTATTCCATCTTCCTGGGAAGGTCTTCCTCTGGCCATATGATATGAGACAAAGGATCAAACTGATCTGTGGGGTTAGAGAGAGTGGGAATGAGCTACATCAGTGCTGCGCTCTTCTCTCAATACTGGTCGTAGATAAAACCCCTGATCTGAGCATAGTAGAGCTTTCCATGTTGATTATCAATCACAGAAACATCATCACCATTTTGGTAATATACTCTGTTGTAGAACATTGATTTTGCAGTGATGATGGTGGAAACAGATTCAGGAGCTCTGATGGGATTTTTTAATTTAAAAATATGTCTTCAATCTTTACTAGCCATACAACCGACAAGGGTCTCATATCTAAAATATACTTGGAACTCAAAAAATTAAATCCCCAAACAACAAATTCTCAAATAAACAACTGCCCAATAAATAAGTGGGCTAAAGACATAAAGAGAAACTTCTCTGAACAAGAAAGAAGGATGGCCAATATACACATGAAGAAATGCTCAACATCACTAGCCATAAAAGAAATGCAAATCAAAACAACATTGAGATACCACCTCACTCCAGTTAGAATGGCAAAAATCAAGAACTCTAACAACAACAGATGCTGGAGGGGATGTGGACAGAAGGGAACCTTACTTCATTGTTGGTGGGAATGTAAACTTGTTCAACCACTTTGGAAAGCAGTATGGAGGTTCTTCAAAAGACTTCACATAGAGCTCCCCTATGACCAAGCAATCCCACTTTTGGGCATTTACCCAAATGTTTACAAACAAGACCACACTAAAGCTACCAGCACAACTATGTGTATTGCAGCATTATTTACCATAGTTAAGATATGGAACCAACCCAGATGCCCTTCAGTAGATGAATGGATCAAGAAAATGTGGTATATATACACAATGAATTCTATGCCTCCATCAGAAAGAATGGCATTGCCCCATTTGTTAGGAAATGGAAAAACTTGGAAAAAATTATATTAAGGGAAGTAAGCCAGGCCAAAAGAAACACAGGTCCCATGGTTTTCCTTATTTTCAATATCTAGTGTATGTATGAGTCAAGCCAAAAAGGTCAGATAATGTGATGGTAGGAAAATGAACCCTTAGATATGTATTTTAATGTTTTTTTTCTTCTTTCATGCATGTGTTTCTAACGCATTTATAAGATTATTTCTTTTTTGCTTTGTATGTCCCTCCCCCACATTATTACCCCCACTTTCATTATATTATATTTGATGTCAGTATAACTTGTGGAGGAGATGGGGAAAAACAAGTCGTTTAAGGATTCAGGTGGACCTGTTGCAACAATGAGAAGTACAAATTTTCATGTCAATAACGAGCTTTACAATGTCCTTGGGGGATAATGGGGGAAGGATTGGGTGGGGGAGAGCGGGGAGGTTGGGAAAGGAAGTGAAGGGTAAACAAAGGAGGAGGCTGCAATGCTTGTTAAGAAATGTGTGCATTATCCTGCCCATGTAATTGTAACCCCTCTGTACAGTATGTTCACAAATAAAATAAAATAAAATAAAAATAAAAATATGTCTTCACCCTTTTCCTTTAGTGGAAACTTTCTTTCTGGCAGCTTTTTAAATAAATGAATAAATAGAAATAATCAGAAACAAAATAATACAGTACCTTATATGGTGCTTCTCAATGAAAATAGATTAATTCAGTAAGTCTTGGTGGTCCAAGAGGTGAAAATAGCTATGGAGCAGCATTATCAAAATGAGCATTGAAACAAAAAATAGTCAATGATTTCAACCCGAATGACTAGATTCACAAATGAAGTAATCTTTGGCCATACTGAAATCCACTGCCCTCTGGATTACTGTAGCTATAATAGCAAGCAGCAGTGTCACATCCTGAACAGAATTCAGTAAGATTAGCATCTGCAGTTTTTAGTACAACTCTAGCATTCATGTTTGTCTGAACACTAAGCTGTGATAAAATTGTGATGAGCTATCAGCTTTGTGATGTCATATGCACACAAATTTATGCCAGTATAACTATCACATGTTAATAGTCTTATTCTCTAAGGCATCTTATTGCCCCACTGTTACTATTGAACCTGTACCTAAAATGCAGTCACTAACTCTTCAGTGACTAACAAAATGAAATGTAGCATAGATAGAAAGCACCTTTGCCATATGGTTCCCGCATGGATGGAATCTGGTAGATAAACCACATCACAGTTGGCAAAAATTTCTCCATAAAAGTTGAGTGTATGACATGTGATTCACATTGTGTTCAAAGTAGAAAAAATTACTTGACACCAGAAAACTTGGACGAAATTGGACAAAAGTCCAATTCATATAAATTAGAATGAAAAGAAATTGGCTTCTGTATAAACATACATATGTTTATACATATACAGTGAGAAATAGAAACATGGCAACCTCATACCCTAGGTCAGTTATTGCATGTGTGGCATACAAAATTTAATTGGCATATAAAGATATACAATCCATGGAGCCATAGCAGAAAAATGAGTTTGGAGAAATATATACAATTATAAGCAGTTTTGGTATCTTAGAGTAAATATGAGCTCATGGTGGAAAAATGTTATTTTTTCCATTCTAGTCCTCTTAAGGCATGAATAAAATAATTAAGAAATTTAAGATATTAAAAACATAGCAGCTAATAATGCTTGATATGAAATGTATTCATTACCATCTTCATGTAACTGTAACTCCTCTGTTCAGTATTTTTACAATCAAAAACCAAAAAAATGAACAAAGAAACAATAAAAGAAATTAGCATGCCATTGAAAATGTTGAATAAATACAGAGGATTTTATGTAAGGGGATTCAGTATCTAGGTACAGATGACAGGTAGCACCTAAGCTACCTATCTCCCTCATAATCCAGAAAATGTTGCTGGCTGGAATCTCAAAAATGAACTCTGTGCTCTTTGCAAAGAACTAATTCCCTGTCACATAATCTTCAGTGAGACTCAGGGAGGGAAGGGAGGATACAATTCTCAATCACTGTGATGATAACGAATTGATACCCTTCCATTCCTCGTTTTTCCAAAGTGCTTGTTATATTTATTCTTGAACTTGAGTCTTGATTTCTGAGTTCTAATCCTAGCTCTAGAAAATGTGTCCTGCTTTCATGCAGCAGGTATAGAGCAAATGGTAATGGAATAGATTAATTTATATATTCCATTAACAAATGCCTTGCTACCTCTTTAATTGAAGTTTTCTTTTGGTTAAGTCATGTGAGTCCAAGGATGTAATTGTGCTGTATCTTTACTGAGGTTGTTTATGAAGAAGATGACCATTTGGATTTTTAGTCACTAGAAGCAGGAAAGGGATTATATTTATAAAGGCAATAGGTGAATTGAAAGTGAATAGATGTACTTTGTGGTAGAAGATGAAGTGAACTTTTTGAGTGAGCTGTTGGAGGAGTTTATTTTCCTTCAGTCGCTGGAAAAGTTCTTGCTAACCAGTAGATAATATTGGTTATTTAATAATATTAGTTTATTAATCTTATATGTTGAGGTAGGAAGCAAGAAATGAGAATGAGAAATACTGGCAGCAACTTTTAATATCTTAGAATAGTACTTTTAAGTTAAGATAAGTATTACTTTATCTTACCAAGCTGCCTTAATTTTAATGTTTGCTACACTGAGTAAAAGGCCAACTGATTAAAGAACATTTGTGCATTTAGTACTTTTTATACATATTTTCAATGGGCCTTCTAGAAAATTTATGACAATTTATATTACTCTCAGTAATACATGAATTTATTTCATTTGATTACAAATATGTTTTATTTTGTCTTTTGTGCCAGTACTGGGGAGGAAACTCAGGGCCTTACTGGTGCTTTGTAGTTTATTGTCCTCTACAACTTGAGCTATAAACTCTACTTGTAGCTTTTTGGTGTATAATTAGAAATGAGAGTCTTAAGGACATTCTTGCTTGGGCTGTCTTTGAGCTAAGACCCTCAGCCTTCTGAGATGCTATGATTAAAAGTGTGAGCCACTACTGTAGAATAGAAAGATTTCATTTTAGCGAGTTTTGAAAAACAACTAAAAAAAGTTGTAGTATTCATTTTGCTGCCTGCACACTTGTATGTAAAGGCTTTAAAACCTTTTAAAAAGTTTATGATATTAACTATCAAATGTATTGCAAATTAATTTTTATAAACCATAAACATATCTGTTGGGTTTTTGTCCATCTCATGGAAGATGGACAGGGTCCGAGGAAAGGTAAGTGGGCCACTTGCCCATTCCCCAGCCTCCCTTAGCCTCAGAGACAGACAGATGCAGCAGGGAGTCAAGTCAAGCAGGAATTTATTATCACACAACAAACATTTTTAAAGCAAAAAATCCTGCATGGCATAAAAGGGGAGGAAAAGGAACTAACCAATCACTGTAGAGGTCACCCTATCATGCATATAAAAATGATTTTTTCAAATATTTTTTGGTATTTTCTTACTTTTTATTTTTGTGTTTTGCTTTTAGATTTTTCCCTGACACCACAGTTAGAAAACTTGATGTCTGTTTTCTTCAAATGCTTTCATGACTTCATTTAAACTATATATGAATTTATTTATATTTTAGCTATGAAATACAGATTTAAATGTAGTATCTTTCCTATCATTGCCAGCAACATACTAGTTATTTGTTGGGGTGTGCTTTATGTTAGAACTGGAGCTCAATGCAGGATCTCATTTCCTCTTTGTTCAAATCTGGAGTTCTACCACTTGCATCACAACTTCAGTTTTTTGCTGTGCAATTGGAGTAAGAGGTCTGATTGACCTTCTGGCTGTCTTTGAACTGCAGTCCTCATATCTCTATCTCCTGAGTTATTAGGATTGCATGTGTGAACCTCCAGTAGCTGGCTAGCAGTTAGGTATTGTTATTAGCATTATTTTCTCTCTAGTTGAAACCACATATTTTAAAAAATAGGAAAATTGATTGAGGGCTTTGCCTCATTTCACTTATTTTCTCTTTATTTTGGTTTATTTTTCCTACCACTGAGTTTACGGATCCCTAGGTTGGATAACTTGTTAAAAATTGATAAAAATCAAAAGTCTTGCTGACTTCTTATTCCCTCTCCTGGTCCAGAGAACTGTTAGCATTCTTCCCCCTCTATGTACTTTTCTACTTTGACTTTCTTCTGTGTGGTTTCTTGGTTATATGCCAAATTTTATCTTCCCTTATTCCCCTTGAGAATCTGTTGCTATGTTATGTGTCCCTGAGTTATTACTTTTATTTTTTCTTTGAGTTGATCACATACAAACTTTTTTATTCTTATGTTTGTTTGGTTTTGTTTTCCCACAGAATTTTATTATTTTAGCACAGGCTGTCCATAAACACTCAATTGTTCTGCCTTAGCACCCAGCATGTTGAAAATAAGAAGCATTTGTCACCATGCATAGTGGTTTCTTATTTGTATTTTTTATTTTCATGCTTGTTGTGTACTTATTTACCAATTTTTGTACATATCATACTATTGTGTTGGAATCAAGGACTTTTTAAAATACAGGATATGACATTTTTAGAACTTTAGTGTTGTTTGAATTCATTTTATGTGTGTGTGTGTGTCATGGATCATCTCTTAAATATATGTACAACTCTTCTTACTTTTATTGTCATTACATCACTCAATATTCAATTTACTTTAACTCAAGTACATGAAATTTGTTCATGATTTCTCCTGTACCCTGTAACACTAATAGAATCTATCCTGTACCCTTGACTTTTGAAAAAAAATAAGTAATTAGTATAAATATATGAATTTTCCTGAGCGACTTCCTGTTCTAGAAGGTTATAATTCACAGAGTAGGAGTAATTCAGAGATGAAGGGGAAGTTCTGTTGGAATAATTGGAAGTATTTTACAATATTGGTTGGGAAGTATTGAGAGTAGGTATTTACAGCACAGGTTAGTGGGGAGATGAAATGAGTTATTCAGGGGAGGGGAAAGGTATCTAATGTGGTATTGACCCCGTATTGTGAAACTGTGGAGAAAAGAATAAATGCATACACAGATGTTTAGGTGCAAACTTCAGCAATAAGGAGTCTGAGGAATGACAAGGAAAAAAGCGAAAGGATAATAGAAGAAGAGAAAGAAGTACATTAGCCAATAGGACATTCAGAAACAGGAAATAGAAGGCTGAAATAAAAAACACAGCAAAGGAAATAGAACAGAAAAACAAATGATCATTATTTGAGCAGATTATTAGGAGGTAGTTTGTTATTGATAAAAATTAGGGAATGGAGGTGGGAGATACATGAGTAATATATATTACTGTATACAGGGATTGAAACTCAGATATGATAGCAATAATTGTTGGGAAATATGGTTCTGATAAGATGATTTCCATTAAAGAAGTGTGAAAAAGAAAAAAAGGGGGAAAAGTTTGGTGATATGAAGCTCAAGGATTAAATGGAGAAGGTTGATTGGTAAGATTCTTATCTCTAAAACCACCAGAAAACCAGAAGTAGAGCTGTGGCTTAAAGTAGTAGAGCATCATCCATGAACAAAAGAGGTCAGAGACAGTGCCGAAGCCCAGAGTTTAAAACCTGTGACTGCAAAAAAAAAAAAAAAAAAGAAAGAAACAAAAAGAAAGGAAGAAAGGAATAATTGGTGGCTATTATATTTCAGATACAATCATTTCCCTTAAGAAGAGCAAGGAAGAAAAAATGGGGAAAAGTGTGGTAAGATTGAAAGGTGAATCACCTCCTTCTGATTTACAACTTGGAGAAACCAGAGATAATCTTATACAGATTAATAGCTAATAGGCTTACAAAGAGTAATTTTAAGAATCTTTAGCTGTAGCTTTCCTTGTTAAACCAGACTCTAGAAGATAGTGTACTGTCGTTCTCCAAAATACTTTTCCTATAGTAGTTGCTGTCAGTGGTCTTTTCAGGCTGTTGTAAGATGGCTGCCCATTCTCCTCTTTAGGTTTCTGGGATCCCTTAACATTTTACACAGTTGGGATCTACAGCCCAATTTGAAAGAGGATTAACTTGTAGAAACTATGGTTCAGATGTGATGGTTTCCATTTTAAAAAGAAAAAGAGAAAGAAAACAGAGAGGGAGGGTGCAATATGGAAGTCAAGAATAATACATAGATGGTTGATTGGTGTGATTGATAAGTCTGGCAACGAACAAATAGACCACCCAATACGTTTGAACCAATAAAGTGTCAATGACTGATTGTCTTTCATACAGCAATTGTGAAGTCTTAGTTGATTTTATAATGTCTTCTCTGTACATTGCAACATGTTTAGTTTTGTTACCCTAAGAAGTCCTCTTAAGTGGACCGCTTAAAAATATTTGCTTTCTCAGAACCAATTGCCATGTTTTGAGACAAGCAGCTGTTTGTCATAGAACTTAAGGTTTTATTTTGGTTGATAATGAGGCCTCAACTGACATAGGAGAACAGGCGTGTGTATGAATACAGTTACCCAGTGCTTTACTCTCAGCTAAATCTGTTAACTAATGAATGAATAAATAGCACTCTGTGGTAGCCATTGTGTTATATTTATTTTGATGGCAGAAGATGATATAATCATACTGAGTGGAACAACTGAAGAACCTTTCAAGAAGAGAGTAGCAAGTTTCCAGGTTTAGTAATTCTCTGTATCCTATGGTTGGAGGTGATCACACAAAGTAGAGAGACATGATTCAGGAAAACTAGGTAAGGGAAAGCAAGAGAACAATTTTATTCCTTTGACTTTTCTTATTAATCAGTTATCAAAGAATTTAAAAGGAGTAATAATTTATGCTATACATTTGATTTAAAAGTGTTTATATATATATATATATATATATATACATATACATATATAATACACACAACATTTTCATTATCCGCTCAGAAAGCATTGGGCGGTTTGATTTCCTTGGTTATAGAAAACTGTGAAAAAAGAAACATAGATGTTCAAGAGTCTTTACTGCAAACTGACTTGTAATATTCAGGATAGATGACCAAAAATGGTATTGCTTGATCACAAGCTAGTTTTATGTTGAGTTTTTAGGAATATTTAATCTGTCTTCCTGAATATTACACTACATTCATTCCCACTAACAGTATACTAAAGCTCCTTTTTCCTCAACTCACAACCAGCATTTATTTTTTGTATACTTGATATAGGATGCTTTCACAGGGGTAAGATGAAATCGCAATATAACTTTGATTCATATTAAAATGAGAATTTTGAGCATTTCCTCATGTCTTTATTGGTAATTCTTTCTTCTTTTTGTGAGAAATTATGTGATTTCTTTGTCCACTCATTGGTTTACTGAATTTAGGACAGCTTAGTTTGGGAGTGCCTTGTCTATTGTGGATATTATGCCCTTGTCAGATGTATAGCTGATAAAGATGTTCCATTTTGAGATCTTATGCCCAGATAAGGATTCCCAAAGACCACCAAGGAACTGATTCTGATGCAAGCACACGAGAGTCATTTATTGCAAACTCCAGCCTGGACTCACAACAGGCACCTGTGGAGCAGGTCAGAGTTGAGAGCCCTGACTTCCCAGTTTAGCAAGGGTAGGGGGTTTCCAACTTAAGGGTTACATGATTGGTTGAAATTTAATGAGTGAATCTTGTAACAATCTTATTGGCTGGCGTGCATGAGCTAAGTTGTTAAGCAGCAAACTATGTTAACTATGTTATCTTAAGAAACATCTGGAGCTTTAGGTACCTTCCTGTCATCCACTGATGGCTATTGCTAGGCTGTAGCTAGGGCAGAATGTTATTAGGACATTTTGCAGTTTTTCCAGGAACCTGAGTTCATACTTTCAGTAAAAGTCCTCACAATGGATACTTTCAGTAAAGGCCTTCACAATGGATACTTTCAGTAAAGGCCTTCAAAAGTCCAGAATGGCTGTACTTTGGCTATCAGTACATTGATTTTTTTTTTCTTGATTAAATTCAAACTTTGCTGTACAGACATTTTTTGCCTTGTTACAAAATGATTTCTCAATTATCAATAAGCTGAACCCCTGGTCTGTATTCAGAAAGTTCCTTCCTAATATGCCAGTAGTTTTAATGTTCCTCCTAACCAGTCTTGTATTTGTTTCAAGATTTTAGGTCTTAAATTGAAGTGTTTGTTCCATTTTGAGTAGACAGTGTGACAGTCAAGAGATCCAGCTTTGGTTTTTTTACATATGGATGTGTTATAAGGTGAATCATCCCAGAAGCCACATTTTTTAATATAAAATATTGGAGTCTTTATTATACAATTAGCAGGCTACAGGCAGACCGTAGTTACAAAGGCCTGCAGCACTCAACTACACAAAACAGAATTAGGAAAAACGAGAGAGAGGAAGAAAAGAACAAAAACAATACCAGCAAGCTAATTCAGCTCTGATGGAGAACAAAATTTGGGATGCCATGATGACCAGAGACAAGCCAGAAGACAGGACACAGGACAGGATCATGGAGACATGTTGGTAGAGGCAGCTAGGCTGGTCTGGGCCTAAATAGGGCCCAAGCCCAGGGCAGGGCCACAGGAAATTCCCAGTCCCAGGCAATGGACTGACAGATTCATTAACTTCTCAGCCAAGTGCTGGCTACAGCCTCCATGGTTCCAGGCATGCCCATCACCTGGGAGGTAGGTGATGGGTGGGGGCATTTCCTTCCCCCAGCAAGAAGACAAGATGCTAGGTCCTGCCACCCAACCTTGTAACCAATAAGGTGCCAGCCATATTCAAATATCCAATTTTCCTAACCCCATTGGTTAAAGATTGCCATTTTTTCCAACATGTACTTTTTACTACTTTTATCAAATCCCAGATGCATGCAAGTATATGGGTTTATTAATGCGACTTCTAGTTTATACTACTGGTCTTCAAACCTATTTTTGTGCCAGTACCAATCTTACTTGCTACTGTAGCTCGTTGTAAAGTTAAAGTTTTGGAATGTCATACCTTTGTTCATTATTGCTAATTTACCCAAAATTCCTTCTGTTGTTCTAGAACTTTCATTAGAATTTTTATATTGTCTTTATCTCAGTCAAAAATGACATTGGGATTTTTATGTATGTTGTACTGAATTTGTAGATTTCCTTTGGCAGTATGTCCATTTTCACAATACTAATTTTGCAAGTCTGAGAACTTGGAGGTATTTCCACTCCTAATCATTTCTTCAGTTTATTTCTTCAATATTTTATAAGTTTTAGTTGTAGTGGTCCTTCAGCTGTTAATATATATAATATATATATTATATATATATAATATATTATATATATAATATATATATATACCAAGTAATCTATCTATCTATATATATATATTGATTACTTGGTATTTTAATTTACTTTTTTCAGAGTATTACAAACAGCATTTCTTTCCCAATTTAATCCTCAACTTCATTTTTTTTCATATATGGGAAAGAATGGATTTTTTCTCTTTCCTTCCTTTACTTTTCCTTTCTTTTGCTGCTCATTTGCTGTAAGTATTCATTGGCTTCAGCACCTGAGAATGAGGGGTTTATCTAGGTACTTCAGAAGTAAGTTTTTATCTGTTTATGAGGATAATTTCCTTACTTCTTTCCCTCTTTGGGTTCCTTTTGTATCATTTCCTTTTATTGCTGAGGTTAGGAATTTCAGCACTTTATTGGAAATTAGTAGAGAAAATGAATATCCTGTCTTTTTCCTGATTTTAGAGGAAATATATATATATATATATATATATATATATATATATACATTCAGATATATAAGTATATATACATATAGATATATAGGTATATCTATATTTATATATGTTTGTAAAATGTGTTTGTTAATGGAAGACTTTATGTACTCTTGTTGTAAGGTACTCTCAATTATTGGGATTCAGAGATGCCACAATTTAGAAGGTCGAATTTGGAGTATTTATTAAAAAGCCAGTGACTGCATGGTGGACTCCTGTCTGAAAGACCAGAAGCCCAAAACAGAGCTAGCACATAGTTTCTAAAGACAAGGACGTGTACTTCAGGTGAAGAACAAATCTTAACAATCTAATAAAAGTGTCATACATAAAACAAAACAAGCTAAATGAGGATATTATTCCTAATAATAGTGGTTATACAAAGGCAAAGTGAATATACTTATTCTTAATAAAATGGTTATACATAGGCAAAATAGGTGGGGATAGTTAACTCTAACAAAGTGATAATATATAGGTTAAATGATTAGGTGGGGATACTTAATTTTAATAAAGTGATGATTCATAGGGAAAATAAAGGACAATCAGGACCCCAATTACCTAGATGAAGTGGTAGTTTCCTGGAGCCCATGACAGTTATGACAGTCCAAAGAGTGTCCTCTATAACCTCTAGCGTTTGGAAAGTCCCCATCTATAATTAATAGCAAGATGCCAAGATGTCAGTCAAGTTACTTAGATTCATATCCATATTTCACTCACACCAAAAAACCAGTTAACTAAAGAAGAGATTCACCTTAGATGTGAATAATAATAAAACAAAATGGGTTTTATTATTATTTTTTATTTATTTTGGATTTTGTCAGTACTGGTAAGTCCAGGATTGTTTGTTGAATTGGTGTTCCTCTATTAAGTGAATACATGTTGACCCCCATAATTTCTTCTTCATGGAACATTCATTTCATTTTTTATACGAGGTGATAATATTTTAGTCTCTTCTTACTGATTTTGACCTGCAATTGATTTCGTTATAAGTATAGTTACTCCTTAATTCCTGATGAGTTTGTTTGTAAGGTCTTTTTTCATCCATCCTCTCTGAATTTGTTCATATCTTGGATGATGAGGTATGGGTAGTATAGATGAGGAGAAGTGGCAATGAAGGGATGGAAATATATTTCAAAGAAAGGATTGTTAGGATGTGATTCAGATATGATAGCTTCAGTTTAAAAATAAACAAAATAGAGACTAAAGAAGAGAGAAATCAAATATTAAATGGATTAAATGATTGGTGAAGTTAAATGGCCTTATTATAAATTACAATTTGGAAAAACCAGAGTTGAACAATTGAGTCAATAAATAAAACACAGAAATTTTGATGTTTTGGTTCTGGCAATATTGCCCTCTGTGTGTATTATAAACTTCAATTGAAACTTTAGGTGGAGGAAAGGACCTCTGAGATTTTGCTGCTGGCTGGTGCTATGTGTCTATTCTTTGATTCAGCAGGGAGTCCCAAGCCTGTTTGGCAGAAACCAGCTTCATTCTCATTCAAATGATTCCATTTCTTCGATTTATTTGAGCTGTTTTTCTCATAGACACAGATTTCCTAGAGCGCCCTAGTGATAAAGATTCACAGCCCTCTGGTCTTTCCTCTCAGGCAGGTATTCCCAAGCCTGCAGACCTTGGATAGTGTTTTCTCAATCTGCAACTGTACCTTTTTTTCTTTGTTAAATAATATGTGACATAGTGAATCTCTTTTCAACAAGATGTGACTTTTTCTTATCTTTTGGTGTGCTCTATCTACTTCGGGCTTCTGTAGGTTGGCTAAATTCTTTGTTTTATATAATCTGTACTTCAGTGACAGGATTCATTCTATAGTTGGGCTTCAATGAGTGTATTTCCTCTGGTGGAGAGGAAGTGTTGTGGCTCTTTTGAAACTACGTTCTATTGCTAAGATGTACATGTGGATAAAGTTCCACAGGATAAAAATGAAGTTTGGGAAATTTTAAACCTGTTATTTTTGTGCAGGTAAACTGAAGTTTGGAAAAATCTTGGAAGCTGTTATTTTTGTTAACCATTAGATTCAGGTTGTTAGAGACCTGCCCTGTAATGCTGCCTCTCTTGGCAATGATTTCTCCAGGCCACTTTTGCTGAGAGGAGAGTGCAGCAAGTTTGTTTGTCATCCTCCTAGAAGGAAGGGTCTTTTAGGCAGATAGCATATAGTTTGTGTGTTGTCCTTTTGGAATACATTAAAACTGCAAAGGACAATTTATATTAAGTTTCTTTTAATGGCAATTTGTAGCTTGATAGGCTCCAATCTCAAGCTTAACAATCAGCTTGAAACTAGAGGGGCCAAATACCAGAATTATTGTATTAGATAGAGGTCTCAGGAAAGGTAATAGTCAAGGCAACCCAAACCAGGTATCTCTCCTGAGACCCATGTTGAGGATCTTACTGTCTAAGTTGATATGTGTTGTGGGGATTATTCTAGATGTTAGTTTGAACAAGATTTGTTCTGACATCCCTTTGACATGCCCTTTGCCTATATCCACATATCTGTAATTGAGAATTTTTAAAAATGAAATCATAGCTGCTAGGAAGTCAGTTTGTTACTGTAGATCTATAAACATTTGGACTAAGAAATTAGCTACAAATTATTGTTGACTAGATCACATGAAAAATGTCTTCTATTTCTTAATCTAGGCTTCATGGTATTTCAAGTTGTTAGCACCGTATATGGAAAGGAATATCTCAGGTTTTTTTTTTTTTTTTTTTTTTTTTTTTTTTTTTTTTTTTTTGTGGAGCCTTATTAATAGCTGGTGACAGAAAGACAAGGAATTCTATGCCTCCATCAGAAAGAATGACATTGCCCCATTTGTTAGGAAATGGAAAGGCTTGGAAAAAATTATATTAAGTGAAGTAAGCCATGCCCAAAGAAACATAGGTCCCATGGTTTCCCTTATTTGCAATATTTAATATATGTGTGAGTGAAGCAGAAAAGATTAGATAATGTGATGTTAGGTAAATGAACCCTATGATATATATTCAAATTTTCTTTCTTTCATGCGATTGTTTCTAACGCATTTATAAGATTATTGCTTTGTTGCTTTGTATGTCCCTCCCCCAGAGTATAACCCCTGCTTTTACTGTATTTGATGTCGGTATAATTTGTGGAGGGGAAGGGGAAAAACAAATCGTTTAAATATTGATACAGGTAGACCCATTGCAACAAGGAGATTTGCAAGTCGTTATGTCGAAAACAAGCTTTACAACTTTGGTGAGAGGGGTGGGAATGGGGAGGATTGGGGGGGGGGGATGGGAAGGAATAGGAACGGGAAACCAAGGAGGAGGCTATAATGCTTGATAAGAAATGTACTCATTATCTTTCCCATGTAATTGTAACCCCTCTGTACAGTGTTTTCACAATAAAAATATATTACATACAAAAAAAAAAAAAAAAGAAAGGCAAGGGTACAAATTCCCATCTTGTTGGGGCATCAGCATCAGGTACTATGCTTATAAATATTTTTCTCGACCTTTAGTTAATTTTGAAATTACAAGCACAAGTGATTTCACTTGGAGTATCACTTCTTACCTGAGCAGTTATTTCTTTCAAGTGGCTCTGTGTTGGCCTTTGATAAACTTTGTTCCCTTGATAAACTTTGTCCCATGATAAACTTTGATCTTTCTTGTTGCTGAGAAAGTATCCAGAAAGTGATTTTGTTCAGTGCTGTGATGAGATATCTCAGTTCATGTAATATTCTACATTTCAGTCAGAATACTAACAGGCCAGGAAGGAGGGAATCTGTCAATAAAACTGGCCAAATTGCAGCAACAGTATGATAAATAGAAATGACTCCCAAACAGGGATTACCTTGAACCCATTAAGTTTGAAAAGCTATCACTGCAATAGGGACTCATGGACAAAAGCTTGATTGGTGTGGTATAATTAATTTAAGGGTACCTGCTTGGTGTCCTATCTTTGTCAGCTTTGTATCCTAAAATGGGTTCATATAGAGGAACTAAAATATAAAGACAGCAACAATTAACAATATTTTTGGTTTTGTTTTGTGGGCGCTGTCCCTCAGCTCTTCAACTCAACGCTAGCGCTCTATCACTTGAACCATAGCGCCCCTTCTGGCTTTTTTTTCTTTTTTCTTTTGTGGTGCTGAGGAATCGAACCCAGGGCCTCGAGCATGCAAGGCAAGTGCTCTACCACGGAGCCAACTTCCCAGCCCCATAACAACAGTTTTTACATACTTAGTTGTATGATGATCAATAAAAGATCCTGAGATAGATGTCACTTGATTGAATATTGACTTAGGATACAGTTTTTCAAGTAGTCAAAAGATTGATATCACTCAATAGTACACAAGAAATTACTTTGATAATATTTTCTAAGTCACTTTGGAATATTTGTAAGAACTCATTTGCTTCATAATAATATGACCTAAGTAAGACCCGTGGACAATTATTTGAATTATAGCCAATCTAATCACATGTAATTATTTTGTAAGTTCTATCTATCTATTTACCTATATTTGAAAACATACTCTCCTACCCTTTATTATCTCCTTGAACTTTCTGAGGTTTGTCTTAATTCTTTTAGTAACCTTACTCTTTCGTGATTTTTTTTTTTCTTTTTGTCAGTCATGGTGCCTGAACTCTGGGCCTGGGCACTGTCCCTCAGCTCTTCAGCTCCAGGGTCACACTCTACCACTTGAGCACAGTGCCACTTCCCAGGATTTTTTTCTTATACAAAATCATGAAACCTTTTCCAAAAATTTTCTCCATCATATGTCTTCATCTCCTCTTCACGATCTTTTTCTTTCTTTAGTTTGTATTCTTAAAACTTTATACTTTGTAAAGCTGGTATTTTAAAACTTTTGAACTCAGATGACAGTTTTTTTGTTTTTGTTTTGTTTTATTTTTTGTCGGTCGTGGGGCTTGAACTCTGGGCCTAAGTGCTGTCCCTCAGCTCTTCAGCTCAAAGCGAGCACTATACCACTTGAGCTACAGTGACACTTCCGGTTTTCTGGCGGTTTATTGGTGATAAGAGTTTCAGAAACTTTTGTACTCAGGATGGATTTGAACTGTGATACTCAGATCTCAGCCTCCTGAGTAGCTAGTATTACAGGCATGAGCCACTGGCTCCTGGATCAGATGACAGTTTTAGAGAAAATAAAATAACCCTATATCTAGAATGAAAAGCAATATTACTGGTATGTTTATTGTAAAAGTTAGAAAACATATTTATCAAAATCCATAAACTATCACTAACCAAATCTCAAAACTTTGTTTGATACTTGAACTTAAAATTGTCCCCTATTTTCCCCTTGGTTTGGCCAGACTTATGTTTTGTTGTTGTTGTTTTGAGTTGTTTGGCTTGAATACAGGGGCAGGGGGCTGTCTCTGAGCTCTTTTGCTCAAGGCAGCACTCTACCACTTTGAGCCACAGAACCACTTCTGGTTTTCTGGTGGTTAATTGGAAATAAGAGTTATGGGGACTTTCTAGCCCAGGCTAGCTTCGAACTGTGATCTTCAGATCTCAGTCTCCTGAATAATTAGGATAATAGGTGTGAGCAACCAGTGCCCAGAGTTAGTTTTAAAAGGTCAGTATTTTTATTAGACCTGATTGAGATATGGTGTCCAAACTTTAAATTGATAATGACCTTTATGATAAGGCCATTTCATATTAAAATATAAGTGTGCATAGTAAGTGTGGGTCTAACTGCATTAAGCATGCATAAATGTTGAGCTCCAAATTGGAGCTGTCCATAACAACTAGTCAATTGCTTTCTATAATTCTGGTGGCAAAGAAAGCCTTTTTCACAGTTACTGCCTGATTGACCAGTGTACAAGAATGATACATGTAAATATTAGTTGAGAGTATTATTAGATAGACCTTTTGGTCATCAAAAGATGATTACTATTTTTTTTTTAAATTTAGGCCTGAGCATGGAAGATAAAGGACTATTCTTTAGAGAAAGGGTTCTTTGGAATTAGGGAGAATTAGCTTGTTGAATACCCAAGATATGACTGATTTGCCTGTGCTTTAACTTTTGTCAATCCATGGAACCACAAAGTCTGTCCACAGTTAGAGCAATAGAACATGATTAATTTCTCAGAAAGATGGATACATGGCCTCTGTGGACACTTAACCATGAAGAAAATATCTCTAGGGAAAGATTATGATCATTTTCTGATTTTTTTTAATGACAGAGAGTATGTGGTACACTGAAATAGGATTCTTTTCTTCATTCAGACATTGTTTCCTCGGGTAGAAAGGGAAGTATACTCTGGTTTAGGCCTTGGTCTTTCAGAAGAGAATGAAGGAGGCGGGGGTAACACAATTCAAAAGAACATGTGCACATTACCTGAGTAACTGTAACTCCTCTGTACATCATATTTACAATAACATGTATTCACTTACTTACTTACTTACTTGTTTACTTATTTATTTATTAGTCAGCTTGAACTAGGGTTGGGTGCTGTCCCTGTACTTTTCACATCAAGGCAAGTGCGCTACCCCTGAGTCACAGCACCATTTCCGGTTTTCTAGTGGTTTATTGGATATAAGAGTCTCACGAACTTTTCTGCCCAGGCTGGCATTGAACCTCGAGCCTCAGATCTCAGCCTCCCAAGTAGCTAGGATTACAGGAGTAAGCTACAGGCTTCTGGCTAACAACATTTTAAAAAAGGAGTTTTTGAAGGAGACGGGGATGTTGGTTCCTTATGTGTTCATTAAACCACTGCATTCAAGGTGTCTGAGCTTTTGCCCCAACAATGAAATTAACAGTGTTCTGGTTTAGAAGAAGAAGGAGGAAGGAAGAGGCGGGAGGAGAAGGGAGGAGGAGGAGCGGGAAGAGGAGCGGGAAGAGGAGGGTGAGGAGGACGACATACACAATATTATTTTCAGGCAAGAAAGTCCCACTAGTGGTTTGTTTTTTTCCTCCAGGGGATATGTGGCCAACCTTAAGTATAAAAGATTTTTATTTTATGCTCTGGAAATCTTTGTTTCAAGGGGCCCCATAGGTAGCCATCAGGAAACATGGGAGAGCACACATGTTATCCCCTACCATGTCAATTCACAACTTAAAAAAAAAAACTTTTACCTAACAGGTTTTTCTCTCCCTCAAAATTGTTTCTTGTGGGTCATAGCTAGAAGTAGTTCACCAAGAAATATCTTCTTAAGGTATACTATGCCTAACCCATTTTTGTATTCCCTTTTCTTTGATTCCTGGCCACTGTGGTATGAATTGCTTTACTATATCATTCTTTTCCATAGATGTTAAATGAAAATTGGAAGCCAATATAATTTGTTTCTTAAGTGGTTTTATGATGCGTTTTGTAACAGTGAATAGAGAAGTAGTTAATGAAGGAAGTTGGTGTCCAAAATATAGTTGTTGTGTTGTTGTAGTGATTCTTGATGATGTAGTTGAGAAGTCTTTGGAATTGTTTTACAGAAAGTATTTTGAATAGTTTTGAGATGTTGGCTAGAGATGCACTAAAATAATGTCCCCAGAGATTAATGGGCAAATCTGTTGGGATTGAAGGAAATCAGCCTACAGACAGAAATATGGACACGGTTCAGATGGAAGAAGGATTGTATTGGAAATTGCTCTAGAAGACTATCTTCAGCTGTATTTTTCTGGTTGGACCTGCCCAAACACTTAGAGGCCACTGTATTCATAGTCTAGGGAAATTTGGATACTACAAAAGTCTGTTAAAGGCTTTGGTGTTAATTTTAACAATGATAAAACAAATGAAATTTTCGTAAATTTGGAAGTGTGTATGAAATACAGTTTGTGATATGAAATGGCCAAGAGATATTGGAAACCAAGGATAGCACATTGCAGTTAATGTAGTTAACTCACAGGCTCATATGTTTCAATCTTTGATACCCAGAAATTTATTCCCCTGAACTAAATGCGTCTAGTAATAATGGAAACAAATTTGTAATTTTTAAATGTTTTTACGAAAAAATTAAAATTTAACATACCATTTATGTATTAATCATCTTGCTCTGGGTTACCCTTATTTTGTAATGTGCAAGCCAGGCAGGCATTATTATCTACGGTTTAATTCCTTGTTGTGCTATATGTTCTTTTATTGCAAAGATCAGTAAAATAAGGATTTTTTTCTGGGAGTTTTAAAGACAATCCTGAAGTCGTTCACGTGGAGCATTGTGTGTGGGATGAGGTGAAGGGGAGGATTAGAGTAGGGGCAGAGAAAGTATGAGAAAGAGAGGAGAGAGAAGAGAAGAGAGAAAAAAAGAAAAATTATCTTCTTAAAACTTACAGAATTGGGGCTGGGAAGGTGGCTCAGTGGTAGAGCGCTTGCCTTACATGCATGAGGCCCTGAGTTCGATTCCTCAGCACCACATAAGCAGGAAAAAAAAGCCAAAAGTGGCACTGTGGCTCACAAGTAGTAGAGCGCTAGCCTTGAGCTGAAGAACTGAGGGGCAGCGCCCAGAACAGAGTTCAGGCACCATGACCAGACCCAAAAAACAAAAAAAAAAAAAAAAAAAAAAAACTTACAGAATTTAACCCTAAGATATGTATTCAAATGTTTTTTCTTTCATGTGATTGTTTCAAACACATTTATAAGATTATTTCTTTGTTGCTTTGTATGTCCCTCCTCCACAGTATAACCCCTGCTTCCACTGTATTTGATGTCGGTATAATTTGTGGAGGGGAAGGGGAAAAACAAATCATTTAAATAGGGATACAGGTGGACTCCTTGCAACAATGAGATGTACAAGTCCTTATGTCGAAAAATGAACTTTACAATTTTGGTGCAGGTGGGCGGCGGAGCGGGGAGGATTGGTGGCGAGGGGAGGATGGGAAGGGATGGGAAGGGGAAACAAAGGAGGAGGCTACAACGCTTGATAAGAAATGTACTCATTATTTTGCCCATGTAATTGTAACCCCTATGTACAGTATTTTCACAATAAAAAAACTTACAGAATTAAAGCATAATAGATTGCTATTGAGATAAAATTACAGTGTGACCATATTCAGTTATCTGTTCCTGATTCTGGAATTCTTCCTGGATTCTTCTTTTTTCCACTTGAAAAGTATGGGTCTTCTCTTAGTTATTCTAGTGTTTGCAAGTAGCTTTAAGCCTGTGCCTAGTCTTGACTCACTGTTGTCTCTATGAGCTTTTTTGCTCAACACAAGTGCCCTACCACTTCTACTACTTGAAACCACATTGCACTTCCAGATTTTTGATGGTTACAGTCTTTCTACTCTGGGCTGACTGTGAACTATAATCTTCAGATCTAAGATTCTTGGAATGCCAGCTAGGTTTACAAACATGAGCCATCATCACCTTGCTTCATGATGTCTTTCTTTAGAAGCATTCTTCTTATGGAGAAAACTAAACTTTTTCAGAATGTCAAGAATTTTCTTTTATGCCAACATAAGATTTTGAGTTTTTAAAATTTTCACAAGATAGTCTTAACTTTCTTCTTTCTATTTTTATTAAGCACAGTAAAGTATACCCTACTGGAAACTTGTCATTCATACTTCCTAGAATCATTGTAAGGAAAACTTAAGAACAGATAAAATCAGAAGGGTTATAAGTGAAGGTGAAAATGAGATAAGTCAGAGAATGTAGAAATTGTTCAGGGCAACATTTGTGAATTCAGTAATGGCCAAAAGACCATTCCAGTGAGAACCTCACAAAATCCACTAGATTTTGGAATGAAGCATTTATGAATACCCTTCAAGGCTCAGCGTGTGAAAAGAACAGAAAAATTGTATCAGCCCATAAGAGGTTGTGGTAGATAATTAGCACAAGCTGGGCCCTGGTAAATGATGTCTGTCATTCTATGAGGCCTTGAGATGGAGACTGGAGGAACAGAACTCAAAGCAGGCCTGTTCAGAAAAATGCATAAGAATCTATCTCCAATAATCTAAAAACTAAGGAAGAACAAAAAAGGAACTTGACTGGTGGTATAGTTTGTGTTTTTAGTTCTAGCTCAAAAAGCAATAAGAGAATTTGGGAGCTTCAAGTATACCTTGGAAGTGATAAGAGAGAGAGATGGGAGAAGGGAAGAGAGAGAAGATAGAAGATGTAGGAAAGAGTAGAGAGAAGAGAAGACAGAGGTAGAAGAGAGAAGAGATGAGAGAACAGAAGGAAAGAATAATAAGAAAATAATAAGAGGAAGAAAATGGCCTTCACAAAGCACATAAAAATGCAACAATAATTATTATTGGGAAAATAAATTGGGGGTGATATATGTATTACTTTTTTATTTTAATTTAATATGACATTTTTAGTGGAGGAAAAGAATGAATGAAAAATAGGAAAAGGTTGATACAGGCTAATTATTGTAGGCATAAAATGAAACATGGTTGCAACAGGAGAAAAAATAGTGGCGAATGATGAAACAGAAACTGTTCATCAGTGTGCTTTTTCAGGAAGAGTATAAGGAAGTTGAAGTGATTTCTTGATGATTGTTTCAAGTGAAAATACAGAAGAAAATTTGTGTGCTGAAAGAATTGGAATTGTAGGAATATTTAGGAATGTACCTGTTATGGAAACTTAGTTTATGAGCAGAGATTCAGCTAAATAGCAAACTCTGTGGTCCAGACTGATAGCAGTTTAATTTTAGGGTTCCTATGCTCATTGATAAAGCTTCTTAGTCAGAGAAAAGGTACAGATATGGCTGCAGGAGGCTTCCATGAGTTGAGACCAACAACAAAGTTCAGGAGTGAGGGTCAACTGAAGAAGGGTCCAGGAGTGTGGGGATTGGGTGAAGTGAGGTGGAAGTGGCAGGGGCCTTGGTCTATAAGATTATACCCTGTGCTGAAAAACATGTGCAACACTCATCTCTGATTAACCAGCAAAACCTAAAAAGCTGAAATTGGAGGTACTTGCATAGTTCATGAACCACAAGAATCATAACAATAAATATGTTAGTAGAAGTGGAGGCCTGTATTTATTACATTCCAATTTTAATTTAATATAGATGTTGGCGGAGCGAAACATGATTTAAGAACTTAATAAAGACCAGGACCGACCAAAAAAAAAAGAAAAAGAAAAAGAAAAAAGAAAAGAAAAGAGTTCCAGCCAGGCACTGGTGGTTCCTACTACTGGTGGTAGTCCTGGCTACTCAGGAGGCTGAGATCTGAAGATTGCTGTTCAAAGCCAGCCTGGGCAAGGAAAGCGTGTCAGGCTCAAGTGGTAGAGTGTTTGGCTTGAGCTGACAAGCTGAAGGACAACTCCCAGGCTCAGAGTTCAAGCCCCACAAGTGACAAAAAAGGAGGAGGACTTCAGGAGAGCAGAGCTGAACTATGAAGTCCAGGCTGGTAATGAGCTAAATAATAATACTGGCCAAAGACAAGGAATGGATAGCTAAGAACAGGTAGATATTGTAAGGTATATCTACTGCATCTTTATTGAGTTCACATACTATAATTTGCATGAAGTTTGAAAGACATAAGCTTCTTGAATGAGGCTTTCTACTTTCAATAGGAAAAGAAATAAACTTTGTGTCTTTTCACTTCTGGTAAAAAGTGGAGTGTATCAGAGGTCAATCCATTTTGTGAGCCAAATGCCTTTCAAAGAAGTCAGGAAATTAAGCTATTTTTAAATGTGTCTAATCTTATAGAACCATATGGAACTAAAGCTGCACATATGGAAAACTAGATACACAAAACAATGGTTCTTTCCAATGAGAAATATTTTTGTAATTATTTTTTATACATGATTATGTGGATAAGAATGTTAGTTCCTATTGCTTCTGTAACAGACCACCAGAAAGTTACTGGTTCAAAACCACAAAAAAGGCAGCAACGTATCTTCACAAAAAATTATGAGTATAATGCATATTGATCAATGACAACTATTTCATTGTTCTCCCTTATGTTTCCCTACCCATCCATACTCTCAGGTGACATAGTTCAGTCTTTTACTTACTTCACATCGAATATAAGCCTCTATTTGTTTACACTTCTTCCCTGTTCCTCCACAGCCAAATCATTTGTCAGCTTCCTGATAAAAGGCTTCTGATAACTTACACTCTTGTATCTATTTATCTAGATTTGCACTCAGTGCTGAATTCCACATTAGGATTCTGCTTTTTCTTTGGCTCAAATTGTAGCTATGGAAATGTTTCTGAGACTGGTGTGAATTTAAAATGAAGATATACTTGTTTTATGATTTTATCATGTGTTTAATGAATAATTTTATGATTGGTTTTGAATGTCAAAAATGTGTTTCAAGCTGAGTGCTAATGAGTTGTGCCTGTAATCCTAGCCTGGGCAATAAAGTCTCCAAGACTTTATCTCATTAACTACCAGATAACCTGAAGTAAAGTTGAAAGGGTCAAACTAGTAAAGCGCTAGACTTAATCAAAAGAGCTTAGGGACAGCAGCCAAGCCCTGAGTTCAAGCTCCAAGATGGACAAAAAGAAAAGAGAGAGAGATGTGAGATGTGTTTCAAGTTGGGTGCTGGGGGCTCATGACTCTAATCCTAGCTACATAAAATACTCATGCTGAGATCTGAGGATTGCAGTTAGCAGCCAGCCTAGCCTTAAGCAAAAGAAACTCGGGGGGTGGAATTAGCTGCTAAGTTCAAGCACACACATACACAAACGCGTGTGGCACGCACACAGCACACACATGCACACACACACACACACACACACACACACACACACACACACAAACACACACCACAAATTTCATCAAATGAAATTATATGATCTGATCTATACTTAGTTGAAAAAATGTAGTGTAGCTGGAGAGCTAAAATAACAGCATTTTTAGATAAATTTTAATTTAATGGGAGGTATGGTATTAGATTTAGTATTTATTTATTTATTTATTGAAGCAGAGTTTCTCTACATAGCCCAGGCTGGCCTTTTACTCATCTCCTTCCTTTATCAGCCCCCAATTAATGAGATTACCATACCTGGCTAACACTTAAGTTTTAGATTTGTAGTTCTGGTGTTGTAAGGGATATAGTAGTTTTATTTTAAAAACAAAATATATTTAGGTACCAGTCAAATTTAATTGATAGGTATTATGCTTGCAAGGAATTATTTTTTGGTTACTGTTAACCAAACTATTGATGTAGATAGGTGGTCAGCAGAAGATTTAAACTACTCTCTGTCATTCTCTCTGTCTCTCTTCTCTTTGTCTCTCTCTCTCATCTCACTCATATTTCATGATAGTTGTTTACTTTACAAAATCTAGACAAAATTTCTCTTCTCCTATCCATGATGGAAAAATTTTAAAAACACTAAAAATTATTGTTCATTTTTAAAACTTTTTTCAATCATGAGACATTAAGCCCCAGTGTTGGGCTTAAACTCAAGGCTTGGGCATTGTCCTTGACCTTCTTTAGCTCAAGGCTAGTGCTCTACCACATAAGCCACAGCTCCATTTCCAGCTCTTGGGGGTTTAGTTTATTGGAGATAAGAGTCTCATGAACTTTCCTGCCCAGGCTTCCTTGCAACTGAAATTCTCAGATCTTAGCCTCCTGAGTAGGTGGGTCATAAGCATAAGCTACAAGTGCATGGAAACATTTTTAAATAATCTTTAAGTAGTGTAAAAAGGAGCTGCTATTCAACAAAGATGTTGAATACAATGCATCTTGATCAGTATTACCCCTGTCATCATTCTCCCCATCCTTCCCAATGCCATCCCTTCTGTTTTCTTAATTTTGTATATGCTTTGAATTTTATGACTGAATTCTCCCCCTTGATGGAAATTTTACAGTAGAATTGGATTTGGTATATTAAGAATTGAGAAATTTTAATAAAGAATATATGATGAAAAACTCACTATACTCTTTCTTAGAAACAATTATGGTACCAAAAATGTAAAAAGTTACAACTTTCTAAATCTTCAGTTTTGTTAGTAGACTTTGCTCTTTTCCCAGCCTTTAAACAGTTGAAGGAAAGAAACTTCTATTTAGTATTTAAAACTGCATGACTTTTATATCCCAGCTGTAGAAAGGTGGCTCCTTAGCATTTCTTGAATATTTTTTTAACATGGTCAATGAAGATACATCGATTACACTTTCTCTGGAATGTGACTACTATTTCTTCTTTTAGCCTTACTTACAAAACCTGTAAGATTGAGTTATTTTTACTTTCATGATGGACAGGAAATTTTGAGAAAATACCTGTTGGGGTTTTCTTAGACATGCTTCATCCATTAGTCATGTTTGAAGCAGGGTGACAAGCCTTCATCCTACAAATTAAAGATGTGGAGAGAGGAGGTAGCAGTGGGATCATGATCTGATTGAAGAACCTTACTGACAGCCTCTTTCTTTCTTGTGATACTGAGAAGTGAGCTATTGGCTGCTCAGGACCCTTTCAAAAGTGGAGTTTGTTCTTCATTTTATTCTTTTGTAAAAAAAAAAAAAGGTAGTTTCTCATCAGGAAGAGGTTAGAAGTTTAATAAAAGCCAAATATTTACTGTGTGCCAAAAAATATTGTGCCATTATGCCAGCTAGCATACTGGATGGAGATGTCAGAAAACATAACTAAGTACAGACCTGCAATCCCAGATTCGTATGAGTTGGAAATAGAAGAATTGTGATTTGGGGCTATTCTGGCCATAAAAATTTAGTGAGATTCTTTCTCATTAACAAGCCAAATATGGTACACAATATGGTACACCAAGAACAAGCCAAATATGGTACACATCTTAACCCAGCCATTCAGGATTGCAATTTCATGTCACCTGGGTGAAGGCATGGGACCTTATCTGAAAGTTTAAAGAAAAAAGCACTGAGTTCTGGCTCAAGTGTTAGACTGCCTGCCTGGCAGGCACAAGTCTTTGAATTAAAACATAACCAATACAAGAGAGTGAGCCATACAAAAAAACAAACCAAGTTTGATTTAAAGTAATAAGATGGCATAGTAAGTCTCCAAAGCATTTTAGCAAAGCCCATATGATCAATGAATAATTACAATTACTCTAAAACCTCCCCATTACACAGTCTCTCTTAATCTACAATATCCAAGAGCCAAACAAGTAAAATTGCCCATAGGAAACATTCTTTGTCCCAAAAGCAGACAAAACATTTTCTAGCATTTTGAAGAGTGACTATATAATCACATATTAAGTATATACAATAGGCCAGATTTCATTTTCTGGGTTAGAAAATAAAACATATCTATGCCAAAAGACTGTAGAAATAAACAATGCATACCTTGAGTTAATGTGAATACTTTGTATACATTACATTTTTAATATTCTTTAAATTAATGATGGGCAGTGTAATTGGGAAAGTAAATTGGGACATAGTTTTCATGTTTTTATCACTTTAAAAATGGTAAATACTCTCAAATTTAATTCAGATTTCTTTAGTTTGCATTGGTGTTTGCTTAATTTGTGTAATCAAGGTCTTAAACAAGTGATTGTGAAAAGGAAAGCAATTTATAATCTATATATGAACATTTCTCTCAGTATAGTGATGAAGTTCTTTTAAGGAAGAATTGGCTGTCTCTACATTTGTTTACATATGTGCTATTTCTGTCAGAAAAGAAGTTTAAAGGACTGGGAGAGGGTAATCCACTAACAAGATAGAAACTGTATAGATTTCTTGGTATAAGTCAATACCTAGATTAATCTAAATCTTGCATTTGTTTGGTAACACTTGAAAATCTTTTTGTTTTTTGAAAGTTGGCTTTAATATTTAGCTTGAATTGGTGTTGAATTCACAATCCTCCTGACAAGATGTGGTTTCATTAAAATTTTGATCAAGAGAGTAAAAATGTAATTCAAAGGTAGATATATATAATATATATATAGATAGATAGGTAGATAGATAGATTATATATATATAGATATATATAATCATATATAAAAGCATATATGTATGCCATACATAAGCAACTAGTTTCATTATAGAAGTATGCAAGTTCTGAAGATTTAGAGCAGTAAGAACTCACAGGGCTGGTGGGAAAGTAAATGGTATAGGCACTTGGAAAAACATTTGGAATTGTATTAATATAGGCATATCCTATGATTCAGGTAATTTATTTTCAGGTTTATACCTGACAGAAATGTGTATGCTTCTGTACCAAGAGAAATACACAAGAATATCTCTCCAAAGCAAAGATAATGCACAAAATGCTTGTCAATAATAGGCCCGTACAATAGAATATGGTACAGTAATGTGCACAAGTGAACTACAACCAAATGGATGAGGTCTGATAAACATGTTGCATGGAATAAGCCAGATAAGCAAAAACATCCTATGTGTTTCCATTTATGTAATTTTTAATGAGACAAAACTAAAATACACTGCTTTAAAGTGTGTGCTTAAGACATTGGGTGCTGGTGGCTTGAGATTGTAATTCCAGCTACTCAGGAAGCTGAGATTTTAGGATTGATGTTCAAAGCTATCCTGTGTAAGAAAGTCGATGAGACTCTTACCTCAATTAACAACCAAAATTTCAGAAGTAATCTGTGGCTCAAGTGACAGAACACCAGCCTTGTATGATAAGAGGTAAGGAATAGTGCTTAGGGCCCGTGTTAAAGTCCCAGTATTGGCAAAAAATGCAAATATGTATGTATAAGTGACAAAAGTAGAAAAGAAAATGAGAAAATGTTGTCATAATAGTTAGGTGAATAATCATTTTTGTCAAGGGGCATAGCCTACATTTTTAAAAATTAGGCATGACATGTCTTTTACTTATAAGAAATGTTTTACTTTGTAGTGACTACATGGGAAATTTTCTTTATAATATATGCTTGAGCTAAACTTTTTCATTGTGTGTATGTTCCTATATGTGAGCTATAGGTTATATTTACAGAGAAGATAGTGGGACAAAACCATATGGTGACCTAGGACAAGACACTTGTCCTCAACATTTAACTTGGTATATAGCTTAAATAAGTAAACTGTTAAGTGTAGCTAACTACAGTTAATAAATAAGTGTTCAACTGTTAAGTTAAATAAACTGCTCATAGCTTAAATAATACATTCACAGGGCTGTAGTGATCAAATATTTTGAAGGCCTACTTAACTGTAGAAACTTTTCAGTTCCTTGGAGAGTTCATATTTGTATAAGACATTCATTGTTATCAGAAGGCTTTGACTTAAAACTCTGCCTTGAGGGAAGCGCTTTTGAAAGCCAAACATTTTGTAAAGGAACCATGCTTTATAAGTATGCATCACAGAAATAGGACAGTTGTTTATGCCTAGTAAAAATAAAAGAAATTCAGAGCCCTGTCCAAGCCAACTCCTCTGGACTGGACCAGGCAGCCTCACAGAGCTCTGTCCAAGCCAGTGCCAACAGTACTAGACTGCACCAGCCTCACAGAGCCCTGTCCAAGCCAGTGCCACTTGGACCGTCCTGGGCCAGGATCACCCAGCCCTGTCCAAACCAGTATCACCTGGACCTTACCGGGCCAGACTCACTGAGCTCTGTCCAAGCCATCATTGCCTGGACCGGTACGGACCAGGCTCACAGAGCCCTGTCCAAGCCAGGGTCACCTGGACCAGCCCCGGGACAGCTTCTTGAGCCCTGTCCAAGCCAGCGCCACCTGGACCGATGTGGGCCAGCCTCAAAAAGCCCTGTCCAAGCCAGCTCCTCCTAGACTGGCCCAGGCCAAACTCACAGAGTCTTGTCCAAGCCAGCTGCTCTTGGAACCAAACGGGCCAGCCTCATAGAGCTCTGTCCAAGCCAGCGCCACCTGGTCCAGCCTGCACCAGACTCAAGGAGCCCGGTCCAAGCCAGCAACACCTGGAGTGGCTCAGGCCAGGCTCACAGAGCCCTGTCCAATCCAGCTCCTCCATGACTGGCCTGTGCCAGACTCACAGAGCCCTGTCCAAGCCAGCGCCACCTGGACCAGACCGGGCCAGGCTCACAGATCCCTATCAAAGCCAGCTCCTCCTAGCCTGGCCCGGTCCAGGCTCACAGAGCCTTGTCCAAGACAGCTCCTCCTGGACCAGACCAGACCAGCCTCACAGAGCCTTGTCCAAGCCAGCACCACGTGCACTGGCCTGTGCCAGGCTCACAGAGCCTTGTCCAAGCCAGCTCCTCAATGACTGGACTGGTCCAGCCTCACAGAGCCTTGTCCAAGGCAGCTCCTCCCAGACTGGCCCTGTAAAGCCTCACAGAGCTTTGTCCAAGCCAGCACAGCCTGAACCGGTCCGGGGACGGCTCACAAAGTCCTGTCCAAGCCAGCACTGCCTGGACTGGACCAGGCCAGGCTCACAGAGTCCTGTCCAAGCCAGCACCACCTGGAATGGACCGAGCCAGCCTCACAGAGCCCTGTCCAAGCAAGTGCCAACTGGACCAGACTGCACCAGCCTCAAAGAGCCCTGTCCAAGCCAGCGCTACATGGACTGGCCTGTGCCAGGTTCACAGATCCCTGTCCAAGCCAGCGCTGCCTGGACTGACCAGAGCCAGGCTCACAGAGCCCTGTCCAAGCCAGGGCCGCCTGGACCAGCCTCAGGACAGCCTTTCGAACCCTGTCCAAGACTGCACCACCTGGACTGGTGGGGGCCAGCCTCAATGAGCCCTGTCCAAGCCAGCTCCTCCTAGACTGCGTTGGGCCAGCCTCACAGAGTCTTGTCCAAGCCAGCTGCTCTTATACCCGAAGGGGCCAGCTTCCCAGAGCCTGTACAAGCCAGTGCCACCTGGACGAGGCTGCACCACACTCACAGAGCCCTGTCCAAGCCAACGCCTCCTAAACTGACACAGGACAGGCTCACAGAGCCCTGTCCAAGCTAGCTCCTATTCAACTAGCCTGTACAGGATCACAGAGCCCTGTCCAAGCCAGCACTGCCTGGACTGGACTGGGCCTACCTCACAGAGCCCTGTCCAAGCCATCTCCTCCTGGACCGGACCAGGCCAGCCTCACAGAGCACTGTCCAAGCCAGGGTCAACAGGACCATACTGGGCCAGACTCACTGAGCCCTGTCCAAGCCAGCACTGCATGGACCAATGCGGGCCAGGCTCACAGAGCCCTGTCCAAGCCAGCTCCAACTGAAGCAGCCCAGGCCAGGCTCATAGAGTCCTGCCCAATCCAGCACTGCCTGGACAGGCCCAATCAGCCTCACAGATCCCTGTCCAAGCCAGATTCTCCTAGACTGGAATGGACCAACCTCACAGAGACTTGTTTAAGCCAGCTGCTCCTAGACCTGACCGGGCCATCCTAACAGGGCCCTGTCCACGGCAGCCCCAACTGGACTGGCCAGGGCCAGCTTCACAGAGCCCTGTCCAAGCCAGCTCTGCCTGAAGTGGCCAAGGACAGGCTCACAAAGCCCTGTCCAAGCCAGCTCCTACTGGACCGGCCTGCACCAGCCTCACAGAGCCAGCGCTAACTGGACCGACGCAGGCCAGGCTCACAGAGCCCTGTCCATGTCAGTACTGCCTGGACTGGCGCGGGACAGTCAATGTCCTGTCCAAGCCAGCCACACCTGCACCAGCCTGGGCCAGCCTCACAGAGCCCTGTCCAAGCCAGCTCCTCCTAGACTGGCCGGGGCCAACCTCACAGAGTCTTGTCCAAGCCAGCTGCTCCTTGACCGGCCTGAGACAGGCTCACAGAGCCCTGTCAAAGCCAGGGTCAACTAGACTAGACTGCACCAGCCTCACAGAGCCCTGTCCAAGCCCGCACTGCCTGGACCAGACTGGGGACAGCCTTTCAATCCCTGTCCCAGCCAGAGCCTCCTGGACAGATGGGGGCCAGCCTCAAAGATCCCTGTCCAAGCCAGCTCCTCCTAGACTGGGCTGGGCCAGCCTCACAGAGCCCTGTCCACGCCAGCTCTTCCTGGACCAGCCCGTGGCCAGATGCAAAAGCCCTGTCCAAGCCAGCACCACTTGGACCAGCACAGGCCAGGTACACAGAATCCTGTCCAAGACAGCAGCACCTGGGCTGGCGTGGGCCAAGCTAACAGAGTACTGTCCAAGCCAGTGCCACATGGATTGGCCCAGGCCACCATCACAGAGCCCTGTGCAAGCCAGCTCCTGCTAGACTGGAACGGACCAACCTCACAGAGACTTGTCTAAGCCAGCTCCTCCTGGACCAGACCGGACCAGTCTAACAGGGCCCTGTCTAAGGCAGCCCCATATGGACTGGCCTGGACCAGGCTCACAGAGTCTTGTACAAGCCAGGGCCACCTGGACCAGCCTGGGCCAGCTAAGAGAGCCCTGTCCAAGGCAGCTCCTCCTAGACCAGACCTGGCCAGCCTCACAGAGCCTGAGCCAAACCAGCGCCACCAGGACTAGCCTGCACTAGCCTCGCAGAACCATGTCCAAGACAGCGCTGCCTGGACCGGCCCCAGCCAGGTTCACAGAGCCCTGTCCGTGCCAGGGCTGCCTGGACAGGACTGGGCCAGCCTCATGAGCCCTGTCCAAGCCAGTGGCACCTGGACCGGTGTGGGCCAGACTCACAGAACCCTGTCCAAGCCAGCACCCCCGGTCTGGCTTGAGCCAGGCTAACAGAGCCCTGTCCAAGCCAGCTCCTCTTCGACTGGCCTGTGCCAGGCTCACAGGGCCCTGTCCAAGAAAGCGCCACCTGGACCAGACCAGGCCAACCTCACAGAGCCCTGTCCAAGCAAGCTCCTCCTTGAACAGCCCGGGGTCAGCTTCACAAGCCCTGTCCAATCCAGTGGCACTTGGACCGGCACAGGCCAGGTTCACAGATTCTTGTCCAAGACAGCACTGCCTGTTCCAGTCCGGGCCAGGCTATGAGTCCTGTCCAAGGCAGCACCACCTGAACAACTTGATCCATAGCTCCATTTCCATGCTTCTGGTGATTAATTGGCGATAAGAATCTTACAGGCTCCCCTTCTATTAATGATTTTAAATCATATTACTATCTCAGCAATCTAAATCGCTTGTATTACAGGAGTAATTTACTGGAAACCAACCAAGAATAAATTTTAAGGGTGAATTTTGCGTCATTAGAGTTAGATCCAACACATGCTCTAGTTCCAATGGCCCACTCTATCGTATCTTCAAATAAAGACAGGTCATGACCACGTAGTGCATACAGAGAAAATTTTCCTACTTTCACCTCAAGTTGAAGACCTGGAAAAATCCAAATGTTCACAATGTCATACTCTGCCTCTAACTTACTTTTCTCATGCAAAAATTTCTTGATCTCCCACAGGATTGTAAAATTGGATATTCAGCAGAAAGGGTGTAGCTAAAAGAGTTATACCATCTTACATTGAAGTACATCCTAGAGAAAATCTGATTGTGTTTAATTTCAGATTCATAATTTGAAAATAGCAGAGATCTCTAATGAATTGTCATGTAAGAAATTCTAGGGAGGGCTGGAAATGTGGCTCAGTGGTAAAGTACTTGCCTTGCATGCCTGAGGCCCTGGGTTGGATTCCTCAACACCACATATGCAAAAAGAAAAAAGCCGGAAGTAGCTCTGTGGCTCAAGTGGTAGAGTGTTAGCCTTGAACTGAAGAGCTGAGGGACAGCGCCAAGGCCCAGAGTTCAGGGTCCACAACCGGAAAGAAAGAAAGAAAGAAAGAAAGAAAGAAAGAAAGAAAGAAAAGAAAGAAAGAAAGGAAGGAAGGAAGGAAGGAAGGAAGGAAGGAAGGAAGGAAGGAAGGAAGAAAGAAAGAAAGAAAGAAAGAAAGAAAGAAAGAAAGAAAGGAAAGAAAGAAAGAAAGAAATTCTAGGGAGTCCTTATCTTGGTGTACATTTCACCTAACATCAACTTGTCTGACCATTTCTGCTTGACTCAGACATATACTAGTTATTGAAAATAAGGGAAATCATGGGACCTATGTTTCTATGGGCCTGGCTTACTTCACTTAATATAATTTTTTCCAAGTCTTTCCATTTCCTAACAAATGGGGCAATGTCATTTCTTCGGATGGAGGCATAGAATTCCATCGTGTATATATACCACATTTTCTTGATCCATTTATCTACTGAGGGGCATCTGGGTTGTTTTTACTTTCTTGCTATTGTTTCTAACATATTTATAATGTGATTTCTTTTTTGGGGGAGTCTGGTCTTGGGGCCTGAACTCTGGGCCTGGGCGGTGTCCCTCAGCTCTTTAGCTCAAGGCTAGCACTCTACAACTTGAGCCTCAAAGACACTTCCGGCTTTATTCTTTTTGCTTATGTGGTGCTGAGGAATCAAACCCAGGGCCTCATGCATGCAAGGCAAGCACTCTATCACTGAGCAACTTTCCAAGCTCCCCTTATGAGATAATTTCTTTGTTGCTTTGTATGTCCCTCCCCCACGGTATAACCCCTGTTTTCACTGTATTTGATGTTGGTATAATTTTTGGAGAGGAAGAGAAAAAACAAATTGTCTAAATAGGGATACAGGTGGACCCATTGTAACAATGAAATGTACAAAATGTTATGTAGAAAAAAGAACTTTAAAACTTTGGTGGGGTGGTAAGATGATCAGGAGGAATGGTAAGGGGAAAAAGGAGGAGGCAACAATGCTTGAAAAGAAATGTACTCTTTTCCTTTCTCATGTAATTGTTAACTTCTCTGTATGGTATTTTCACAATAAAAAACTTATTAATAAAATAAAAAATTCTTGGGAGAATAATCAAAATAATCTTTTGAATTCCTGGTCACTCAGCCAAGAAGTAAAATATTCTCTTCAAGAAAAGCCAATTCCATGTAAAGAATCATGACTGAGACCATTCACAGCTGTACTTTTCCACAATAACTAATTTATGTATGTCTACAGTGTGAGATTTGTAAAATTTTAATACATATAATAGAACGAATCTAGATCACTTTTGAAAAATATGGATCATTAGTTTTAGCAGGTTGTCTTTGGTTTTTACTTATGAAACTCATAAGGAAAGGGTGAGTTACTACTTTTCAAAACATTAGCTATGGGCATGTTGAGCTTATTTGTAGCTAAAAGGAATTATGGAAAGGTTGAATACATTTTGTCTTTGTTAAAGTTCTGTTTTTACTTGAGCACATGAACCCATGTCTAGAGTATCTCAGAGAAATTTAAATAAGTATAATTTGTTAGGTTTTGGAAAAATACCCTAAGTTTTTTTTTAATTTTATACACTAAGAAACCTCTCTAGGAAGTGACTTTCCTGTCAGTTTGTATTATCCATAACAGAAGGCCTTACATTTACAGGGAAAGGAATGCTCCCTTTTATGTTTCCCATTGTTTGTACTCTGTTTGATAAAGAATCATATCCTGTAGAGCCTGGATCACAGCATGAACAGCATTGTATATATTGTAACTGTGTCCACACATAGTTGTGTCAAAGGAGTTATCAGGAGGACATTTCTCAAACATTAGAAATTCAGGCTTAGAATCTGCACAATCAGAACAGAAACCATATCCCAGAAAGGAAAAAAAAAATTCTGGGTATCTGGAAGGAATAACTGCCTTAAGAAAATCTCTGAATCCAGAAATATCTGGGTGATGGTGCAAAAAAAATGAGGTCCATGCAATGAACCTAGCATGAAACACTTCCTTCTCATTGTTAAATCCCAATGTGAGTTCATAATGCAAACTTTGCATTGTATTAAAAATTGTTCAAAACAGACCATTAAATATTGCAGGAATTCATTATTTCCATATATGATGAGGATATTTGATGAAGATGTGTTAATGTAGTTACAACATTCTATGATTTTGAAAATATATAAAATGTCAGAGTTTGGGAATTCTATCTATCTCAAAGGTTATAAAAATTCATTTCTTAGTCAACTCTTCTTTCAATTCAGGAAGAATCCACAAACCATTCTCATCTTGTACAATAGTCGCACCCAGCTGAAGTGACGCAATAATGAGACCGGCGCAGTGGCTATTGGTGTCTCCTTTTAAGCAATATGATAGAGAACAGGAAACATATTATTGTTGTTCAGGGCATGATAAAAAGTTCCAAAATAAGCTAAAGGGAATGAATTTTGGATGGCTACAAAAATGAGAAAATTTCCATCCATCATAATCACAATCATAATGTATATTATATAACTGTTTGAAGTATGTGGAACATAGGTTTTTCTTGTAAGTTTCAAAAATGTAAAAATTAAGATGTTTTGTTGTATTTGGTTTGAGTTTCTTTATTTCTTTTGTTTTCTTTTGTTTTTGTGCCTGTCCTGGCACTTCAAATCAAGATCTGAGTGCTTTTCAAGAACCTCTTTGGGCTGAAGGTTAGCCCTGTACAACTTGAGCCACAGCACTATTTCCAGCCTTTTCTGAGTAGTTTGCTAGAGATAAGAGTCTCATGAACTTTTCTGCCATGGCTGCCTTAAACCACAATCCTCAGTTCTCAGCCTCTTGAGTAACTAGGATTACTGGCACCTGGAATAATTTTTTAAACAGTTGTACAATGTATCAATTGGTTTGTACAATGCCTCTCAGAATTTGTCGCAGTTTCCATCAACTCTTCTAATCTATAAAACGGCACCCATCCCCTTACTTTCCTAGTTTCATTTCCACATATGCACATTGAATCTTACGTTGTATTTTCCTAGACATTTACTCCCTATTCCTTTACCTCTTTCCACATCTCCTTTAACACCCTGCTGAGACAAGATATGCTTCATCTTTGTACTGTTCACATTTGATTGTGTTAGTTGTTCAAAGAGGTTACACCATAAAATTTTACCACCATATGAACTACACTTTAGGAAGATGGATATGTGTTTAATTTTTCATATTTCATGTTCATATCTTAGAGCTAATATTATATATGAAAGGACACGCACTCCATTTCTCTTTCTGAGAGTGACTTACTTCATTCAACATACCTTGCACATGAGCATGAATGTTTATTTGTGTGGGTATCTGTGTGTGTGTGTGTGTGTGTGTGTGTGTGTGTGTGTGTGTGTGTGTGTGTGTGTGTGTTAGTTCAGGTTTCAAACTCAGAGCCTCATTCAATTTTTTTGCCTTTTCCCTCAAGGTTAGCAATTTACCACTTCAACTATTGATTATTCCTGCATTTTGCTGGTTAATTATAGATAATTCTCCTGAGTAGCTAGTATTAATAGGTATGAACCATCCAGTTCATCATATTATCAAAAACTCTAAAGTCATTTACAACTTCCCAATTTTTAAAGGAAATTATTGATAAGGCATAAAACTCCAAATAATCTGCTGTACTGTGCTGTAACTTTTCCATTTTGTTTTCCAAGCCAATTAGATTATAGATATCTCATTATCTTTGAATGCATATTCTTTGATATTATAGACTTTGAAATGTTTGTAAATAAACCCTTTTCCTTTCTTTTCTTTATTTTGCTGTCATTTATGCAGCATTTATTATTTATACCTGGAAGAAACATTACATACTTGTGTTTTTTGTTTTCCATTTCATAACAAGATAATGAAGAGTTGGTCTAAAGAATTTCTTTTTTTGGGGGGCGGTGGGGGTCCGGTCATGGAGCCTGAACTCTGGGCCTGGGCGCTGTCCCTCAACTTTTCAGCTCAAGGCTAGCACTCTAGCATTAGAGCCACAGCGCCACTTCAGGCTTTTTTCTTTTTGCTTATGTGGTCCTGAGGAATCGAAACCAGGGCCTCAGGCATGCAAGGCAAACGCTATAACACTGAGCCATCTTCACAGCCCGGTCTAAAGAATTTCTAAGTCAAACACAGCTGACTTAGATCTAAATGCCTTTGAAACATAAAGAAAACTTTATGAGCATAGGGAGTTTTAAGCTCATGATTTGGTTGTGATAGCAATTTAACTCACTTCAGAGAAAACAAAAGTAAGCATTGAGTCATGAAACATCAATCAATTATTTTTAGCATGCTTCTTAATTTTTCTGCCCTCTGTTTTCTTGTCTTCTGTTCCTGAGTCTTGAATAGGTAACCATTTGAGAGGATGTCGTCAATAGATGGGCCATGGAGGAATTGTCACCAAACACAAAAAAGCAAATCTAGCTGTAATTATAGACTGCCCACCTGAACCGTTTGGTCATGTACACCTAGATAAATCCAACTATTGCTGAAAAATGAATAATTCTGATCAGCTGCTAGCTTCTTCCTTTTGTAATCATCATTGTAGCCCTGCTCCAGCCCGCAAGGGCTGTGGAGGTGGTCAAGCTCAGGTATCACTCACTCGTGAATGGTTCACTGGCAAGGAAACTGGCCAGGAGTTGAGGCTCTGGTCCAATAAATTGTTTTAAGCCACACTTTTGAGGCTTAATGGCTGTGATGTGTGCTGCCTCTCCATAGCAGTGCTGTTTTCTCAGCCTCCTTTCATTCTTTTCTAACACTTGAAAGGGCACCAAGTTAGACATTTTAAAATATCACTTCACTCATCCCACTTACACCTATGGAAACCTGTAGAGGTCCAGTAGTATCCCAGTCTGGGCAACTTTTAATCCCGATAGTCATGTAAATAATGCTACAGTCTTACATTCTTCCATACAAGAGTAATTAGAGATCTTGTACTTCCTAACAAGGCAAATGAAGGGAATCTTTAAATGCTGTGCAGCTTCCATATCGAACCTCATAGATATCAAATCCCAGAATCAAGTTATGTAAAAGATTATACTTTATTTTTAATCTCTTGACTAGCAAAAATCAAGCCAAAAACAAATTGTAATTCTTGAAAATAAACCTGCATAATGAGCACTGAAATTTAGGAATATTTCAAACTTAAGATTTTGATGGATTAAATGCTTACTTCTCTGCCAATGAATATATTAAAACATTACCCCCAATAAGGATGGAATGCAAATAGTGTACCTATGTTTGTAAATAGGAATAGGTAAGGACATGAAGGAAATTTGTCATGAATGAGATTCAGAAACTTAAGCTGTGAGGGAGCTTGTTTTATCTCCATTTCCCTATGTAACACAGCACAAACCAGTCTCTTAAATATGGAAGATACTTTCTTTAGACATCAAGTATTCAGTTCTCTTTATTTCAGGGTAAAAATTTCCATGTGTGTGAAAAAAATTTGTTTTGCCTGGCACCATTGTTTCACACTTGTAATTCTAGCTACTCAGGAGGAGTAGGAAAGTCCCCTGGGATATTAATCTCCAATTAACCACTCACAAGCCAGAAGTGATGCCGTGTTTCTAGTGATAGCTAGCTTTGAATACAAAGAGGCTCATGGACAACAGCCAGGCCCTGAGTTCAAGCCAGGGTATTGAAAAAGAAAAGAAAAGTAAAGAAAAGAAAAGCATGTGTTTTCGTCACCCAGTTTCGGTTATGTGGTTACATGGGAGCTCAGGCTAAGTAACAAATTTTCAATTTAAGAACATTGTTTTCAGAAGCAAAGTATCATTTAAGGATGATTTTATAGCAAGCTCTGCTCACAGACCCAACATAGTGACCAACATTTCCTGCAATATCAACCAGAACAAGAATTCAAGTATCAGGTGAGGGAATTTTATTTTCATTCATGTAACACAAACAAAAGGAAACATTCAACCCTAAGAAATTCATTCTGAACAGAGGAACATCCAACCTAGGGGATGAGGAAAGAATTGTGAGCAAACTCTACATTGAAATCCCAATTCCAAGGCCACTATAATAAAAGGTAGTAATCATTATTATCTTCACAATATTTTTAATTTGAGAAAGTGCATAGGCAAGCAAACAGAAGAGTAGAGAGGATTAAAGTACATTTCTTTCTCTTCTGTCATGTTTATGCATGCATTGGTAGGTATGTATGTATGTGTGCACATTCTAAGGGAATTAATATAAGGAAGTCAAAATGAATTGTTCAAAGAAAACATTAGAGGCAACATGAAAATTCAAATGAGAATATTAACTTTTTCAACATATAGTGTATATATAAAGTTAAATTTTCTCAATTTATGCCTGTCAGATTAGTTATGTCTTTTAAACAGAAGAAATTAGGTATGTTGAAGAAAATCTAATCAAATATGTAAATATGGAGGACTAAATTAAAACCAAGAATGAGGTCATGTGACCAAGTTTTTTTCAAAAGCTGATAAAGTATATATAAGAGTATTAGTGTTTTGTGGATTCAGTAAATGTTTGAGGGTGCCAACAAGTTAAGATTTTTATTCTAAGAAGTAATGACAGAATTTAAAATTCCTACATACACAAGGATAAAAAAATATGATACCAAGATACTTAAAAATAAAAGGTTAATCAAGTTTTTGACAATGACATCTACACATCTACAGCAAGCTATGTATGATCGCTGTCAAAAGTGAATTTTGTATGGACGATTCTCTAGACTAGAAAAGAAATGGAACTAACACTTAGGTGTGCCTCTGTTTCTCTACCAGATGGCAGGGAGTCCTTTTTGAAAAAAATGCATTCTATCCACCAAGGTTATTTTACCTTGCAAAGATATCTTTCACAAGTGAAGGATAAGGGACAAATACACAAAGATATTTCCAGACAGGTGCAGTTAAGAGAATACATCTTCACTGTACCTATTCTACAAAAAATACTGAAGTAAGCCTGGCACCAGTGGCTCACACTTGTAATCCGAACTATTCAGGAAGCTGAGTTCTTGGTTCAAAGCCAGCCTGGGCAGGAAAGTCCATGAGACTCTTATCTCCAATAAACCACTCAGAAAACTGGAAGTGTTGCTGTGACTCAAGTAGTAGAGCACTAGCCTTGAGTTGAAGAGCTGAAGGGCAGCGCAAAGGCCCAGAAGTCAAGCCCCACAACTGACAAAGAAAAAAAAAAACTGAAGTAAGTCTTTTAGTCCAAAATATACACACATTAATAAACAAGGAAAATACAAAGAATGTATAAAAATTACTGATAAGACAGTAAACTGGTAATGGCAGAATTTGAAATTCTGGGTCAGTCCAGGGCCTGGTACTGGGAATTTTCTTGACCCAGCCCCCTGACTATATTTAGGTGTGGACCAGCTCAGGTGCCATTACACCATGTCATGGATCTCCATGTTCATGTCCTGTCTTCTGTTTCCTGTCTGTTCTCCAGTCACCATGGCATCCCAATTCAGCTCTCCATTGGAGCTGAATGGGTTTGTTAGTATTGTTTTGTCCTGTTTCCCCCTGGTCTGTTTCCTGAGTTATGTGTATTTGATGGCTGCAGGTCTTTGTAATTGGCCACATGCACACCACTAGCACTCCAATAAAGACTCCTTTGTCACTGTGCTCACTCTGCCTCCTTGGCCAAGATTATTTCAACTACAGAGTGTTCCTGGCAAAAGAGTACCCAGAAGGAAATGCAAATAGGAAAGGAACAACAAAACTTTCATTCCCTAATCTCGATCCTAACACAGGGAGGAGATGTGACTTCTTGGCCATGGAAGAAACTTCTGCCCTTGCCCATCAAGCAATTGTCTATCTCCTGGTCTGTGTACATATTTCCTATTACTAGCAGATAGCCTTGTGTGTGCCCTGGGCTACACTACATATCAGGGACACAACCAATGCTGAGCTTGGAAAAATCCCCCAGCAGATGAATCTGAGTGGTTGCCTGGCTCTGTTCCTGTGCTTGACTGTTGACAGCTACTGGGAGTGAAAAAGGTCTCATCTCTCTACTTTAATGTTTAATCTTTCAGTATTTGTCCTAACTTGTGTACTTGTAACACCTCTGTGAATCACCTTTATAGTATCACTAAAAACATTTTCAAAGGAAACTCATCCTAGACAAAGTAAGAGGACACAAGAATAAGAGGAATCTCTGACCCATCGTTCCCTGTCTTGTCCTTCACCATATAAACTAATATGTGATATTAGATAGGGGCAGCAAGACAAATGATGAGGCTTCTCCTTACTCAGCCCATAAGCTTCTTCTGACAGAACTAGTGTTGGATTGGTTTCAGATAATAAATAAAGTCAGAAAATCTGCTTTGGCTATCAAACAGGTACTGTGGATGATTAGTGCACTACATTAATTGCACAGTTTCAGCCTGTCAGCCAAGACAAGGTGCTACAGCTGGCTCTGGCTTTAGCTCTTGAACTCATGCTAGTGTTCCCACTAGAGTGGGCACCAGAAAGAGTCTAAAATTTCTTTTTGTCTGCATGAGAATATGAATACCTCAGTTGACTGGACATCAAAATGAGTGTGAAGATGTCACTGATCATGGTTTTCCCACTAGGATAAGTGTCAGTGTCAGTGATGGAGCTAAATCCAGCTCTATCTTTGCATTGAGAGTGTATACTGTGTTGTGGATAGGGCTACATAAGGTGACATGGTGCTAACATTATGGCTATTTCCTGAGTCTTTGAAAAGACAAAGAAAAGACTCATAATACTCAATCTGCAACCTTTCATAGAGAAAACTCTTCAAAATCACTCTTTTGGATTTCAGGCTCTTAGTTACTCCTGGATCAACAACAGTGTTGAAGCCTCTTCCTAGTGGTGCCCTGCATCATCCATGCCCAAATATCCTGGCCAGCTCCAGAATCTGAACCATCATGCTTGGCTTTGTAGGGCTCTTGGAACTCCATCTGGACTAGTAGAAGGTGGACACAGCATTTCAGGTCTGACTTAGGCTTATAGAATATCAGGTGAGTAAGGAGATTTTGGAGCAGGTATACTGTGGGGATTGTTAGGCCTCTGAGTATTCAATCCAGCTATGCATCAAAGATGGAGCCGATGACACTTAAGGGAGATAGAAGAGAACCTGACACCAAAAGAAGGCCTCATTCTCCCTCATCACCCTATGGTTGCTGGCATCAGTGATTGTTGCTATCAGTTCAAAGACTAGCACAACAAAATCTAAGTCCCTTTTCTGCCTTGTCAGTGACATTATAGGAAACCCAAATAGGTACTAAGGATAACATCTAAGGAGGAATTAAGGGATAAAAAGGAGTCATCAGCTCTAACTTTGTATGAATGTTCCATGCCCTCCTTTCACTGTCATGAGAATAGGTTGTGAAAGGGCTCATCTCTGAGCCATGGGCTAAAATGGAGCTTAGAAACAACACACCATCCTGTATCTTCTTCCTCCTGTAGACAAAGCCCATACCTCAAGCAAAGGTAAAGATGCTCCTCAAATCAAGAAGTAAAAGGGGCTGATGAAAATACAAAAATAGGTGTTCAGCAGGGTGCTGGTGGCTCACGCCTGTAATCTTAGCTACTCAGGAGGCTGAGATCTGAGGATCGCGGTTCAAAGCCAGCCCGGGCAGGAGAGACTGTGAGACTCCTATCTCCAATAAACCACCAGAAAACCGGAAGTGGCACTGTGGCTCAACTGGTAGAGCACTCTTCTTGAGCTGAAGAGCTGAGGGACAGCGCCCAGGCCCAGAGTTCAAATCTCATGACCGACCAAAACAAAAAAACAAACAAAAAACAAAAAACAAAAATAGGTGTTCAACATCCTTGGCACAAAGGAAACGTAAAGCCAAAAGAGGTTGAATTTTATCACATTCCAGTGACAATGTCTATCATCAAGAGCACAAATAAGAAATACTAGCAAAATGAAATAAATCGAACACTTATACACAATTCATGAGAATGTCATTTCATGGAAATATATGTAGTTTCCTCAAGAAACTATAAAAAATTGAGGATATGAATCAATACCACTCCCTTGTGAAACTGAAGTTCATTGCATGCATACATGTATATGTATAAATAAACCTTCTAGGGAGCTAACATATGCTACTAAGAATTAAAGATTAAATGATATAGTTTCTATAATGACTATACAAGTGAAGGGCCAGTGGAAACCTCATTAGAAAGTTTTTCCTTCTCCAATTTTAAAGTACATTTGCTGATTTGCTTATACTGTAATGCACATTTTCTTTTTTTGTAAAGGCAGTCTAATAATTGTTTATAGTTCTCATCTGGCTCTGCTCATCTCTAAGTCCCAACAACGGCATTACAAAGTAAGTTCAGGCAGAACCTTGGAAAAGACTGTATTTATGTACATGGAAAGGACAGCAGTAAACCTTGCAGAAAAACTCCATATCACAGGAAAATCTTCGCTGCAAATTCTTGTCTCAATCAACACCATCTCAGCAGAGCCTGGCTCAAAAGTTGGGGCTGTTTGATCTCTGGATATCCATCATACCGTTCCCATAGTAGAATTTTAAATATGAAAAAGAAACTGAAGTGGGAGCCAGGGTGCCAGTTGTTCCCAGATGCAGGAGTGGCTTTATTTTGGGGGTGAGGTCAAAGGAATGCTGGGATTTTTATCTAGGTCCAATGGCCTATGGCCTGCTGCCCTGAACGCTGGCATGAAGATGCGGACTGGGCAGAGAGAAATGGAAGTCAGTCTTGTGTTCTGGGGTGTGAAAATGTGCTATGCATGCAAACGTGTGTGTGTGTATGTGTGTGTGAGAGAGGGGGGAAGAGAGATACTGGGCACAGGCTATGAGTTTTCCTTGTACTCCATGCCTCTGCTCCCATACTCTCTCTCTCACAGCAGCCTAGTACTTTGTACCTATGTCTCTGTTGCTACTGATCCATAAATCAAGTGTTTCTCAAACACAATCACCGTGGTTCAAACACAAAGTTATCAGCTGCCCTGAGGTGGGTGGAGAGAGTGGTTTGCGCCAATTAGATATCCTTGGTTCTTTTCTTTTTCTTTATTAAAACAACAGCCAGCCAGTAATACATATGATGGCTCATTGGTGACATGGCTTCAAATCTGTTATGCCTTTAGAGAGGTCTCCTTCCTGACCTCTGAGGCTTCAGAAGACAGAGGCCATTCTTGCATTTGTAATCTTGGCTGCTATCTGCCTTCTTGATGGGGCTCACTAGCTCTCCACCAACAGAGACTTCACATTTCCAGGGCTCCTCTCAGACCTGGGATGGCCCTCATCTGGAGGTTGAGCAGCACAACGTGGTTGGGCTAAATACCAGTGGGATTGTCCAAAAGATCCCATTCTAGCTATTGGATTTAGGGGCTGAGTTGAGAGGTATCCCACACATCGGTCAGCACCCCAGTGCCATGGATTCCCCTCCATATCCTACCCCGACACCCTGCCATGGGTGCTGGACGTGAGAATCGAAGCATGTGAACGTGACCTGGCCTAAACCCGTGCTGTGTGAGTGTCCCTTTTGTTAATAGGAATCAAGCCGCTAAATAATGCAATTGAAATGAGCGGGGTGAAAACACTCCTGACTGTCTAGCGATTGCTTTCCAACTTGTTTCTGAGGGTAAACCATCGTGTTTTGAGAGTCTGTTATTTAGCATTTTCCATTTTTGTAATTTATGATTATATATAACATAAATTGCTTTTGTATTTTTTTCTTTGTTTTGTATTTTTTTCATTTTTATTATGTTTAAGTAACGTACAATTTAAAGTCAATGTCAACTCGTGAGTATAACCCATTTTGGTGCCATCTTTTTCATTTTTTAGGAGCAATTAATTCTGGAAAATGAAATCTTATACCTTTCTATAGATTTTATATGAACAACAGATATTGTCATGAAAATTCCCATTAATTAGGACTAAATATTATTACCTCATTTTTGCTGAAATGTTATCATGATATCAGATTTTACATTATAAGTACAGATGGTTGACAAGGTATCTTACAGATTATTTATTTTCACTCCCTTCAGAAACCAAAAAGAACTCCAATTGTATCTGTTACTTTTGAACTATATACTTATAGCCAATAAAGCCATACAAGGAAGGTAAAAAAATATTTTGGAAAATGTAGTCTACCACTTGAACCACAGCTCTACTGGCTTCTTTGCTGGTTAATTGAAGATAAGAGTTTCTGATTAGACTGACTTGGAATCATGATTCTCTGTTCCTAGCCTCCAGAGTAGTTATGATTATAAGCGTGAGTCACTAGCACCAGCTTTCAACCTTTCTAGCAGGGTTTTTCTCCGACAAAACTTCTCATTCCAGTTAAATTATCTTCAAAAAATTGACATTAGGAAGATAAGACAAAATTATGTGCAATCAGGTTTGAAGGAGCTGCTTGATAAATTTTCCTGGGAATCAATCCTTAATATGCACGAACCATTTCTGCTACTGTTGCATATATGTATAATAGTTGATATGAAATATATACAGCAAGGAAATAATTGGATTATACACTTAATGGATAGATGAATGAGGGAGAAATATATTTAGTTTCGAGGCAGCCAAAAATAGAAGAGGTTATTTGCATCTCAAGATGTGAATTCAAAAAATAAGGCACAACTTTTTAAATCCCAAAGGCATCCTGAGTCAGGCAGAATAAGATTTCTGGGTTTTCAATTCTATTTCATTGGTCCTGAGGTCTGTTCTTGTGCCAGTACCAAGCTGTTTTGATTACTATGGCTTTATAGTAGAGTTTGAAATTTGGTATTGATATTTCTCCAGCACTGTTCTTTCTATTGAGGAGCGTTTTTGCTATTCGGGGTCTTTTATTGTTCCATGTAAATTTTTGGATTGCCTCTTCGATTTCCTTGAAAAATGAGGTTGGAATTTTGACAGGTATCGCATTGAATTTGTAGATAGCCTTGGGAAGTATTGCCATTTTCACGATGTTGATCTTTCCAATCCAGGAGCATGGGAGTTTTTGCCACTTTCTAAGTTCTGTTTTGATTTCCTTTTTCAAGTTTTTAATTGTAACCCTTCTGTATAGTATTTTCACAATAAAAAAGGAAAAAAGAAAAAAAGAAAATTAGTGACACAAATTGTAATGGGAGTCAATGGCTTGATACTAAATATAAACTTGCATTGCCTTATATTATATACTTTTGTCCTGCCTTTACTGTTATAGTGATTTATTATATTCTGTTCACAATTTTCTTTCATAAGAATGCCATATTTTTATAAAACAGTTCACAAGACTGGAACTTTGCAAATTGCCAAGGGAAAGCTCCTAACTTGCTAATAAAATCAACTCATGTAGTAGTAACTTGCTTTTAGAGAAAGTATAACTAGGAGGGAAATGGAAATATCATAGTGCATGTATGACTTGTACCAAAGCCCAAATAGATACTACCTAGACAATATAGCATTGAAATATTTAGATGCATTGCATGCCTAATTTTTTTCATTTAACTGTCATTTATTTAGGTATATTCAACACACAAATGCTATCCTGTTATTATTAACATTCGTATTTCAGACTCCTACCCTATACTATGCTTTTGGAATTAAAATATGCTTCTATATATTGTAGGTAAATTAGCCCTCTTAATAATTCCATGGTGTCTACAAGTGAAGATAATAAGCTGGGAGCTGGTATCTAAAAATTGTAATCTTAGCTACTCAGGAAGTTGAGATCTGAGGATCCTGGTTCAAATTCAGCCTGGACAGAAAAATCCATCACTGTCTTATCTGCAATTAATCAGCAAAATGCTGAAAGTGGAGGTTTGTCTCAAGTGGTAGAATGTTAGCCTTGAGTGAAAAAACTAAGCAAAACCACCACGACCTGACAGGCACCAGAATGAAAAAAAAAGAAAGAAGATATAGAGAGAAAGAAAGAAAGATAGAAAGAAGGAAAGAAACAAAGAAAGAGAGAAAGAAACAAAGAAAGGGAGAGAGAGAGGGAGGGAGGAAGGGAGGGAGGGAGGGAGGAAAGAAGGAACGAAGGAATGAAGTAAAGAATGAAAGAAAGAAGGAAAAAGAAAAAAGAACTTGAACATATATATATATATATATATATATATATATATAAGTAGCAAATGAAGTCACTAAAATTAAAAATTATTTACTAACTGAATCTGTAATTATCTACTGATATTTTTATGAATCTATTATGTTATGAATTTTGCTATATTTTATGAATCTTTTTATTTTAATTATGACTGTGTAAATGATTATGCTACAAGCTCATATATCAAATATTCCTTACATATTTGAACTTCTATATTTTAATTTCCTTCTTATAAAAATCTTGTGGTGAGTGGCTGGGAAGGTGACTCAGTGGTAGAGCGCTTGCCTTGCATGCATGCATGCGGACCTGGGTTTGATTCCTCAGCACCACATAAGCAGAAAAAGCCGGAAGTGATGCTGTGGCTCAAGTGGTAGCTCTAGCCTTGAGTTCAGGCCCCACAACAGACAAAAAAAATTGTGGTGAGGTTATCATTTTAATGTCACAGTTTGCTATGTGTTTTGATAACCTCTGTTTATACACTCCATTCAATTACCACGGAAGTATCAAATTCTGAGAACTTTTTTTCATTCAGTTCTGCCTTTCTCTGAACTGATTCCAAATCTGCTTATTTTAAATGCATGCAAAATGAATGAAAATCTGTGCAATGCTTAGAACTTTGCTTGTGGAATTAAATGAGAAATCACTGCCAAGCATCACAAATATTCTGTCATTTTTCTTACTTAATAAACAGCCCTTTCTCATAGATTTTTTCATAGTTTTTAGCTAAATTAACTGAGTATGAGCCAGTCTAATTTAGATTCATCTGAAGTAATCAATGACAAAAATGGAGGTTTTTTTTTTCTGTAGACAAACATGAAATTAAATTGTGAAAAAGAAAAAAGAAGAAATATTACAAATAAAAACTACCTTTGGGAAAAGATCTCGAGGCCACTATTAAAAGTTGAGCAAAAAGAAAAACACAATGGAAAGTTGACAAAATTTTGTCAAAGGAATATTTCTCAATAAACATGCGGTTATATTCAGTTAGTATAATAATATCCTGGACAATAATAATCTTTAACCACAGTCTCAATTTAAATTAATAAACCTGGAACAAGTTCTTTTTTTTTTTTTTTGTCGGTTGTGGGGCTTGAACTCTTGGCCTGGGCGCTGTCCCTCAGCACTTCAGCTCAAAGCGAGCGCTCTACCACTTGAGCTACAGTGCCACTTCCGGTTTTCTGGTGGCTTATTGGAGAAAGGAGTCTCACGGTCTCTCCTGCCCGGGCTGGCTTTGAACCGCAATCCTCAGATCTCAGCCTCCTGAGTAGCTAGGATTACAGGCGTGAGCCACCAGGGCCCAGCTTGGAACAACTTCTTGTATCCTTTAAATTATTTACTTTTCAAGTAGTCTCTGAATTGTTTCCCTAGTCCTATTAGCCACTTCCAGAGTAACTATTAGTCAAAAAAAAAAAAAACAACATTTAATTTTTATCGTATTGACATCACACCTAAAATTAACATTAACACACACATTAACATTATTGGCTGTAAAGTTCTCCAAACTATAAACTTTTAAGTTTCCCCAGCCAAATTTCTTCCTGTGCCTTAACAGATTATTTCTTCCAGGTTTTATACATCTTGAATTCTCTGTGAAAAGAAGAGATCTATGTATCAAATATATGTTATAGGTAGTATATATGTAAGTGTGTGTGTGTCAGTGTTCTTAAACAAAATATAAGTGAATATGTCTTCCATTTCCTAGACAGAAATGATTAATGGTACAAAAGAAATACACGTGGATCAGGCCATCATGGGTACTGAGTATTAACAGATAAGGGAATTCCCCAGGCAATAGTGTGGAATGTGGGATGTGTGTGTGACAGTGTGTGAAGGAAAATCCATGAGACTCTTTCTCCAACAAACCACTAGAAAACCAGAAGTGAAACTATGGTTCAAGCGGTAGAGCGCTCACCTTGAGCTGAAGAGCACAGGGACAGTGCCCAGGCCCAGAGTTCATGCCCCTCAAATGACAATAATAATAATAATAATAATAATAATAATAATAATAATAATAATAATAATAATAATAATAATAATAATAATAATAATATATTATAATAATTATTATATTAATGATAATAATAATTAAATAATAATAATAATTATTATTATTATTATAGGAAATTAGACTAAATCCACAACTTAATTGTACAGTAATATAAAATAATGCATAATACATTTAGCAATAAGTACCATAAAAAATGGATCAACTTATTACAAATGTCATATTTTATATGTATATAAATATTTCAGAAGGATTTAAGAGTGGAAGCAGTGACATTGATCAATATCAATGGACTCATAAACTGACATATAGAATTGAAAAAAAAACAAATGAAAAGTGTGCTTCAGAAAATAAATATATAAATAAATAAAACCAATACTCAATCATTGAGAAAAATTATATATATACTTATTTAAATGTTTATTGTTCCCATCTATACATTTTCTAGTGTCATATTTGACTACATGTGGTTTATATAATTATTTTTAAATATTTCCTTTTTGTTGATCAAAAAGCAAATATCCAGCTTTCAAATTATATGGCATTTTTCTTTTTTTATTTTCGATGAATTTTCATTTTTGAGATAATTTTAACCTCTTACAGACCATTTCAACTTTTGGGAAAGCTGTAATCATACTGGATTAGCAGGAAAACTGTGCTCTGTTCATCTGTAATGTCCTCAGAGAAAACCATTCTCAGTGTATAAATCAAAAAGTTAGTTGCTACCTACTGAAGACTAGCTTGTTGTCTTTGTTTTTCTTTATTAAACCATCTGCATTAGAAATTCGGAGAAAAAGAACTCTATACAAAACTAGTTTTGTGTGTGTGTGTGTGTGTGTGTGTGTGTGTATACGTGGACCTGTCTTTGGGGCATGAACTCAAGGCCTGGGTGCTATCTCTGAGCTTTTTTGTTCAATGTTGTCACTTAAGCCACAAATCTACTTCCAGCTTTTTGCTGGTTATTTGGAAATTAGAGTTTTGTGGAGTTTTCTGCTGGCTTTACACTACAATCCTCAGATCTCAATTTCTTTACTAGCTAGTATTACTGGTGTGAGCAACCAGAGCTCAGATAGAAGACTATTTTTGTCTACTATTAGAGTTTATAATTGTCTTCACCCTAGCCTATCTTTCTTCCTAAGTTGTTACCAAAGCATTAAGTGCTCTTTTCTTACATCATATTTCCTTTTCTTCACTGAATTCTTGCCTTTTCTCCCAGCTTCCACCTAACAATACTGGGCACATATACAAATCATTTTAACCAAGTGAACTGTCTTCACATTTTATTTCTATTGTTTGCATTTTCCTGGCTATGTTTGTTGTATTCCTTATAACTCTTCACCATAATCATGTTCTTTGAATTATTTTTATAGCATATCATATATAATAACTTTTGATTCATTTAAGTGGTTTCTGATTTAGAACATGTGGCTATGGACAAATAAGAAGTTACAGGAATATATGAGACTAAAACTAGAAACTAGTATACATCTTTCTCCTCCTCCTCCTCCTCCTCCTCCTCCTCCTCCTCCTCCTTCTCCTCCTCCTTCTCTTCCTTCTCCTCCTCTTCCTTCTCTTCCTCTTCCTCCTCCTCCTCCTCTTCCACCTCCTCCTCTATATTCTTTCCTTTTCCTCCTCCTCCTCTTATTTTAATATGGCTTCAATCATAAGTTTTCTTCAACAAATGTGCTCCCCAAATCCATGACACTTTCTCTAAGTTTCAATAGCCTTTCCTTCCCTCATATTTTTATTTGCATCACTTGCTTGTCTTGAACAAGGGATTTTCAGAGTGACATGTACAAATATAATTCACCTGGCTCTGACTTGGTTCATCCTAAACCATGCTACTTGTTTCATCGACTTTGCGATTACAGTTTCATGGGTGTACTTAGGAAATCAGGAGATTTCACCCCATTCTCTTCACTTTTGAAAAGATGATTCATTGAAGGGAATATTATCCTCCACATTTATTTTTCCTTAAAGCAAGTGAATAATAGGAAACATTTAGCTGTGGAAAAGAGAAAGGGAAATCAACAAAGTTGAAATGTTCTGTGCTTGAGAACTCTTGCATACTACACATACATGATGTTTTTATTATGATTATTTTATATTTTGACTCTCCATTCATTGATTGATTTCATTACTTGGTAGGAAATTTACATTGTCCAAGATGTCTCTGACGGTTTTCCACAGCAGTTACCCGGCAATTTCAGCCATGGAAGACAAGAAGCACACACTTCACAGTAAGCTGGAATTATAATAGAGATCATTCTTTCTTGATACAGTATTTCAGTGAGTTGCTTGTACTGAAAATGAAGAAGTTTAATTGTAACAAATATGGTAAAGAATTGACAGACATTCTCTGTATATTTTGCATGTATATATATATATATATATATATATATATATATATATATATATATGACTCCATTTTAAAAGAATGAAAGAATGACTCAGTTTTCAAAAACTTCTGGAAGGGCTGGGATGTAGCTCAGGGGCAAAGTGCTTGCCTAGCAAGTGCAACGTCCTGGATTCGATCCCTAGTACCAAAAAAAAAAAAAAAAAAAAAAAAAAGACGAAAACTTCTGGAGAAAAGTATCTTAGGTATAAGAGCACTAGTAGGTGTCTTTGCAGTAACAGCTCAGAAGGAAATCAAATTAGTGCCAGTGGGACTTTTGTTCTAACTGAAGAGAAGCATTACTGTTGGAGAGAGTCAATCTGAGACTAATTTTTAAAAGACTAAAAAACAGTAAAGCATTTCAGCTTGTACTTCTGTGCTATAAAAGGATATTATCTTGATTAAAATGTATCTATTATATGGATTAGTTTTAGAAAGGGGCAGTAAGGTCTGCCTGGAAACTACATTATGCTTTTTCTCTCTTCTTAAAATGAGGAAAGAAATGTATGCAGGGATTTCTGGCACAATTAACTCTTCTACACTTTGTACCATGTATCAGTAACTAGATAGCATATTGATTTTTAGTATACTTTTCATTTCAAATAACAGCTTCTACTTTAAACTGGTTTGTGATTCCTCAAGGATTAGTGACAAGAAAAACATATAATAAAAACAAATGGGTCAATGCCATTCTTTCTGATGGAGGCATAGAATTCCATTGTGTGTATATATCACATTTTCTTGACCCATTCATCTACTGAGGGGCATCTGGTTGGTTCCATATTTTATCTATGTTAAATAATGCTGCAGTAAACATAGATGTGCTAGTAGCTTTAGTATGGTCTTGTTTGTGATCATTCGGGTAAATGCCCAAAAGTGGAATTGCTGGGTCATTGGGAAGCTCTATGTGGAGTCTTTTGAGGAACCTCCATACTACTTTCCTAATTGTAGTAAGTCAGGCGCAAAGAACCATAGGTCCCATGGTTTCCCTCATTTGCAATAGCTAGTATATTTCGGAGACAGGCAGAAAAGAACAGATAATTTGATGTTAGGCAAAATGTACCCCATGATAAGGACTCAAGTGGTTTTTCTTTTTTGCTGTTGTTTCTAACATATTTATAAGGTGATTTTTTTGTTGCTTTGTATGCCCCTCCCAAATGGTATAACCCCTGTTTTCACTGTATTTGATGTTAGCATAATTTGGGGAGGGGAAGGGAATAAAAACAAAATTTTTAATAGGGTTACAGGTGGACCCATTGTAACAATGAGAACTAGAAGACACTATGTTGAAAAACAAACTACAATTTAGGCTGGGGGTGGAGTGGGGGGATGGGGGGACTGGAGTTGTGGGGTGGGAGGGAAGGGATGGTAGGGGAAACAAAGGAGGAGGCAACAATGCTTGATAAGAAATGTAGTCATTACCTTGCTCATGGAACTGTAACCCTTCTGTACAGTATTTTCACAATAAAAAAAACTCATTAAGAAAAAGCATTGTAAGCTTTACATTCCTTTGCTAAGGCTTTCAAATGAAATACCACACACAAGGTGAACTATAACAGAATTATTTGTTTATTCTCACACTTAGAGAGGCTGGAAGTCAAGCTGATGCTGGTGTTGGAAGCATCCTCCCCTCCCTTCCATGGGGGTCCTATCTCCTCCCCTGCACTTGTTTTCCTGCTACTGTTATTCCTTGGGCTTGTTTCTCTACTATATTTCCTTGTCAATAAAGGATCATAGTTTATTTTCACTGTGTTATGCCCTAAAGGCCTCATTTTAACTTTTTCCTTGGTGCAAAATCTCTATTGTAAGTATCATATTCCTGGATAAGAGGGATGAGGGCTGAAAAAGTAAAGTTGGTGGAGGGGCACACTTCAGCCCAGGCACAGACATAGGTTCCTTTGGATGCCATCACTTGCATTCATAAACTTACTCTCACAATAATCTTCAGGGGATCTCACATACTCGAATTTGTATTTATTCCACTGTAATTTAATCGATACCTATCTGTGTCACCTCATAAAAATATAGTGATTAGTGTAAAAATTTAGAGGGTAAGAAATGAAAAATGTAAGAAAGAGAAAATAAAATTTTCCTGGCTAACGATACAAATGTTTCACATAATGTAAACAGTGTCACAACCATTGACTCTTGTCAGTACTTGCAAGTTTTGTTGTCTGTGTGCTGATTGTAAAAGAAGTCTTCCATGTTTTGAACTTTTTAAAATCGTTTAGGGCAATTAAACCCAGAAAAACCCAGAAACAAGGCCAAAATATGAAGCACTAAATTTGCATATCCAGATTTCCTATTATGTGCCTAGTAATATGCAAATAAGCCTTAGTTCCTCTTGAATAAGAATTTGATGGTTGCAATCCATCTCCCCAAATTATATGCCTAATGATTTTTAGAAATTTTGAGAACTACTGTGAGATCCCAAATGCTCATATGGAACTATAATAGAATCAAAAAGTATTTGCTCATTTTCATCCAACAACCTTGCTTTGCTACATTTATGCATGCACATGCATGAACATATAGGTACATGTATGAACGATCATTCTCATAATACCTAGATAATACATAAACATGTTCTCACAAAATCTAGATAATTCAAAGTACAATTAATATAGAAAGAATGGTTAGTGTCCTGACAAATGGTGATGTGATTATGACTTGAATTATTGTACCATGTACTTAAATACTTTAAGAAGTGAAGATAATGTGTCTGATAGATATTTCCTATTCAATTGTTCTTTAGTAGAATATAAAATTGATTTGCAAACTATTAGAAATTTAATTCTTTTATCCTTCTAGGCACTGGTGGTTCACATCTACAATCATAGATACTTAAGAGGTTGAGAGCTCAGAAAGAAGTTCTAAGCCACCCAGGCAGACAAATCCAAGAGACTCTCATCTCCAAGTAATCAGCAAAATTCAGGAGTTGCATCCTGACTTAAGTGGTATAGCATAAGTTCTGGGTGGTAAAATACAAGCGAGGCTGGAACCCTGAGTGCAAGTCCAGTAGTAATTTTTATGACTATCATCACTAACAGCCATTATTTACATAAATGTATAGAATAGTTTATTAATTTTTATGTCCAAGATCAGGACAGTCATTGGCTGGAGCTTTACTAATTGAGTCACCTCTCCAAAGCTTAGTATGTTAATTTTTATAAACATTTTAAAAGATGTTTTGTTGTCTGTGTGTTGATTGGAAAAGAAATTTTCTGTGTTTTCAAATTTTAAAATCTTTCAAGGCAATTAAACCCACCAAAACCCAGAAACCGTGACAAAACATGGAGTGCTTTATTTGCATATCTGAATTTCCAATCATGTACCTAGTAATATGCAAATAGCCTTAGTTCCTCTTGAATAAGAATTTGATGATTGCAATCCTTCCCCCCAAATTATGAGCCTTATGATTTTTGGATTTTTGAATGAGTTTTTTTATTCTCATGTGTCAATACTTTAATGTATTGCACTAATTTCCTATTGGATAATTTCATTTATGAAGTGTTTGGCTAAAGATTGTTTTTTATCATAAATTGACATAATGTGGCCAAATTATAATGCCATACAAAACATACATACTGAAAAGCTCATTAGGACTTGGTAATTATAACTACGTAGGCGCTGAGGTCTGCAGGATGGTGATTTAAATGCAACTAAACAAAAAATCCTCCAAATAGCGACAAAATATCATCTAATATAATCTACTGCATGCTGAATATATTTGTATATGTGAACACAAATGTTATCCTTTATACTCTTTTAATAAGTAATAGTATTCCCATTTTACAAAAAAAATAATGCTTGCCAAAGAGAATTAAGTTCCCCATTAAATCAGTCTATAAATAAATGACAGACCAGAAAGTCATTAGATTTGAGACCCATTGTTGGCATTTCCAAGCTCAAAACTATTCAGTGGAGTTTATCTTTGTGCTAATATACTTGGATACTGAGTTTGAAATACTTCCACTGATGCTCTTTTCCTCCCATTAATAATCAAAATGGCTGTACAACACTTTCAATTAGTAACCAGAGGATTTCACTCTGTGCTGTGAGGTCCATTCATAGACATGGCTCTCATTGCTTAGTCACTTTTGTAATTTAAAAATATTTTAATTTTATAGTCATATTACTGGAATATATGTCATTGACCTGTAATGAATAACTATATATCTCTATACATAAAAATGTTGATTTTGTATTTTTTTAAGTTTGAGTGAATCTATTTCGAAAATGTATGGATGACAATGAAATGACTCAATTATAGATGAAGAGTTAAAAGTCTAGTAATAGACTATTCAGATAAATGTGACATTGAGAGAAATATTGTGGATTCCAGAACAACAGCACATAAGTTACAGTACAGATATGTCTTGCAAAACCATAGCAGATTCATATACAATGAATTTATTGACTACAAAAATAAACAAAAAGGGATAATGGCATAAAAAGTTAATACTTTTTATATGTTATACAGTTGACTAATTTGCTTTGTTTTGGTGTTTGTCAGTATTGAGACTTGAATTCAGGGACTCATGTTGTATATTGTCACTCATGCAGGTGCTCTACCTTAAGCTACATACTTTCAGCTCTTTGGTAAGAATATTGTCTTGAATTTGTCTGCTCAGGCTGGCTTCAAACCAAGATCCTAAAATCTCAGCTTCCTGAGTATCTAAGTTTAGAGGCAGCATGAGCCATTGAACCTGGCTTTGGAATTAAAAAAAATTAAAATAGAAATAAGGTTTTGCATTCCTTGTTTGCAATCATTGCATTCATAGTGACAATATCCTCCTTGAATTCAATTCAACCAGTATGTAGTGCATATTAACATGAAAAATGTGAGTAATTCAAAGACTGGAAAAATTATTTAAGGACATAAAACATTTGCTGATTTCATACTATAAAGAGACAAATACTGTAAGCAAAATGATTTAATAAGCTATGCTAAACACTGAGATTGTTAACTGATGGATCATGTGAGGATCAGAAATCAACTGGTAGGTGTAGATAGACTTCCTGGATAGAATTCATTTTCCAGAAATGAGCAACCAGATGCCGTAGATAGATTGTTTAAACAAGACAGAGAAATTTTACTTTCATGAAATTATATTGAATCTGGCATTTTGTTCAAATGATTAACTCATTGTTGAGGAATTTAGTACTTAAACATTATAAGAAATGTCGAGCAGAAGATACTGCTAGAGAAATGCTATTGTGAGTCAGTGGGCATCAGCTTATAGCCAAGTTTGTTTCACCAGAGGTATTAAATTAACTTTGGAATGATGTAACTAAAGGCAAGTAATAGTTTATATAGCTTAACTGGAACACAAATGCTCACTTAAGCTGAGACCTAGAAATAAACTTTTGGATGAACTGCATAACTCCTTGCTAGAATAAACAATTGGTACTGGATTAGTGAAGAGAAACACTGTATATTTCTGGCAAACTAACAAAGACAAGGCATTTTTATTGCCTGTAAGTAGTTGTACAAAGGGATTGCAACTCAACATGTCAGCCTATGAGTATAATACATCTTGATTCATGTCACTCCTTCCATCATTCCCACTCCCATATCTCCCAACTCTATCCATTCCTCAGCTTACATGATTTCATTTTCATATATGTGCATTGAATATAATGTCTATTGCCATTCAACTTTCCTCTTTCCATTTATCTGCCACTGCCTTTGACCAATTCCTCCAGACACCCTACAAAGCTGGTTTCTGAACTTTCTGGTTTTCATTTTGTGAAATTGTTTGCTAGTGTTCCAAGGAGTTACATCACTAAAATCCTCCCCAAGGATTCTTTGCTGTAGACAATTTTTGGGGGGTTTATGTTACATAACTCCTACATGTTTTTGAATATGTTTATAATTTAATTTATAAACACATGAGAAAAAGCATTTGCTCCTTGGCTGTCTGAGCTGGTTTTACTTCACTTAACATGATGTTTTTCAGGTTCAATCATTTCTTTCCAGTAGTTGAGCAAATTCCACTGAAACTATGCACCACAGTTTTTTGCTTCCACTCATCCATTTAAAGACATTAATGCTGTTTGCATAACTTGGCTATAGTGAATAATGAGCAATGAATATGGTTGTATGTGGCTTTGCTGTGTACTGGCTTGTAATATTCTGGGTAGATGACCAAGAGCTGGATTGTAGGGGAAGCTTATGTTTTTTTTTTCTTTTTCTTTTTCTTTTTCTTTTTTTTTTGAAGAATCTCCAAAACTGCCTTCCAAAGTGGTTTTGCTAATTTATATTCCTCCCAACAGTGTATTAGGCTTCAAGCTCTCACATGGCCTCTTCAATCAAAGCCACAAAAAACACACTTCCAATTCCATCTTTTCTCTAGTTAATTATATCTAAGAGACCCATGGATTTTTTTCATGGCTTTGAACCTATTTCCTCAGATCTCAACCTTCTGAATACCTAGAACTATAGGCATCAATGCCAGCACCTGGCTAATACCCATTTATTTGCACCATAGTACTCAATATTTATTAATTATACATAAATCATATGACTGTAGAAAAATCTATTTTCAAAATAACAACAATATCTACAGTGTAATTTAAGATTTTATAAGCCAAATGTTAACCATATGTTCTATAAGCAATAAACAATTACAAAGTGAAGAAATATTGCTTTAAACAACTTACTTCATTCTTTCAGTTTTACAAGAAAATACACTATATCTTCTTAAGTTGTTCTTTAGCATAATACATGCATGCAATGTTTATTCAGAAATGACTTAGCCTAGTCAACATGATTGATAATGCTTACATTAATTGGACAAGCTTTCCTGTATGATGAGATTGCATGTTTTAAATATATTAGGTGTCAAACAAATGACACACTGAAGATTGAAAAAAGTTAAGTAGCCATAATAAATTTTGTGAAGGTTATTGGAAACCAGAATGTGCCTTACATACTAGGTTGCAGCTCTTATTTTGCAAGAAGAAATCCTGTAGCTGAGTGACTTTATGTTAAATGGAATCTGTTTGTCAATGGAGAACCAAAGATTCTGGTTGAAATATATGAAGAAGCACACAATAATCAATGGAAAAATTGAAAGAGAACTTTTTAGAAGATGAGGATGTAAGTAAACTCTATACTTTAAATAAACACATCCTCTTATATTTTAAATTTTTATTTAAATTATGGGCATATATGAATAGTTAAATGTAGTATGATTGTCATGATTCTGCAGGTGAGTGTGGATATTGTGGCTTGAACAAATTAATAAAATTTAGCATCTATTCTCTTCATTCTAAACATAAACACTGTAGATATTCCACCATCTAAAATAGAATAGGCTCAAAGTACATCTAAACTAAGTTTGCTTGTCAAAGTAGTATCTAAGAGAAACCTAACAGCAATCTCATTAAGGAGATCAATTAGGACATGATTACGAACTGTCTTAAAGATGGGGCTGGGATGTAGTTCAGTGGCAAAGTGCTTGCCTAGCAAGGGCAATGTCCTGGGTTCAATCCCCAGTATCAAAAAAGAAAAAGCCAAAAAAATATAGTTAGCCAGGTGCTGGTGGCTCATTCCTGTAATCCTAACTCTTCAGGAGGCTGAGATATGAGGATTCAATTCAAAGCCAGACCACACAAGAAAAGTCCATGTGACTCTTAATTCCAATTAACCACCAGAACTAGAGCTGTGGCTCCAAGTGGTAGAGATCTAGCCTTGAGCAAAATTGTTCAGGGACAGTGCCCAGTCCTGAGTTCAAGTCCCACAACCAAAAGAAAAAAAAAGGTTGGAGAATGTTCTTCATAGAGCAACTCGCTCTAATTGTAGCTCTATATATTTTATGTTTACTTACACATCACATACATTGACTGATCTGCATTAACTTCAGAAACAAAGGTTGAGAATTTGATTCAAGTATAAAAATTATTGATATTCAAACATGATCTTTGCAGTTTGACCATTGACAGCTGGTTCCCTTGGCTTTGCTTCCAATTTAAGCAATTCAGGAGTCTGAAATCCAGACAATCATAGTTCAAAGCCAGTAAAGTCCATGATACTCTGTCACCAAAAGAACCAACAAAAATGTCAGGCTGGAGTGTGATTTAACTGGTAGGGTACACTGTGCAAATAAGCCAAAACAGTAAGAATCATTGAGCTGAAAACTCAATATCAATAACACTCTCCCCACAATGCAATGGTAATAGTAATAATTAATATATGACACTGATATGCTGTAGTACAGTGTCCTTATACTTATATCCAGTGTCCCTGCTGATTAAGACTCCAGTACAGTCTTATCCCAAGCACTTCAACATAGATAAATAAACAAAAAATGAACAAATGTACTTAATATAAATTTAACAGGTAGATTTTGTAAGAGATTATATATTCCAGAAGCAATATATCAGCAAAATATCTACATTGTAACACTCAGGCAAAAATGATGGGAAAACAATGCAACAAGAGCCAAATGGAATTATGAGGATAATTTATAAAACATAAAAAGTTGAATGTGCACAAATACAACAGAGAGGGTGATTAAAGGTGAGAATCACAGGGAAAACAACTGAAAAATTTTCAGATTTGGTCAGGGATGTTAGGTCTCATCTGGACGATCTAACTACAAATACCATAACGCTATAGTTTGTTTTTCATCATCTAATCACTAATATGTAAAGACAAATAGGGCATCCTAAAATGGGCAGTTTTAGGTGCACATTTATTTCAAAGGATAAAGATCATAATATCTCAAAACAGTTTTAGACATGATGAAAACAGAGGAAATGGCTACAATTCTAACCTTCTATTACCATCCTTAAAACTAAAATACATGTTCTTATCAGGTAAAACATAGAGAAACAATCACTAGCCAAATGTTAGTAAAAGTAGTTAAGGAGACAGGAGCAAAGTTATCCACGCATAAATCAGAGAAGGGAAGAAAAGGCAAGTAAGAGATTAAATTTAAAGGAAGATTAATTGTATACATTAATGGTCACAATGTGTTTGGAAGCTGAAAATATATTTAAAGTTTTAAGACATCGACACAACTTCCAAAACTCGAGACAATAAAATAGACCCAAATATTAAATGAAGCAAGCATGCTTCTCAATAAATTGTTGAAATTTATACATGTTTTTAATGTAATGTTACATTTAGTTATTCAGAAATCATATAGGGAATTTTAATTATGGCCTCAAATCAATAGGAAACATCATATATCAGAATGGATAGATAATCTAAGATAATGTGTCCATACATCTATGTGAACGTGTCTATATTGTATAGTTCAGCCCTTTTTTCAGCTAAGACAAATGTCCTTAATCATAAACATATTTTATTAGTGCTGTCTAGTAGAATGTAAGAAAATTTATTTTGAAATGATTTATGTTTCTCAAGCAGCCTTCACAATGGCTTATCCCTCTCCAGTCACAGCAGGGTATACTTACGAATCTGTATATTTTATAGTCAGAGAGCTTTACATGAATTGTTGAAAAGCCAATAGTCTGACAAAGTCCATGTATCTAATTGAACATTCTCTGCACTATTTTAGCATATATATTTCTGCTTTATCTTAGAGTAATTGGTGCTCTAAGCTTCCAATCTTTATAAACCAAGAATTGCCAGTTATTTTCTTTTACAATTATAACCAAAGAAGCAAAGCCTTTGTCAACTGATTTATTTCCAATGTGAAAAATGAATCATGATAATTAATTTGCTTTGAAGCACATAGATTATGCAATTTAAGCTACACACATTAGAATCCATACCACATTTCTCCAATATTTATTTGCATTTAACAATGAGATCACACTGTTTTCAACATGGAGATAATTATAAGCTTTGAACAACTGTTGTACAACTTGACCCTATCGTACAACTCTGCATCTTAAAATGAAACATTTCTAAAACCTAAAACATTTCTTATTTACTTTGCTTTTTAAAACTTATAGATATTCAAATTTTTAAACAAACTGGTCTTAAATGTTTTGAAAGAGCTACATTCTAGCTTCAATTTTATAAGGTTTCAAAATTTAAGTAATTATTTATGGTATTATTTAACCAGGTAATTAGTTAGTTAACTAATTGTTTGTTTGTTCATGCCAGTAGTAGAGCTTCTTGAAGTCTTGAAGTCAGGGCCTCACACTCTCATTTTCAATCCATTTGTCACTTTACCACTTGAGCCACAGCTCCAGTACCCTAACTTGGGATTTTGTTGTGGATAATGGAGAATGGTCCAGGGTAAAATTTCCTGAACAGTGTAAGATGTTTCTGTAGATTGGATCTCTCTCTGGTTCCACAAAGGCTCTCAAACCTACTTATCCTCTCTATTAGATGCAGAGAATAAAACAGAAATATACAAGCTGGGCACCTGTGGATTATGCTTGTAATCCTAGCTACTATGGAGGCTGAGATATAAGCATTGTGGTTGGAAGCCTTCCAGTGCAGAAAAGTCCATGAGACTCTTACCTCCCTTTAACCACCGAAACCCAGAAGTGGCACTGTAGTTAATTTGTAGAGGGTTAGCCCGGTGCGTAGGCCCTGAGTTCAAGCCCAATGACTGACAGGAAAAGGGTAAATTATAAAAGAATAGAGTGATAATTATATACAGGCAAACAGAGAAATAGAGAGAGCGAGAAAGTGAGCAAGAATGCATGACAATAGCCATTGATTATTAAATATACATAGAAAAATGTATATTTACTCATATCTATAAATCACATTTCAATACCTAATTTTAGATTTTATTCTCTGATCTAGGAAAATGGCTGACTCATAAGTCTCAGTCATACTGATCAAGAAATAGTGGTAATAATGACTTAATCAAATATGTGAAGACAAATTTAACTTCATTTGTAAAAAATTCCATGAATCCAGAAATGGATATTACTTCTATCCAACTCACTGCTAAATGTTGCCAAGGAAAAGAGATTTAATCAATTGAGCATACTATAGATTTGGTGGTCATAAGTGGTTACTTATCACCAACCCTAGTTTTATTCTTCCATTCTAATAAAAGTCTTCAATCAACAAAACCACTTGAATATGGGACATAAAGCAAGTGCTCTGAATTGATCTAGGGCACACAAAAAAATCACTAAATAATAGACAAAAGTAGAAACGACTCTAGACAAAAAGACTGTTCTTAAACAAATATCTATGAAATCAGTAAAACATATAGCATACTTGAAATAAATTATGGTATGGAATAAATGTGGTGTTTAAATTTTGAGGTCCAGTGAGGATGAAGTTTCAGTGGGAGATACCATTCTCAAGGCAGTCCTCATTGAGAAAGTGAGACCTAAGCAAGGAATTGAAGAATCAAAATTAGTAGCCAGCCTGGGAGTTGCTGCTAAGTGGTAGAAGTCTACCCTACCAATGGTAAGGCCATGCAAGCCCCATTACTACCAAATTGATAGCTAGGATAAGAATATTCTAAAAAGATGGGCTGGAAGACAGTAAAGGAGTCAGTCTTGTTCAGTAAACAATATGCAAGTTAAAGTTTTTGAAGTTATAAAATATAAGAATAAGAGAAAACATGTCAAAGAAGTAGGGATGGTTGTGAAACTTATGTAAGACCAACTTACCTATAATTCTACATGTATGAGAAGTCACAGAATCGTTTCGAGTAGAAGGGAAAAATTAGCAGAATTACAATTTAGAAGTATCAGTTTGTTATGTTGAATTTATAAAAGTATGAGAAACAATACAAAGAACTTATTGAAGTCTATTGCAATAATTCAAGTAAGTGAGGTTCTGGCTTCAACATAAATGTAGCACTAAAGGTGAAAGAAGTAATTAGACTTAGTGTACAGTTTGAAAAAACAGCCAAGAGGATTTTTTATGGATTAGAAATGAGGAAAGGTTCCATTGTTTCTAGATTGGACTATTGAAATTCAGAGAGGATGAACCATGATACTCATTTGCAGATTTTAAGGCATTAATAAAATCAAACAGAATGCTTTCTTTCAAAATTTCCGACAAAATATTATGTTTTTTACTTATTCTTGTCAGTTTTATTTTGGATCGCCATTATTTTCAGGTAAACTTAATCATTAGTGATTATATATATTTAAAACAAAGTACATCTAAGAATGAACTGTTCATTTTTTGTCATAATGAGAAATGAAATATCAATTTTCTGCTCAAATCAACTTAGAATATGAGTTGATGTCTGATATATCATTAAGTAAAAATATTTATTTCTTCTTTGCATTTGGGAAAGAAATAATAACTCTCTTAACGATAGTTTAACAAATCATAAAGAAATGTAATAAGTAAAGAGCCAAGTATCATCAAAAGTTTTAAGATGTACTGAGAATATTTTCTTTAATATATACAATTTGGCCATATGAACATTAGCATGGAATCTACTCTGTTTTTTAAGTAATAGAACCTGTCATGGTGTGGCAACAATGAACTCTTCAATGTCTTCTAAATTGTTTCTTAAACCATAGGCTAATAAATCACAGGCTTTTATTTAAAACTTTATTTAAAAATAAAGTTTAGAGTTTTGCAAAGATGATACTTGTTGTAAATGAAAAGACACATACATAATTGCCTGTGATTTGTGAAGACAGCTGTAAATACAAGATGTTGCTGATACACCTGACAGTGGAAAAACAAAGTTTATGCAGTGTCTGTGATTTTTCTTTAAACTTCTTCCAAAAATAAATGAGATCCAGTGGGGAGAAAAACTACTGGACAATTAATAACATTACTTTTCATCTCAGTGCTTTACTTTTATTGCCTCATTCTTTATAATTTCATGGGTTTGATATCGCCACTCTAATCTTTCCCTCTTGCAATTTTGTGTGGATTTAAAATTGTCTTTCCTGTGGCTTATTATTATTATTCTTTTATTATTGGACTAGTTAGTTCTTCTTGTGTGCCTAGCATTTTTAGTCCTCTACAGCATGGTTCTATTTAAGAGTTTTAAAAAGTATGTTGTAAAATTGAAATATGTTTGTAAAATTGAAGGAAAGGCTGTGTGGCTTAAGCCATGCTAACAGTGTCAGAGAGTATCAAGAGTTCATTTTGCTTGTCAAAGCTGTTCCTACATCTCTATATAAAGACTGTAGATGAGAGGTCGCTTCCGAGGTCAGGTACTTATACTGCCAGTTAAAAGCATGAGGAGATATATTAGGTAACAACATGTGTCTGTGCATGCATCTATGCATTTTTCCCTTCTCCAATATAAACACTGAGGAGATGTTTGAAGCTGTGTGTCAACATGGTCCTAATGAATAATAAATAATGACACACTGCTTGATTTCAAAGTGATGGGCTCTTCACATGCCACCATTTTTCTACAGAGGGCTACCTTTGGATACCTTGGTCTTTCATGTTTTTAAATGCATGATGAATTATGCAAAACTAGTATTAACGTAAATCAATACACACCAAAGAGAAGAATGCAATATAAATATCAAAGAGCCACAAGTACTTGTATACCTGTGCAAACACAACACATACATGCTCAAGGATAATATTTATCTAGATTTATCTATTCCTATGAAAGTGGATGTTCCAATCAAGGATATGCTTAGTTTGATTAAAATGATTGTTTTTATTATAGTTTTTAACTTTGGAATGACTTGTTTCAAAACTTTCAAAATTTGAATATTTAAGAGCTGTAATATTTGCATAAACTTATTAATGATTTTGAATGTGGGCATTTCATTAGTATAACCAAAATGTCATTTTATGATTTTAAGTTGTATATATTATTATTTAGCTTCTTCCCAGGAAATGTAAAGGTAACATTTTATAGAATCAATGATGTTTTTTGCACACTATATAAACTACAGAGAAATTCAATGTCACTGCATTATTGATTTTAAGCCATGTTTAGGAGTTGCAATGATTACTACCTCTTATGAAACATAAATTTTATGAAATTCCACTATTATGACATTTTCTTCCAAGTTTTTCCATATTTGTTGAGGAGAAATAATAATAATATATGTCTACCTGTCAGATTTAGGAAAATTAATTAAGGCATTAACTATATCAAGGTATTAATGTCTCCTAGCAGATAGCAAGTGCCTAGAATACCTGTTTTTTTTTATAAAATGGATACTGTTTTAATTTGTAAATTTAAAAAGTATGTTAAATGCTTCTCACATTAAATAATATTTTCAACACAAATGGAAGAGCAGAAAGCAGTGTGTGTGTATGTGTGTGTGTGTGTGTGTGTGTGTGTGTGTGTGTGTGTGTGTGTGTTGATCATGGGTCTTGAACTAATATCCTGGTATGTTGTCCTTGAGTTATCTATCTATTCATTTATTTATTGTTTATTTATTTATTCTTTCTCAAGTCTAATGTTCTGTCTCCACTTTACACGTTTTGATGGTTAATTTGGAGGTAAGAGTCTCATAGATGGTTTTTTTGCCTGTTGGCTTTAAATCACAATCTTCTGATCTCAGCACACTTCATTATTATGATTATGTTGTGAGCCACTTACACCTGGTGATCAATACATTTATAGTCAATATATATTTACTGCTATATCATGGAAAAAGGACACATTAAATTTCAGGAAGGTTAAGAAGAGCTAGTGAATATATGTTTTTATGTTTGCTTTATATTGAGTACAATTGATAGATTTTTTTAAAGTTTTTATTGTTATAAGGGATGTATATGGGGGGGCGGTTACAATTACATAAGTCAGGTAAAGAGTTCATTTTTTTTTGACAATGTCACTTCTTCCCTTACTCTTTTTTTTAAAGAATATTTTTATTTTACTTATTTTATTGTGAAAATACTGTACAGAGGCATTACAATTACATGAGCAAGGTAATGAGTACATTTCTTATCAAGCATTGTTGCGTCATAGAATATATTTTCAGGGTAAATTCAAACTGTTTTCTTTAGAATTTCATCTATTCACGTGGGCTTTTGTGAAAAACTTTATATAGTATATTTCTCTGTATTTCAACCTGTTGAATTGTTATCTGATGTTTATTTATTTTCTATGTTGCTAAGAAATTTCAAATTTAGAAAAAGAACTTGTAACATCCCCATTGACTTTGAAATGTTTAACTTTAAAGATCAATATGCTGATTGCTCAGATTCAATTGTCTAATGATGGCACAAGTCAAAACATATTATATCCAGGTGAGCCCCCAGAATGAGAGTGTGAGGCTCAGAGTTTAATCTCAGAAATGCAGAAAGCAAAGCAAAGCAAAAATAAAACAGCTCATTTTACCTCTAATGTGTATAGAATTGTTATGTGTCAATCACAAACACTTTAAAAAGAAAAGATAATATGAAAAGCAAAAATATCTAATTTTTATTTTGTTAAAAGCCTTTATCTAGAAATCTATCCTGAATTCAGAAATATTTTCTTTGTGATGTTGTCAGAATCTTAGGCATTTAAAGCCATGATAGAACAGTATTATTGTTGAAAGGTCATAGTGGGGAACAAAGATACAAGTGAAGGCCAAGACTGCGAATGAGAAGGATAGACTCTTTTGACAAGGTATAATCTTAAATACCTGGTTCTTCTCATAGAATTTCTAATTATGATATGACAGTGATATTTCTACTAATGTGAAAATCACACTGACTAGTCTTGTTTTCAGATGAGAAACTAAAAAATGAGAATAATCAATATAGTGAAAATTCATAATTTTTGGCAGGAAATTTCTGCCAAAGCTGGCCTCAGTCCTCAGTTCTCCAGATCTTACCCTCAAGTGTGGTTAGATATTTCAGGTGTGAAACACTGAAAACTAGCTTAAAATTATTAATGCTGTTAATCCAGGCTTACTTTAACGAGGAGTGGGTACTTGATATCATACCTGTCATAAATTTCAAAGTTAGCTGTTCCTTTTTCAATATTTTTCCTATGGTACTGCATAAGCTTAGAGAGGTCCCTCTTTCTTCCTTAGGTGTGAGCACTTTCCTCACTTCCCTTTGCTGAAATGTCTCTTCCATCATTTGATTTCAGAAAAAAAGAAATTTATGCCACAATTGCAACTAGAACTATTTATCCCAGTCAAGAGTTTTAAGTGAATCAATCAAGAATATTTGTTAGATTCATGCTTAGTTTGATTTGTACAAGTATATTTGACTACCTTCCCTTTTAGTCTATGCTGTGAAAATATATTGCTAGTTGATTGGAAAATAGATGTTGAGATGCTATGAGTGTAGACAGAGAAAACAAGAAGATAAGGGAGGAAGTTGCACTGTGGCTCAAGCGGTAGAGCACTAGCCTTTAGCTGAAGCGCTGAGGGAAAATACCTAGGCCCAGAGTTCAAGACCCACGATGGACAAAAAAAAAAAAAAAACCAACAACAAGGAAAGAAAAGAAGATTAGCGAAGGAGACATCCAATATTTCAACACTTTAACCCAGGAAATTAGGGTTCCTGTAGTTTATGGAAGGTTTTAAATATGTAATAATTACTCATGGAGTGGAGTAAGGAATGGTGTACTTGGTAAGCACCAGCAAAAATCCACTGAAGAGTAATCTTTGTTTTCATAAGACCGAGACAGCACAGGATGAGCAATTTTCATCTGTAATGTACTGCTTAGGGTAGAACTCAGAATGAAATCAGATTTAAATGAGATAAGATTTTGTAAAGCAATTACACCAAAGAAAGCAAGAGCAAATCTGGTGCTGGTGGCTTACACCTTCTATCCTAGGTATTCAGGAAGCTGAGATCTGAGGATCAGTGATTAGCTTGAAACCATTATCCAGACCATAATCTTCAAATTTCAGGGTCATAAGAGCCCAGCTTTAGGGAATTTTTTTTAAATTCAGATGTAATGTCCAAGAGTTGAGGTTCATTCAGCAGCTTGTGCTACAACAGCTTGCTATTCAAGCACCTACCTGAGTTTACAGGCTTGGGCAATGATGGCTGCAGGACTGAGGCAAATGACAACTTGGAGATCATTTTTGCATGAAGACCTGGATGCGTCCAGCTGGGAAATGGGGCACTTGTTCTCTAACTTACTTTGTTGCATGAGGACTAGGTGGCATTCTCTCAGGCCTAATTATAATGGGTGATAGAGGGGAGGAGCCAAACATACCAGAGGCTTCTGGGAGGTGGCCGAAATTCTAGAGACATTTAACAGTCCATTCATTACCAGTCCATGCTTTACAAAGGAAGTTGGATAGTGATTACTATATTATGGTAATAATAGAAAATGTTAGATGTCACAGTTTAATAATAGTGTATTTTAATTTCATAACATTACATTTTTTAAAATTTGTATGCAATATTTTGATATTACTGTATTGTATACAATTGATATTGTATACATTATCAATCATTTCATGTTGCATGTCACTAGCTTCACTTGGGTTTTTGAAAATGTAAAGAATGCTGAGCTGGGCAATAGTAAATTTTCTTTTTTGTATGTTAAAAAGTTACAATGGCGATAGTGAGATGAAAAAATAATAAAAATCACTGAAAACATGAAAACATTAATGCTGAAATCCTGGAACAAAGCAAAGATGTCAGATGACCAATTGGAAGTCTAACACAATTGGAGTACAGACACATGGATTACAAAAATGTAATCCAAAAATAAGAATATAGAATGATGAAATATATATAGATATGCGTATCTTAATAATTTTCCAGTGAAACCAACTGAAGTGATATATGTTGAATATTATTTTTCAACTAAAAAAATAAAATTCATACTAATATGTTACTTAGTCTTTGTAAAGTGGATTAGATTCTTCAGGTGTAATGATATACCTTTGACTCAGGTAATAAATTGAAAATTCAGAAATAGGCATTCAGTATTTAAATAAAAAAGTAATTACACAAATTGATCTAAATGCCAAATGTATCATCTGTCTTAGATTTTCTGTGTATTAACTTAAAATCACATTCCTTATGAAGCAGAATAAATAGCTGAACTAACATTAATGTCTCTAAAGTATTTTCCTAATTTAAAAAATTCTTCCAAGGAAAAGGTTAGTATAAAAATCACCTTTGAGCATACTCTACAACTGTGGTGTGAAAAATTAAACAAAAGTAATGAATTATATGTAGCTCCATATTCATAGCTTTTATGAAATTTTTAATGAGTTACTTTAAAATGTCCTTCATTTTTGAAATCAGTTCAGCATAGTACAAAAGATACAAAAAGATACAAAAGATAAAAAAAGGTAAGGAAAAAAATGTTTTCCAATCCTGTACAAATTTAACTTGCACCTAACCAAAATACACAGCACTTGTCACTCTCTAAGGAAATTGTAAGAGGCATTTCCTTGAAAGAGGAAGTTAAAGCTGTCGTTACCAGGATGAAAATTCCAACCCCAAATGATATGTAAATCACCTTCCCTAAATGAGAACTCAGGTACACACCCTTTTCTAGGCCCACCACCCTGAATCAAAGAACCTTTTCTTCCTCCTTTTGTGAAAGGGAACATTCTTTACACTTTTTTTTACCACCTCCCCATTGCTGACACATTATATAGAGAAGTCTTTTGGCCGGGGTGTGGTGTTTCTTTATCTTGACCATGGCAGTGTGAGTTTTTGGAATGTGGTTAAAAGTTCCCTTCTCTGGAGATATCCCATTGGCTATTTTCAATTTCCTGTCAGACACTTTTTCTCCAATGATAAACCATTATTAGTGAAGATTCTATACGTTGGGAACTCTATAGCAGAGAACATTTCTCAAATGAAGCAAACCACTAATACTGTACTAATTTGAATTTCTTTGCACAGTAATCCCATTTTGTTATGAAATATGGAGGTAACATATAATAAAATATAAAATGTAAAAATAATGAAGATAAGATAAAGTAGCAACAATCCAACAAGAGAGCAAAAAACTATTTAAAAATTGCTATAAAAATAAACCCATGCAAAAATGAGTCCCCAGTGACTGCTTTTCACCATGAAAAAAGGTGGATCTCAGAGTAACAGCAAAAAACAAAACAAAACAAAACAAAAACCATTTACTTCAGTGGGCATTGTTGTTTTCCCAGTAATCCTTGCTACTCAGCAGGCTGAGCAGGATGGCAGTTCATAGCCAGTTCGTATAGGAAAGTCCAAAAGACTCATCGTAAAATAACCACCAAAGTGGAGCTGTGGACCAAGTAGTAGGAGAAAATAAAAAGCAAAGCAAACAACAACAACAACAAAAAACCCTCACTAATAGTGCTCATGCCCTAAGTTCAAGCCCCATGGACATCCAAGAACAAAAAAGCAATACTAGTTTCGGTGACTCAAAGTTCTAAAGCAGGCTTTTGATGACTAGATCCTGTTATCCATCCTGGGCAGAAAAAACAGAAACACCTCTATACTAGACCATTGGGGTATTTATACTTTCTATTAGATTGGATTCTTTAAGTTTCAGTACTAATTCCTAAAAATAAAATAAACTGGAATACTTAGAGAAATAGCTGGTAATATTGGAGAAGAAAGAAAGTGCAAGGTTGAACACTAAAGATAAAGCAATGGCTTTAGAAAAAATAAGTCCTAATTTTTTAGGGTAAAAATGAAGAGAACATTAACTCAGGCTAAGAGATTAATAATAACAATAGCAAAGCTCAATTTACACATTAGGCATACTGAAAGATTAACAATAGCCAAATATTGTAACAATACAACAGTTTGCTGTCCAGTTGTGATGGATCTTTGTTGTTGTCTGTCGTTCACTCTATGTACCCAATTATTGTGCCTTCATCTCTGTTGATATTATCATATGAAGATAAAAAACAATGCTTAGCCAGCTCCAGTGGTGCATTCCCTGTAATACTAGCTACTCAGGAAACAGATCTGAGGATCTCGGTTCAAACCCGGCCCAGGCAGGAAAGTCGTAGACACTCATCTCCAATAAACCACTAGAAAACTGGAAGTGGTGCTGTGGCTCAAGTGGTAGAGGGCTCACCTTGAGCTGAAAAGCTGAGTAAAAGCACCAGACCCTGAGTTCCGCAGCACTAATAAAAAAAATTTAAAGAAAAAGAAAAATTACAAAGATTGTTTGAGAGTCAATGCCTGAGAGTCAATGATGCAAACATAGTGTTAGGCTACTATTTCCCTTCTGGCAATTCAGATAGGGGATTATGCTTTCAAAGCTAATGGATCAACACCAAGAAAGGTACAAGATTGATTATAGTAACAAAACCAAAAATGGGAAAGGTTATGCCAGGGACAACCTATAACCCTAAAGAGAATATTCTGACAGGATAAAAATTATAGTGAATTGTATATTAATAATGTGCTCTTGAAATCCAATGTATATACATATATATATGTATATATATATATATATATATATATATACATATATATATGTGTGTGTGTGTATGATTATGTCTATGATAATTTTTAGATCATTCTCAAAAACGGCATTGAGTTATTAAAATATATATCAGAATACCACATCATTTTATAATAAAAAGGCATAAATGATATTTAAAATAAAGATAAGAGAAATAGAGTGGAAGAAGAGCTCAGGGACAGATCTTCTACTCTGAGTTCAAGTCCAGCACTGACAGACAAACAACAAGAACAACAACATCTGAAGGATGAATTAATATGGAAAATGGACTTGGGAGGAAGTGACCTCGGAGCCTAGGATGTTTGTTGATTCACAGTCAGGTGATAATCGACAGTCAGGTGATTGATGGTCTGATTAAGCAGGTGATGGGAAAGCTGGGAGGGGCTGGTCTGTGGGCAGACTTAACCCTGATCACAACTCAAGCAAGAGGTAATTCTTGTCATCTCAGCTTTGTGCAAAGTGTGAATCAGAAGATCTCAGTCCAGGAGAGCCTAAGCATAAACACAATTTTCTATTCCAAAAGCAAAAGCAAACACAGAAGAGGACATGGCTTAAGCGGTAAAGTACCAGTCCACCATCAGGCCTGACAAATTCCAAATTAATGAAGACCCCACAAGATACAATGGATGATTCCACGAATGTGTGCTAGAGTCCACTGGTAAAGTAATAAACTCATAGTCCCAATATAAAGCATACACAGAAGTAAAAAAACAAAACAAAACAAAATAAAACAAACACAATAAACTTTTCCAACCCTGGACAAACCTAAGTTGCACCTAATCCAAATAACCTAACCAAATTGCATGTCCTGGAAAGAGGAAGTAAAAGGTGGGGTTGGCAGGATGTAAATTCCAACTCCTATTGATATGTAAATCAGCTTCCCTAAACAACCAATCAGAGACACTTTCTTTCATGGGCCCACCCTCTTTCAGTATAAATAGAGTGGAAGTCTGAGACTCACGCATTGCTGAAGATCCCTCAGCAAGAGGAGGCCATTTGGAGCTTGGATACTCCAGGTGAGGATAAGAGTGGGAGAATCTACTCCTCTTTTAATTCTTCTCTCCTTGGTTTGGTGTTGTTGTTGTTGGTGGTGTTTTGTCGGTTGTGGGGATTGAACCCAGTGGTAGGGCAGTGTTAGTGGGCCTGTTTGTGCTCAAGACTGGGCACTATCCCTGGGTCACTTTGTGGTCAAGGCTAGTGCTTTACCACTTGAGCCATAGCCCACTTGTGATTTTGGAGTGGTAAATAGGAGATAAGTGTCTGTGTCAGGGGGACTTTGGTGCCCAGGTCGGCTTCAAAGCTTGATCTCATATCCCAGTCTCTTGGGTAGCTAGGCTTTTAGGGGTGAGTCACCAGCACCTCATTAGATCCTAGGAATGATGGACCCTGACATTGCCCAGGCCTTCCAGAAGGAACTGAGCTGTGCCATCTGTGTGAATACTTTCATAGAGCCAGTCACCCTAGAGTGCGGGCACAGTTTTTGTCGACCTTGTCTCTGCTTTTTCTGGGAAGAGACTCCAGCCAGGTGCCCTGGATGCAAGCGACCCGGCCAGCAGACAAACCTGAAAACCAACGTGGTTCTGAGGAGCCTGGTGGCCATTGCCAGAAGAGCCAGCATCAGGCGGTTCCTGAGCTCTGAGGAATACATGTGTGGGACACACAGAGAGACCAAGCAGATGTTCTGTGAGATAGACAGGGCCCTGCTTTGTAGGAGCTGTTCCATGTCTCAGGAGCACAGGGCTCACAAACACCATCCCATAGAAAGGGCTGCTGAAGAGCAGAGGGAGATGATTTCAAAGCAGATGCATGCTGTATGGGAAAAGACTCAAGAAAACCAGCACAATTTACAGGAGAAGAGGAGACTCATCAACCAATGGATTTGTTATGTGAATCTATACCGAGACATGACTAAGGATGTTTTTAGAATGCTGCAGCTTGGTGTCCAGGAGGAGGAAAGACACCATTCCCAGCTACTGATCAATGAAGGAAGAGCCATGTTACAGCAACTCAGAGAAAGGGAAACCCAAATGCTTCAGAAGAAGCATCAGCTCAGGAATATGTTTCAGGAGCTGATCGAAACATACTAGAAGCCAGATGTGGAACTGCTTCAGGATGTAGAGTTGACCCTAGAAAGCTGTGAGTCAGTGTTGGTCTTCATGCCACTTCCTCTGAGGCCACAGCTCAGTGCCCCTCCCATGCCTGGAATGAGAGAGAAGCTCAGTCAGTACCGGGTGGAGATTGCCTTCAATGAAGCTGTGGGGAATCAAGATCCTGGGAGCAGTGTTAGACACGACCATCAATATGCAGTTTCGAATTCTGAAGACTCCCTCCAATTCACTGCTTTTGGATGCCAAGTCCTCAGCTCTGGGAAACATTACTGGGAGGTTAGTGTGGATGAGTCTTCAACCTGGGCCTTGGGAGTTGTTAGGGATTCTGTCATAAGGAGCAACCTCAGTGAATCTCAGGATGTTTTCCTCCTTTTGTTTGTGAAAGAGAACACACTTTACACCCTTTTTACCACCTTCCCATTGCTGTCTCAATATGTAGAGAAGCCTCTGGGCCGGGTTGGTGTGTTTCTTGATCTTGACGATGGCAGTGTGAGTTTTTGGAATGTGGCTAAGAGTTCCCTTATCTGGAGATATGCCAATGGCTCTATCCGATTTCCTGTCAGGCCCCTTTTTTCCAGTGGTATCCCGGTGTCCTAAGTGAAGCAACTCTCTATGTGTTGGGAACTCTATGGCAGAGAACCTTTCTCAAATGAAGCAAACCACTAATACTGTACTAATTTAAATTTCTTGGTGCCGTAATCCCATTTTTTTCATGAAATAAGGTGGTAACAATAAAATGTAAAAACCAGTATTAAATGAAGTTAAGATAAAGTAGCAACAATGCAACAAGAGAGCAAATAAATATTTTAAAATTGTTATAAAAATAAACCCATGCAAAACTGAGTCCCCAGTGATGGCTTTTCACCCTGAAAGCAGTTGGAGTCCAGAATAACAACAAAAAACAACATTGAATGCAGTGGGCACTGTTGTTTTACCAGTAATCCTTGCTACTCAGCAGGCTGAGTTCTGAGGATAATGCATAGCCAGGACGAACAGAAAAATCCAAGTGACTCTTATCTCCAATTAACCACCAAAGTGGAGTTGTGGTCACGTGGTAGATAAAAACAATTCCCAAGAGAACAGTGCTCATGCCCTAAGTTCAAGCCTCAGGAACAGCTAGTACAAAAAATCATTACTAGTTTCAGTGACACAAACTTCTAGAGCAGCCTTTCTATTACTAGGTCCTGTTATCCATCCTGGGAGGAAAAAAACAAAAACCTCTCTCCTAGAGCATAGGGGTCTTTACTCTTTCTATTTGATTGGATTCTTTAACGTTCAGTACCAATTCCTAAATAAGGGGAAAAAATGTATACCCAGACAAAGAGCTGGTAATAATGGAGAAGACAAAATGCATGGTTGAACACTAAAGATGAAGGCCTGTCTTTAAATAGAAGAAATAAGTCATCCTTTTGGGGGTAAAAATGAGCAGAGAGATTCATAATAATAACTATGGCAGGGCTGGGAAGGTGGCTCAGTGGTAGAGCACTTGCCTTGCATGCCTGGGGCCCTGGGTTCGATTCCTCAGCACCACATAAGCAAAAATAAAAAAAGCCGGAAGGCGCTGTGGCTCAAGTGGTAGAGTGCTAGCCTTGAGCAGAAGAGCTGAGGGACAGCGTCCAGGCCCAGAGTTCAGGCCCCATAACCGGACCCCCCCAAAAAAAAACATAACTATGGCAAAGCTTAATTTATATATTAGGCATACTGAGAGGTTAACAAGAGCCACCACTTGTAACAATATAGCAGGATGCTTTGCAGATGTGATGGCTCTTTTTTGGATAATTAATTGTAGTTCTTTGATCCCCTGTGGCATTGTCATATGGAGTTAAAAAATGCTTTCTTTTTTGTTTCCCTTTCAGTCTGTATATTTAATTGTTGTGTGTTCATCCCTTCTGTAATTATCTTTTCGATGGGGAAAAGCTACTAACTTGAGATTCAATGATATGAATGTAGGGTTAGACTGCTACATCCCTGTTGGCAATTCAGATATAGGAGAATTTGCTTTCAAAGCTCATGGTTCAACAAACAGGAACAGATAAGGTTCAAGATTGATTCATAGTAATAAATCCTGGAATGTGAAAGCTTATGTCATCGATACTACAGAACTTACTACTCTAAAAATAGTATCCTAGATAATTTTCTAAACTTTATAGCGAATAGAGTATTAATAATGTGCTCTTATAAAACACACACACACACACACACACACACACACACACACACACGGGCATTAGTAGGTTCTCTTATCAGTTTATCATATATATTAATTTACCATTTCATATTAATATAAGCTTAGTCATATATGGTGTTTATTAGCCTTTTGCTCCAACATAAAGCTCAAGGACATTGCATAGATCCTTAGTTTAAGATCCTGGTCTGTTTCAGGAAAGAAATTAGAAAGGATAAGTCACAATAGAAAATAGTTGTGGAGAAAGTAACCTCAGATTCAAGGATCCTTTTCTGACGCACAGTTAAGTGATGGACATTCAGGTGATTACTGGGTTCAGGCTGGTGAAGGAGATGGGTGTAGGGGGTAGGCTTCCTGCAGACCTAACAATAATCACATCCCATCCAATAGCTAGTCAAGTTGGCATATGTCTGTCATCTCAGCTATATACAAATTTAGAATAGGAAGATCTCTGTCCAGGAAAGCCTAAGGATTAAAACAAGATCATACTACAAAAATAAACTAAAAATGGTATGTTGTATACAGTTCTGGTACTGTACTGTTGAATTCATACGATTTGCTTAAATTCTGCCAACCAATTTACTTAACACTAAATCTTTATAACAATGCAATGATGTTGGTCCAGTTTATCAATTTAGAAAACCATAGGCAGGTGTTAATAAATATAAGGTGGTGCTGAGTTTACTAGAAGAATGTTTGTGTGGTCATGTTTCACTGTATAAATGTGAGTATAAAGAATTCAGTGCAGTCTTTATCTTCCCACACGTGATTTTTTTAGGGTGACCTCACCTTCCTATTATAGGATTAAAAGTAGTGTTTGTGACTTTAACCACTTTTGGTAGTTTTTGACTGTTGTCCTTTGCACTGTTCTTTTTATTTTTCTCTCATTTCTGGGAAAAAAGATAAATTACTTGCTGTAATCATGGTGTATTTCCCTGGCTTATACATTTAAATTTCTATTGTTTATTTCTGTGAAATCTATGTTACATTCTGACATCATTTTGATATTTTATCTAATTATACAAACATATACTATTACATATTTCTGCAATAATATCTTTCCATTAGTAATTAGTAATATCCTGGATACTGTGTTGTTCATTTCAGAACTTCATGATTATTTTTAGTACTGGCATAATTAATGCCATTGACAAAAGAACTCAATAAATTAGATGTAGTCAAAATTTTCTACCATATATATCTTGAAGCATGAACAAACCTACTTTATTCTTGTTTGGGTTATAAATTTATGGCATATATTGTTATACATCTATAGTTTATTTTTATTATATTTTATTTATCTATTCATTATTTGTTTTTGTTTAATTAATTTATTTATTTTATTTGATAGTTTTGAAAATATTTTATTTGAATAGTTGAAGAAAGGAGTTGCCATTCAATAAAGTAGTTTGTGAATACAATGCATCTTGATCACTTTAATCCCTTTTTAACATTTCCACTCATCTCTCCAAACCGCTTATTCTGTGATTTTTTCTTAATTTTGTGGAATATGCATTGAGGTTTTTTTTTTACTTGCTCCTGCTTTCCACCAATTTGCTGTATTCTATGTCTACTTTCATGGTAGAACACTTTAATTTTATACCTAGCAGGAGAGACTGTGCAATTCTCAAATTCCAGAACATTTATTTATTTTTACCTTTGTTAGTTAAAGATTATCTAGTATTCCATTTAAAAATCATTTTATGTATAATTGAAATATGTTATATTTGTTAACTTAATTCTATAAAATTTAGGGATTCTTTGTATTTTGAAAGTATATTCGATCATTATCACCTTGGAATATTCTCAAATATTCATCATTCACAAGGAAATCTTATACATGTCTGCAGCTATTCTGAATTCTCCTTAGACTTCCAACCCCAAAGAAACTAATGTTATGCCTCATTTTGATAATTCCAAAATTTCATGAAAATCAAATCATTTTATGTGTTATTTTGTGTCTGGTTCTTTCTATCTAGCCTGTTGTCAGTGTTTCCACTAATATCAATTCTCCATTTCTCTTTTTTACTTGAAAATGGGCTATTTCGTGAGTATATGTTTTGTGATCTTTTTTACTATTGGTCAGCCTGAAATTTTTTTTTCAATTCTTTTGCTGTCATAGATAATATTGCTGTGATGATACACAAGTTTTTAACTTAAGTGTATAAAAACTATAGGCAAACTTTCTAGGCTGTACAAAGTTTCTAGGCTGTTTGGTGTTTCTGTAACTAACTTCGTGAGGAACTTTTACACACTAATTTCAAAGATGAATGTGCTATTTACAATGTATGAGAGCTTTGATTTCCTTACATCCTTGTCAAACCTACTAATGCACATCTTCTTTAACCCATTCTGGTGAGTATAAAATGACATATCATTTCTATTTTATAAGTGATTTTACATGTGCTAATGCTATTAACCTCTTTTTGTCTGTTTGCACATTGTTCGATTAAGAAATTTCAAGTCAAATTCTTTGTCCATTAATTGAGTTACTGGTCCATTTTTTCCCTTGTTCTCCAATTCTTTTCTTTTGGAATAGGAATGTTTACAACATGTTATTATATATTGAAAATAGGGTGCTCCTCAGGCTAATTGTCATCCTCTTCCTCCTCTTCTTCTTTCTCTTCTTTCTCCTTCTTGTTCCTCTTTCTCTATTTCTTTTTTCTCCTCTTCCTCTTCTTCCTTCCTCTTACTCTACCTGTCGGGCTCCTCTTCTTCTTCTTCTCTTCCTCTCTTCTTCTTTCTTGTACCAAAGCTTCATACTGTCCTAGTAAGCACTCTACCACTTAAAACTGGACCATTATAGTTTGTTTCTCACATAGAATCTAGTGCTTTTACTCAGGCTTCCCTAGAATTGTGATCCTCCTGTCTCCAGTCTGAGTAGATTTAATTAAAGGCATGTGCCTTTATATTTGGCATATAATTGGTTTTGCTTTTTTTAAAAAAAATATTATTTACTTTTTTTGTTGTTGGTCATGGGGCCTGAACTTGGCCTGGGCACAGTCCCTCAGCATTTCAGCTCAAGCTATCACTTTACCACTTTAGCCACAGTGCCCATTCCAGCTTTTTCTGCTTATGTGGTGCTGAGGAATTAAACCCAGGGCCTCATGCATACAAGGCAAGCACTCTACCACTGAGCCAACTTTCCAGCCCTATTTTGTTTTATTTTCATGGCAACTCTCAAATAAAATTTTTCTTTAAGTCTCTGTGGACATTTTGAACCTGGAATTTTAAATGATGTTGGAAGTCAAAGCTACAAAGAGTTTTGGAGAGAGGCAATGCATTCTGTTACCTCTCCTTTTATGGTAGTGTCAGAAGATGAATGTAGGCCTTTTGGAGACAAAAATGGAACGTTTTTGGATCAGGAGATGTGTTTGGGTGCTGTGTTCAAATGAAATGGTTAAGTCATATTGTCACTTTGATTGGATTGAAAAATATGCAGGAGAGCAATAACATACTCAACTAGGTGTATGGGGGACTGAGTTCCCAGAGAAGTTTAGCGAAGTGGAAAAACACATGCTGATTGTGTACTATCCTCAAGTCTGAGAACTTAGAATCAAAGGAGGGAAAATGAGAAACACACTTATTCAAGAGTTCTCTCTCTGCTTACAAATCACCATAAGGTGTTACTTATTTCCTTGGCTTGGCCATTTTCTCTCAACCAAGATCAACTAAAACTAAACCATGAAGCAACATAGCCTTCCCTTCTTTAACTGGTTTTGCATAGGTTATTTCTCAGTGATGAGAGTCTATCACATTGCTGAATTTAAAAATTGATTAATAAACTACTTGAACTAAGTGATTAGAATTTACTTAGATACAGTGATGAAAATTGACATGCAATTTTAGAGAAGAATGACTGCCACAGTTGTGCATCAAAACTTTGTGAGGATAGAAATGTATAATACATTACTCGGAGGAATTTTCTGGGAATAAAATTATTGCCATGTTTTTTAAACAAGAAAAGGTAGGAATAATTTTGAGAATCTAATTTAAGTCCACTTGTTGAACTTTGAGAAAACAAGGGCAAAGCTATTTTAAATAGAAAAAGTGTGTTATCTATTAAAGCTATATCAAAAGCTTTTTTAAATGAAATTCATGTAAATAGGATCTCAGATCAAAAGACACCAATTAAGAGCTTTAGTATTCATACAAGTATGAGATAATTAGGACTAAGTCTAATGCTGTTAGTATAAATAGGAAGAGATGAGAAATTGATATAAAGAACACTGAAGGAATACAAAATTTTTATTTTCATCTTTATCAAAATCTATTGTTTATATTTATGTACTATATATTCTTTATTAACATCTATATGTGTGTACACAGACACACAGACACACATACACACACACACACACACACACACACACACACACACACACATATATATATATATATATATATATATATATATATATATATATATATATATATGCATTCACAAGCCTCATGAGTGACAAAAAACCAACCAACAAAAAAAAAAACATGAGGAATATAGTGAAAAAAAACATGAATTCAGATATCAAAATTGGTGTGGTGGGGTCAAGGGGAAAGACTAGACAATTGAAGAGGAAAAGGAGAAGAAAATGCAGGCAAGAGTCTAGGGGATGGTAGAAGAACGACTGGTGACAGTGTTGAAAGAGGTAACACTGATCAAGGCATATTGTGTTTGTAAGCTGCTTTGTTAACTGCCAATGCCGTTGTCCAATTACTTAATAATAAGAATAAAAAAAATCACAATAAATTACAACTTTTAGCCAGTTCCCTGTGGCTCATAACTATAAATCTAGCTAATCAGGCAGCTGATATTTTGAAGCCAGTCCTAGTAGGAAAGTCCTTAAGATGGTTATCTCCAATTAACAAGTATAAAGCCGGAAGTGGAATTTTGGTTTCAGTATTTGACCACCAGTATCAAGTGGAAAAGCCAAGAGAGAGCATGAGGTCCTGAGTTCAAACCCTGGGGCTGCTCCCCCCATGTAACACTTAAGTAAAAATCTATTTAGACAAAATATTTAAGGATAAATTTGCATTTTTTATGAGAAAGGCTGACAATTGATATTACTTCTTTAAATTCTGTAAGCAATCATTTGTTAAGGCTAGTTGGTATTTTAATTAATGAGTTGAAATTTTGAGGTTAGAATTGTATAAACCTACACAATACTGGATTATGTAGGAATGACTCCATTTCAATTTCTTTTCTTTCTTTTTCTTATTTATTTTTTGTTTATTGTATATTCATTTATTGACATGTCTTAGGGCTGGAAGTCTGGGCCTGGGCTCTGTGTCTGAGCTCTATTACTTGAGACACAGCTCCATTTCCGGCTTTTTTGATGGTTCCTTCGAGATAAGAGTATCATAATAGATTTTCTTGCTAAGGCTGGCTTTGAACCTCTATTCTCAAATCTCAGCCTCCTGAGATAGCGAGAATTACAGGCATGTGCAACCAGCACCTGGCTTTCAATTTCAATTAGTAAAAATATTAAATGGTAGAGTGGTAAAGTATCGCAGTAAAAATCTTAAATTTATTTTGAAAATTTTTTATATAATCTTATTTCTTAAGATGAAATACTTCACATTTTAAGTAATTTGTTGCAGGTTAAATCAGATTATTCAAGTCATGTCTCTATCCTTTAATGTTATAGATTACTATCTAATCATGAATTTAGATGATCAGCAAAGCTTACTAGATATTCAAGTAACTATTCTCTGTATGTTGTATGTTTTTTTTAGATTGTTACAAATATAGTATAATTCACTACATTTTATTCAAATGAGTTTTGTTGTCATATAATTAAAAATAACCTATGATAAAGTCACTACAAAGAAGGCAACTCTGCTGCACAAATGCAATATTGTGTGATAAAGAATATAAGGTGCACACAATCAAACCAGTAAGAAGTTAAACATATATATTAGAGTGTGTGTTTGTGTGTGTTTACATATGTAATTTTTTAAAATAAAATTTTTATTGTGAAAATACTGTAGAAAGGGGTTACAATCACATAACCAAGTTAATGAGTACATTTCTTATCAAGCACTATTGCCTCCTCCTTTGTTTGTTTTTCCTCTATCATCCTTTCCCTGACATCTCCACAACTACATTTCCCCCTACTCTCTACCCCCTGCTCATTACCATTCCCCCCTCCACAAAAAACAGTTTGCTTTTTTCCTTCCCCTCCACAAATTATACCAACATCAAATACAGTGAAAATAGGGATTATACCATGGGGGAAGGACAGACAAATCAACAAAAAAATCACCCTATAAATATGTTAGAAACAATAAAAAGAAAGAAAAACCACTTGAGTCCTTATCTTGGGGTTTGTTTTGTCTAACATCAAGCTATCTGATCTTTTCTGCTTGTTTCAGACATTTCAAATAAGGGAAACCATGGAACCTATGTTTCTTTGGCCCTGGCTTACTTCACTTAATGTAAGTTTTTCCAAGACTTTCCATTTCCTAACAAATGGGGCAATGTCATTCTTTCTGATGGAAGCATAAAATACATTGTGTATATATACCACATTTTCTTGATCCATTCATCTACTGAGGAGCATCTGGGTTGGTTCCATATCTTAGCTATGGTAAATACTACTGCAATAAACATACTTGTGCTGGTTGCTTTAGTGTGGTCTTGTTTGTGATCATTTGGGGAAATACCCAAAAGTGGGATTGCTTGGTCATAGGGGAGCAATTTGTGGAGTCTTTTGAGGAACCTCCATACTAATGAAAGTCCCTAGCCCCCTAGGATACTTTCGTCAACGGGAGGGCGCCCCAGAAAACTCCGACTCCAGGCCGGGAGATGCAAAAAGCAAGAGGAGTTTATTTGACGTTTGAGCAAACAGACTCTCTGTCCCGAGCAGACAGGGAGCCCCGAGCAGTGGTTACAAGCCTTCTTTTAAAGGCAAAAATCACAAGATTAATGCATAACACAAAGCATCCCATGATTGGTCCATTTAAAGGTCATCATATACGCCAAAAATCACTTTGCCACGCGGGAAATTTTGTAACACTCTTTGTAAAATGACTGGCCCATGGTTGGTTTAAGGGGGGTTTACATGGTTACAGGCCTATGATTGGTTGACATTTGGCTTAGCTTGTGGTCTTGCCAGGTGGTCGTTATTTCAAGGTCCTGTCTGAGGAATTTCTAAATGGGAACTGAGGAACACGTACTGTCTGTTCTTTATCTATGACCACTGACCTTGTCCTGCGGCCGGCATCTGGTCCCTGAAACTTCTTAACTCATTTGTGGGAAGGGAAGGGTCAATGCTAGCGTAAGCAAGTTTACAGAAGCAGAATCAGCAGTTAGCAAGTTAGTAATGGTAATGGTCAATTTTTAATCATTCATTTTCCCCACTTTTTCTCTGGACTAATTTTAATCTTAAAATTTAGGGTGTCTCTATATTATTTTGTGGGGTGTCAGTTGTTCTCAGTGCTTGGTAATAAGACCTCAGAACTAATAGACGGACTGCGCTGATTTTTTTTCTTTTACAAAAGACATCAGTCTGTTGAGTATACAAGGTCCTATTGTAACAAAAGTAACAGTACCAGAGCCCCTTAAATTTTTTTAACAGTCTTGCCTCTGTGTATCACCGTTAACTTAATTTTATACCAGCTGTAATTGTAAGCTCCAATTTTAAGATATACTCATACCATTTGCAACAAACTTATACCATTTGCGACATACTCATACCATTTGCTACATACTTAAACTTTCTGAGGTTTGTCTTCTTTCCCTTCTTTTTTTTTCAAACAATTAAAGACAATCCTTACTTTTTAAATCCTTTCTTATCTAAAGGGGATACCAAATTTTTCCCAATTCCCTTCCCAAGGCTTTTTTTTACTATCCCCCTCTCCTTTATAATTCCTTTTCCAAGGCTTTCTTTACTAACCACCTCTCCTTTACAATTTTCATTGATAACACACTCAGGTTATTACCATACCAGAGCCAAACTAGGCTGTGACCATAGAGTGGATTTTCAGTCACTTTGCACTGAAGTGCCTAAGACAAGCAAGCCAGTGATATCCTTGTCCTTAATATCCACTGTGGGAAGAGAGGGTTTCTGGATATCACCCAAAAGAATTTCCCACAAGATCTTAGATTTAGCAGCAGTCAACCAGGAAGCAGACTCAGGTGATGGAATGAGGCAGGAGTTTTTCCAGGTGGCTGTCAGGCCGTCGTTGAACTTTACCCATTAGGGTATGCAGCAGCAGCAGCAACCGCAGCAGCAGCAGCAGGATCTCTCAGTGGCTCCAAGGGACTGTCACACCTCATGCTGGGCTGTAAATTCCTACAGAGACTGGTTAAGGATACATTGCATAGGCTTGGCAGGCTTTGATCCTTCTGATTTTTAAGATCTTTAAACAATAGTCCAGGACAATTTACCAAAATCACAACTTTTTACTAACCAGATGTTTTTGTAAATTGACACAGAAGGCTAGAAGGCTTAGTCTTTTTACCATCTCTGACAGACGCAGTCTCCAGACCTTGAACACCTACAACAGTTAACACTATTTTTTATGCCATCTATTTTACCTCATTTTTTAAAAACTGACTCTGGACCCTTGATCTTAAAAAGGGGGTAGAAGGGTGAAGGTCCAATTCTGTAACTTCTTCAAGCTGACTTCAGGGGCGTTGATCCTACCTAGCCAGCAACCTATAACCTTAGCCTATTTTACAAAGAGGCCATCAGGGTTAGATGTCATTAAGAACAATATTTAACTTTTGACAACTGCACAGACCTTTTCTCCGGCTACAGCAGTGTAGCTTGTTTAGCACTCTGGTTTGTAAAAGCATTTTCCTAGATGGCTTAGGAATGTGATCTCTAGTGATCCCAAATAATGCCTAAGTTACCTTTGCAGGCCTTTAGACAGATATCAAATAGAAACACACTCTCAGGTTTACAAACTTTTTCCTGAGCAGATGAACTTCATGTAACTAGTGTCAGCTCAATTAGAGCATTTGGCACATAAAGGGGTTGAGATTTAAACTATCCCCCACATTTTATAACATTGGCTTTTACTATAACAGAGGACTGGCAAGTTCCTGTCCCTTACAAGGTAGATAGTCATGGACATTTGGCATGCTTACAAACTCTTTTTATGACCTCCCGGCTCTGACCATTTTGAAGGGCCATGCACAAATGACTCTAGGATCTGACATTTCTGCCAACCAAGCAGTGGCTTACTGCCTCTGGATGCTCCTCCATCGCTTTTGTCCCAGGAGTGTCTTCTTCACATTGGGATAAATGCCTCATTGGCATTTCCCTTTAGCTGGTCGCTAGACTTGAACTCAGGGCCTGAGCACTGTCCCTCCGCTCTCCAGCTCAAGGCTATCACTCTGCCACTTTGAGTCCCAGACCCTGGGCTTGAATGCTGTCCCCTAACTCTTCAGTCCAGGGCTAGTACTCTGCCACTGTGAGTCTCGAGCTTGGGGCTTGAGTACTGTCCCCTGACTCTTCAGTCCAGGGTTAGTACTCTGCTGGCTGAATAGAGGTGACAGTTTCACAGGAACCTTTTTGTGCCCGGGCTGGCTTTGAACCAGTTTGCAGATCAATGAGTCTTATAAAAGGCCATTTTACTCCAATTAAAAGCAACAAGGTGGTCAACATAGAAGCTTTTAAGCATGCTCTTATTGAAACTTGTTAAGAGCCAAAGTTACATCTGACAAACTTTTAAGAATCCTCTGTGCTTTGCTGTGGGCTTGCTGGAAACTTAAAAAAACCTATAAGAGCAAACTAGAATAGCAATCATTTTGATAATCCTAATTTTTTTCCTTCTTTGTGCACATTGAGGCCAATGTCAAGAACAATTTTACATTTAAACTTTATATCCAAAAATCCATTTTAATTAATTTTTTTAAAACCTCTTATTTGCATTTTGAAAAGATCCCTTGAAATCTTGAGGCCAAGTGTCACTCATTGCCTCTTAGTTGCTTGTTTTAAAACAGACACACATTAAGATTTTTAAACTCAAATGACAATTTTTCCTTAATGTGAAAATTACAGTCACCATCACTATACCACGAAGCTAGACTTTACACCTTTATAACTTTTTAAAACATCCTAATTGTAAAACATTAAAAACAAGTCACATTATACAAATAACTTTTTAACCCTCTTTTTAAGGCCTTTCTAATTTTTAATGTTAACACATCCAAGGGAAAGTTTTAGCAATACTAATCAGATTATCACATCAGTCATTTTAACCATCATGTTTTCAGTGTCTATCTGCAGGGAAAAGAGAGAACAAAGATGGGCCACTCAGCCCCTTCTATGGAATGGCCACACACCCAATCCGACTCTTTAGGGTTAGATGAACTGCGTTTGTGCCAGCTTGTCCCCTTTCACCATGCATGGACTCCTCCCAGGGCCTGTCCCACCATGCATGGCCAGCTGAACTGCACTTTTGCTTGTTTACCCCTTACCCCTAAAGACAGGTCTCCTGTTGGCTTTTAGTTTTTCCTTTTTTAATCTCTTGGTTCTCGAATGAAATACACAGTTTTTAGACAGACAGAACAGGTAACATCTTTGACAGTGTTAAACTAACCTTTACATTTAAATTTTTAATATTTATCCCAAAATTTAACCAAGAGAACCAGATCCCAAACAGCCAATGCATTTTGTTAAGCCAGATAACTTGATTACAGTATAAACAGTCTTATGTATTTTAAAACATTAGTTTTTAAAATACCAGATTTTCTAATTTGCAAGTTAAAGAATCTTTAAAAAGCCATTTAAAACAGTGTGAAGATTTTTTTAGAATTTGTGGTAATGTTCAAACCTCATAACCTTTTGAATTTTTAATTTAAACTCACCCAATTGTTACAGCATGCTGACAATTTTTATATTTGCACACGTTCACAGACACACACACACAAAACACTCACACAGATCTTAAAGCACCCAAAAAATCAAAATCAGTCATACATACACCTTTTTAAAATTTTTAAACAAAAATTTAAGACAGTATTTCTTTTATTTTCCCAGAGCTTGTTTGTCTAGCAAAGCAATTCACTAATTAGTCTTTTGAATCCCTTCTGTTGGAGGAGGGCTGGGGGAGGGGGTCACCTGAAACTAAACTGGCCAGATTTTTTTAATCTAATTTTAGACAAGAGCACTTTACAAATTGTTACATTGTCAGGACTAGCTGAAAAAGTCCAAACCAGGCACACAGCCTTCTACACTCTCCCTGCTGGCAGCCTCCACAAGGAGAAAATGCAGCCTGAGGTTTGAAGGGAACCAAACTAGCCCAGTAACCTTCCATGCCTCGGGGGGGGGGTGGTGGTGGGCATAGCAGGTCTGTGACCTAGCCCAGCTGGAAATTTTATTTCCCCAGAGATGTTCAAATAAATAACAAAAACACAGATAAACACAAAAACCAAGGATCCACATTTAAATCTGGTACCAGTTCTAAAACAGAACTAGACAAGAACTGAAGGCTGAGTTGGGGACTAATGGGCCCCAGTTTATCCCTACCAGAAATCTGTGCTGTTCTCATTCAGCAAGCTGAATCCAGAGTCCGCTGGGTGAGCCTGCCACACTCACCCAGAACTTCCCTACCCCAGAAAACATAAAACAAACACACTAAAGTTAACAAGACAAACATGTGGCCACAAAGACAAAATCAGGTCTCAGTGAATGGGGTGACATCTCACCACCATTCACTTACCATGGAACTCAACACCCCTACTCACCTCCGGAGGATTTTTCTCTTAGATTCCTGCAGACGTTTACCCAGGGGCCTTCCAAGGCAGAGGAGAATTGCCAGTCATCTTGGGGCAAGGGAAAGAAGTCCCTAGTGGCCGTCCCCTCAGACTGACAAGTTCTCCCCCACGCTCAGACCCCCCCCCCCCCCCGAGCCAAGGCCCAAAGCTGAGATCTAACTGGGGCCACTTGCAGATGGTCAGTGGCAATTTCATAATTGACAAACAAGCAAGTTACAAAAGCAATACCAGCGGTTTTTGTTTTTAAACTAACTAGGACAAGGTCTCAGGTGTCCTAGGAGTGGACTCACTTGTTGACCCATCTCTATAGAGAATACAAAACACACATTAAAGATGAGTAACACTAAACAGAAACAGACAGAACCAGACACCATGCGGCAACCGAGTACAGATGAGGAAGGAATTACAGATGGGAGTGGCCGGCCTCGCCTTAACTCCCCAGAACAGAGAGACACTCGGATCTCCTCCTTCCTCCAGACGACCCCTGGAACAGGACTCTAGGGCGGGAGCAGGGTACTGGGCACGTCTGCTTTTCCCTCTGGCCCAAATACAGACGACCCTGGAGCAGGACTCCAGGGCGGGCCTAGGGTACTGGGCACGTCTGCTTTTCCCTCTAGTCTAAATACAGATTTGGATCCCAGAACATAAAACGAAAATGACAAACATGAAAGACAAGAGCTCTATCTTACCTCCTGCCAGTCCTGGAATCTGGGGTTTGGGGGAGCCTGGTTCCCGGCCAATGCACCAAATGAAAGACCCTAGTCCCCTAAGATACTTTCGTCAACGGGAGGGCGCCCCAGAAAACTCAGACTCCAGGCCGGGAGATGCAAAAAGCAAGAGGAGTTTATTTGACGTTTGTGCAAACGGACTCTGTCCCGAGCAGACAGGGAGCCCCGAGCAGCGGTTACAAGCCTTCTTTTAAAGGCAAAAATCACAAGATTAATGCATAACACAAAGCATCCCATGATTGGTCCATTTAAAGTTCATTATATACGCCAAAAATCACTTTGCCACGCGGGAAATTTTGTAACACTCTTTGTAAAATGACTGGCCCATGGTTGGTTTAAGGGGGGTTTACATGGTTACAAGCCTATGATTGGTTGACATTTGGCTTAGCTTGTGGTCTTGCCAGGTGGTCGTTATCTCAAGGTCCTGTCTGAGGAATTTCTAAATGGGAACTGAGGAACACGTACTGTCTGTTCTTTATCTATGACCACTGACCTTGTCCTGGGGCCGGCATCTGGTCCCTGAAACTTCTTAACTCATTTGTGGGAAGGGAAGGGTCAATGCTAGCGTAAGCAAGTTTACAGAAGCAGAATAAGCAGTTAGCAAGTTAGTAATGGTAACGGTCAATTTTTAATCTTTCACTATTTTGAAAGTAGCTGAACAAGTTTACATTCCTATCAATAGTGCAGTAGGGTTCCATTCTGGGCACATCCCCTTCAGCATCTGTTGTTATTAGAATTCATAAGTATAGCTATTCTAACTGGGGTGAGGTGGTATCTCAGTGTTGCTTCGATTTGCATTTCTTTTATGGCTAGGGAGGTTGAGCATTTCTTCATGTGTCTATTGGTGATCCTTCTTTCCTCCTCAGAGAAGTTTATCTTTAAGTCTTTAGCCTATTTATTTATTGGGCAGTTGTTTCTTTGAGGATTTGTTGTTGGGGGATTTAATTTTTTGAATTCCAGGTATATTTTAAGTATGAGACCCTTGTCCGTTTTATGGCTAGTGAAGATCTTCTCCCAAACGGTGGGCTTTCTATTGATCTTGCTAGCTATGTCCTTTGCCATGCAGAAGCTCTGCAATTTTATGCAATCCCATTTGTCCAACCTTTCCTTGATTGGTTGTGTTTCTGGGTCTCTATGGTATAACCCATGCTTTCACTGAATTTGGTGTTGGTATAATTTGTGGAGGGGAAGGGCAAAAACAAATCGTTTAAGTAAGGATACAGGTGGACACATTGCAACAATAAGATGTACAAGTCATTATTTCAGAAAAACAAAGAACAACTTTGGTAGGGGATGGAGGGGAGGATCAGATGGGGGAGGTGGGTGGAGTATGGGAAGGAATGGGAAGGGGAAACAAAGAGGAGGGAACAATGCTTGATAAGAAATGTACTCGTTATCTTGACCTTATAATTGTAACTCTTCTGTATGGTATTCTCACAATAAAAAAAAATTCGGCCTATGCCAAAGAGAGGTAGGATTTATCCTATTCTGTCCTGTAATGTTTTCAGAGTGCCTGCTTTGACTCTGAGTTCTTTGATCCATTTGGAGTTGATTCTGGTGCAGGGTGATATATAAGGATCTAGCTTTAGTTTTCTTCACGGGATTAACCAATTTTGCCAGCATCATTTACTGAAGAGGCTCCCTTGTGGAAGATTAGATGGCTATAGGTATGTGGTTTCATTACTGGGTATTCAGTTCTATTCCATTGGTCTTATGGTCTGTTGTTGTGCCAGTACCAAGCTGTTTTTATTAATATGGCTTTGTAGTAGAGTTTGAAATTTGGTATTGACATTCCGCCAGCACTGTTCTTTCTGTTAAGGATCATTCTTGCTATTCGGGGTACTTCATTGTACCCTATGAATTTTTGGATTGCCTCTTCTATTTCCTTGATGAATGAGGTTGGAATATAATAAGTATCGCATTGAATTTGTAGATAGCCTTGGGAAGTATTGCCATTTTCACGATGTTGATCCTTCCAATTCAGGAACATTTGAGGTTTTTCCACTTTCTAAGTACTTTTTTGATTTCCTTTTTCAGGTTTTTAAAGTTTTCATCATAGTGGTCCTTCACTTCTTTGGTTAAGTTAATTCCTAGGTATTTTATTTTTGGTGGGGTATTATGAATGGAGTTGCTTTCCTGATTTCAGCTACACTTTTCTCATTGTTGACATACAGAAAAGTCATTGATTTTTGAGGGTTAATTTTATACCCTGCTCCTCTGCCAAATTTTTGATTCAGCTTGAGTATTTTGGGAGTGGAGTCCATGGGATTCTTTAAATACAAGATCAGGTCATCTGCAAAGAGGGAGAGTTTTACTTCAGGTTTCCCTATTTGGATCCCTTTTATGTTTACATCTTATTGCTGTTGCTAGGCATTCTAATACTAAATTGAAGAGAAGTGGAGAGAGTGAACATCCTTGTCTCATTCCTGAGTTTATAGGAAATGATGTTGGTTTTTCACCACTGTGTATAATGCTGGCTTTAGGTTTGTCATATACAGCCTTTATTGTATTGAGGAATGTTCCCTGGATTCGTAGTTTTTCCAGAATCTTCATCATAAAGGGGTGTTGGATCTTGCCAAATGCCTTTTCTGCTTCTATTGAGATAATCATATGGTTCTTTTCCTTGCTTTTGTTGATGTGATGAATTATATTAATTCATTCACATTTATTGAACCAGCTTTGCATCCCTGAAATGAATTGTGTTTGATTGTGGTTTATGATTTTTTGGATGAATTATTGAAGGAGATTGGCCAGAATTTTGTTCATCATGAAATGAATCTATAGTTCTTTTTCTTTTATGAGTCCCTGCCTGGTTTTCAGGTAAGTGTTATGATGGCTTCATAGAATGTGTTTGGTAGTGAACTTTCTCTTTCAATTTCAGTGAAGAGTTGGAGGAGTATTGGTGTGAGTTCTGCTTTGAAGGCCTTGTAGAATTCTGCTGTAAATCCATCCAGTCCTGGGCTTTTCTTAGATAGGAGGTCTCTTATTGCTGCTTCTATTTCAGTGCTTGATATGGGCCTCTTCAGTTGGTTTAACTCATCTTGGTTTAGTTTTGGCATGTCGATCTTTGCTAGGAAATCTTCTATTTCTTCCAGGTTTTCAAACTTATTATTATAAAGGTTTGAGAAATATTCTCGTATAATTTCTGGATCTTGGTTGTTTCTGTGGTGATGTTTCTAATTCTCATCTCTGAGTTTGTTTATTTGGGTGTGTGCTCTTCTTTCTCTGATAAGATTTGCTAAAGGTCTGTCAATTTTGTTAATTTTTTGGAAGAACCAGTTCTTTGTTTTGTTGATTGTATGTTTTTTTTGGATCCTAATTCATTTAATTCAGATTTAATTTTAACTATTTCTTTTCATCTGCCGGATTGGGGTATAGCTTGCTGTCCTTTTCAAGGAGGTTCAGATATCTCAGATGTTTCAGATTTCTCAATTTGTTGATGTAGGAACTCAGAGATAAGTTTTGCCTCTGAATACTGCCTTTGCTGTGTCACAGAGGAGCTGCTAATTTGTGTGTTCATTTTTGTTGAATGTCATGAACATTTGAATTTCCTTACTAATCTCTTCTATGGCCCACTGTTGATTCAACAGTGTGTTTTTCAGTGTTCTCGTGTTACCGGGCTTGTTGTCTGAGAGAATGCAGGGATATCTGCTTTGAGTATCACAAAAGAGGGAGATGGCTGTTTCCTCTCATTTGGAGATGCTGTTTTGAGGCTAGGTTCTGGGTAGGGTTGAGAATTTTCAGCAAATAGTAGTCTTCCCTTAGAGGCTAGTTCCTGAGACACACAGAGCCCAGTGTGGATCCATTCTCCGGGTTTATGTTTACTGAGTTTCAGGTGTTTGTCTAGGCTGCTGTAGGGAGGAGCAGCCTCTGGCTCTGTTTACCCAGTGAAGAAAGTCATTCCTCTGGTGGTGGAGCCTGCTCTGCCTGGGCTGGGTGATTTAGCCCTGGGTGGAGCTGAGCCTGGCAGGTTAGGTCAGCTTCCTGTGACCTTCTAATGGCTCCAATTGTATTATTCCAAGGTCTAGGTTGGAGCTAGCTGCTTTTCTGGCTTTGTCAGTATCAAAGATGGAGATCTTTTCCAGTGGTCGGAGAGGAGCTGCCTTCCAACCGTGGTCTGTGAGAAGGAGTGAGGATGTCAGTGTTCTACTCAAGCCAGAGTCTTGGTTCTTGGAAGTCCCTGGTCTGCAATCTGCAGGATGAAGATTTCTGCTCTTTGTCAGTTCTTACTGGTGTTGAGTAGAATCCACTGGCAAGCAGCCTAAGAAATGAACTTACTATCTTATTTATGGAACTATAAAGCCTCTGTGCATCACCTTTAAAATAAAATTAAATTAAATTTTAAAAAAAGAAAGAAAATCACACACAGTGGAGCCTTACTTCAGAGGTACAAAGATAAAGACTTTATCAAAATCTTCTAAATTTTTGCAAGCAACAATTAAATGGAAGAGAATCTTTAAAGTATGGAAGAAAGACATAACAAAATAGAGCAAAACTAAAACAGAAACAGACAAGTTTAGAATCCCTTATTCAACAAAATTATTATGAGAAGAAAACATGTTGGGCGATACAAGAACAATAACAAAAAAAATGATATTTTTTTTCTTTTTCAGTCGTGGGGCTTGAACTCGAGGCCTGGGTACTATCACTGAGCTCTTTAGCTGAAGGCTAGAACACTACCACTAGAGCCACAGCACCACTACTGTACTTTTTTTGTTTTTTTTGTTTTTTTTTTTTTACTGTTTATGTGGTGCTGAGGAATCCCACCCAGGGCCTCATGCATACCAGGCAAGCATTCTACCAATCTGAGTCACCTACCCAGCATCAAAAGTGAGTGAATTTTGTCCTTTTGCTTCCCACATTCATCCATCAAAGTTCTTCAGAAGGAACAAAGAAAGGAATCATCTTAAATGTCTTCCAAGATGATCTTGGTAATTCTAATCACTTTTGATGAAATGGCATTATTTAGTGTAACACAATTCAATGAATGCACAATATTGGTATTAGTGACCTCTTCTGGAGAGATCATGTGTAAACAAATCTCAATCCCTATTAGGCTGGAAAAGCTCATGACCAACAACTTTCGTCTCCAGAATCCCACTCCCAGTTCGTCTTTTAGATGAGGCTGATTGTCCATTGCTCACCTTAGAGTCTCATTATCAAATTTGAACCATGAAGCCTTGTATTTGCCCTGGTTACTCTCCTCGAATTCACTGGTTAGAATCCTAGCTTAGGCCATTCTTGATCATCCTTGTCTATAATTTTCACAAGTTCACAGTTGGAGAGTATTCACCATGTTTAAGCCTGCAAATTAGACTCTGACTTTCCAGTATAAAATTACAAATTTGTTTACTTTCACATGTTGTCATAAATTTCTTATAAGGACCCATATAATTGTCATCCCTGGATAAAAGAGTCCATCAACGATGAGGAGAGGAATCTGGAGGTAGTTAGGATCTTTTTTTTTTTAATTTAATTTTATTTTATTTGAGAACATACTGTACAGAGGGGCTACAATTACATGGGCAGGATAATGCATACATTTCTTACCAAGCATTGCAGCCTCCTCCTTTGTTTACCCTTCACCTCCCTTCCCAGCCTCCCCCCTCCCCCCACCCAATTATACCCCCCTCCCCCCCCACACCGACATTGTAAAGTTGGTTTTGACATGACATTTTGTACTTCTCATTGTTGCAACAGGTCCACCTGAATCCTTAAACGACTTGTTTGTCCCCATCTCCTCCACATGTTATACTGACATCAAATATAGTGAAAGCGGGGGTTACACTGTGGGGGAGGGACATACAAAGCAACAAAGAAATAATCTTATAAATGCGTTAGAAACACAAGCATGAAAGAAACGAAAACATTAAAATACATATTTAAGGGTTCATTTTCCTAACATCACATTATCTGACCTTTTCCGCTTGACTCATACCTATACTAGATATTGCAAATAAGGGAAACCATGGGACCTATGCTTCTTTGGGCCTGGCTTACTTCATTTAATATAATTTTTTCCAAACCTTTCCATTTCCTAACAAATGGGGAAATGTCATTCTTTCTGATGGAGGCATAGAATTCCATTGTGTATATATACCACATTTTCTTGACCCATTCATCTACTGAGGGGCATCTGGGTTGGTTCCATATCTTAGCTATGGTAAATAATGCTGCAATAAACATAGTTGTGCTGGTAGCTTTAGTGTGGTCTTGTTTGTAAACATTTGGGTAAATGCCCAAAAGTGGGATTGCTGGATCATAGGGGAGATCTATGTCAAGCCTTTTCAGGAACCTCCATACTGCTTTCCAAAGTGGTTGAACAAGTTTACATTCCCACCAACAATGAAGTAAGGTTCCTTTCTGTCCATATCCCCTCCAGCATCTGTTGTTGTTAGAGTTCCTGATTTTTGCTGTTCTAACTGGAGTGAGGTGATATCTCAATGTTGTTTTAATTTGCATTTCTTTTATGGCTAGGGATGTTGAACATTTCTTCATGTGTCTCTTGGCCATCCTTCTTTCTTCTTCAGAGAAGCTTCTCTTTAAGTCTTTCGCCCACTTATTTATTGGGCAGTTGTTTCTTTGAGGATTTGTTGTTGGGGGGTTTAATTTTTTGAGTTCCAAGTATATTTTAGATATGAGACCCTTGACCGTTGAATGGCTAGTAAAGATCTTCTCCCAATCGGTGGGCTTCCTATTGATCTTGCTAGCTATGTCATTTGCCCTGCAGAAGCTCTGCAATCTTATGCAATCCCATTTGTCCAACCTTTCTTTGATTTGTTGTGCTTCCGGGTCTCTATTCAGAAAATTTCGGCCTGAGCCAAGGAGACCTAAGGTTTCTCCTATTCCATCCTGTAATGTTTTCAGAGTGTCTGCTTTGAGTTCAAGGTCTTTGATCCATTTGGAGTTGATTCTGGTGCAGGGTGATATATAAGGATCTAGCTTTAGTTTTCTACATGTAGTTAACCAATTTGGACAGCACCATTTACTGAAGAGGCTGTCTTTCTTCCATTCTATTATTTTAGCTTCCTTATCGAAGATTAGATGGCTATAGGTCTGTAGGTTCATTTCTGAGTTTTCAATTCTATTCCATTGGTACTGAGGTGTGTTCTTATGCCAATACCAAGCTGTTTTGCTTACTATGGCTTTATAGTAGAGTTTGAAATTTGGTATTGCTATTCCTCCAGCAGTGTTCTTTCCGTTGAGGAGCGTTTTTGCTATTCGGGGTCTTTTATTGTTCCATATGAATTTTTGGATTGCCTCTTCTATTTCCTTGAAGAATGAGGGTGGAATTTTGATAGGTATCGAGTTGAATTTGTAGATAGCCTTGGGAAGTATTGCCATTTTCACGATGTTAATCTTGCCAATCCAGGAGCATGGGAGGTTTTGCCAGTTTTTAAGTTCTGTGTTGATTTCCTTTTTCAAGATTTTAAAGTTTTCATCATAGAGGTCCTTCACTTCTTTGGTTAAGTTAATTCCTAGATATTTTATTTTTTGTGGGGCTATTTCAAATGGAGTTGCTTTCGTAAATTCAGCCACTCTTTTCTCATTGTTGGCATATAGAAAAGCCATTGATTCTTGGGGATTAATTTTATAACCTGCTACTTTGTCAAAGTTTGAATCAGCTTGAGTAATTTGGGAGTGGAGTCTATGGGATTCTTTAAATACAAGATCATGTCATCTGCAAAGATAGAGATTTTATTTCTTCTTTCCCTATTTGGATTCGCTTTATGTCTGCATCTTGTCTTATTGCTGTAGCTAGTCATTCTAATACTAGATTGAAGAGAAGTAGAGAGAGTGGGCATCCTTGTCTTGTTCCTGAGTTAAGAGGAAATGGCTTTAGTTTTTCACCATTGAATATAATGCTGGCTGTAGGTTTGTCATATACAGCCTTTATTGTATTGAGGAATGTTCCATGGATTCCTAATTTCTCCAAAACCTTCATCATAAAGGGGTGTTGGATCTTGTCAAATGCTTTTTCTGCATCTATTGAGATAACCATGTGGTTCTTATTGTTGCTCCTGTTGATGTGATGAATAATATTAATTGATTTGCGTATATTGAACCAGCTTTGCATCCCTGAAATGAATCCTGTTTGATCATGGTGTATGATTTTTTGGATGAATTGTTGAAGTCGATTGGCCAAAATTTTGTTGAGAAGTTTTGCATCAATGTTCATCAAAGAAATGGGTCTATAGTTCTCTTTCTTTGATGAGTCCCTGCCTGGTTTTGGGATGAGGGTTATGATGGCTTCATAGAATGTGTTCGGTAGTGAGCTTTCTCTTTCAATTTTATTGAAGAGTTGGAGGAGTATTGGTGTGAGCTCTGCTTTGAAGGCCTTGTAAAATTCTGCTCTAAAACCATCTGGTCCTGGACTTTTCTTAGCTGGGAGTTCTCTTATTGCTGTTTCTATTTCAATGCTTGATATGGGCCTGTTAAGCTGGTTTAACTCATCTTGGTTTAGTTTTGGCATGTCAATATTTGCTAGGAAAAGGTCCATTTCTTTCAATTTCTCAAGCTTATTAGCATAAAGTTTTGAGAAGTATTCCCTTATAATGTTCTGAATCTTGGTTGTTTCCGTGGTGATGTTTCCATTCTCATCTCTGAGTTTATTAATTTGGGTGTGTTCTCTCCTTTTTCTGATAAGGTTTGCTAAGGGTCTGTCAATTTTGTTAAGTTTTTCAAAGAACCAACTCTTTGTTTTGTTGATTCTTTCTATAGTTTTTTTGGATTCTAATTCATTTAATTCTGATTTAATTTTGATTATTTCTTTCCGTCTACTGGATTGGGGTTTATCTTGCTGCTCTTTTTCAAGGAGGTTTAGATGTGTCATTAAATTGTTAGTTTCCGATCTCTCCAATTTGTTGATGTAGGAGCTCAGAGCTATAAACTTGCCTCTGAGTACTGCCTTTGCTGTGTCCCAGAGGAGCTGGTAATTTGTTTGGTAAATTGTTTGGCGAATAGATATTTAGAATTGTAATATCCTCCTGAAGGAGAGATACTTTAATTAGTATGTAGCGACCTTCTTTTTCTCTTCTCACGAATTTTAGTTTGAAGTCTATTTTATCTGAAATTAGGATTGCAGCTCCCGCCTGTTTATGAGGGCCGTTTGCTTGGTAGATTTTGTTCCAGCCTTTAACATTGGAAATGTGTTTGTTTTTACGGGCAAGATGTGACTCCTGCAGGCAGCAGATAGAAGGGTCTTGTTTTTTAATCCAACTAGACAGTCTATGTCGCTTAATTGGAGAGTTCAGTCCGTTAACGTTAGGAGATAGGACTGAGAGGTATTTGGGAGTTCCTGCCATGTTATCCACCTTCTTGGGGGCTGTGAAAACTGGGTTCTTCCTAAGGTTCTTGGATTCTCAGTTTGGGTGCAGTTTCTTGGGCTTTGTTCCGGTCTTGTTGGTTTTCTATGTGTAGGACATCTTTAAGAATCTTTTGTAGGGCTGGTTTGGTGGAGATGTATTGTTTCAATTTTTCTTTGCTATGGAAGGTTTTTATTTGGCCTTCAGTTATGAAGGAGAGTTTAGCTGGGTACAGTATTGTTGGTTGATAGTTGTTTGTTTTTAGGGCATGGCATACATCATTCCAGGCTCTTCTTGCTTTGATTGTCTCTGCTGAGAAATCTGAGGTAATTCTAATTGGTTTCCCTTTATAGGTAATTACCCTTTTCTCCTTGATAGCTTTAAGGATCTTTTCCTTGGTCTGGGTTGATCCTGTGTGGATTATAATGTGAAGGTGGGATGTCCTATTCTGGTCTGGTCTATTTGGGGTTCTAAAAGCTTCTTGTACCTGAATAGGCCTATCTTTTTGTATGTTTGGGAAGTTCTCTGCTAGGATCCTGTTAAACAAATTTCCTAGACCATTAACTTCTGTTTCTAGGTGCTCCTCTACACCCATTATCCTTAGATTGGGCCTTCTGATGGTGTCTTCCAGGTGTTGTATATACCTATCATATTTCTTGGACTTGTCTTGGACGGCTGTATGTTCCTTCTCTATAATATCTAGGCTGTCTTCAATCCCTGAGATTCGATTTTCTGCATGGTCTAACCTGCTGTCAAGACTCTCTACTTTGTTTTTTATCTCTTTTCCTTCTAATTGGTCAGCTTTGATGGCTTCAAGTTCTTTGTTGAAGCTCTGTTTTAGGTCTTGTATGAATTTCTTTACTTCCTTAATTTGGTGTTCAGTGTTTGTTCTCAAATCACTTAGTTGATTGGTTATGGTTTCTTTGGACTCCCGTTCCTTCTGTTGGGTTCCATTCAGCATTCCCTTTGTCGTCTCCCTGACTTCCTTCAGCTCTTTGTTAATGGATTCCATGAATGCCTTTAGTGATCTTTGTGTATTCTCTACCTGGTCTATCAATTCCTAAATTACTCTTTGATTAGCTACCTCCTGTCTGTGGGATTCCTGCAGTTCTCTTTCTTCCCGTTCGTGGGATTCCTGCAGTTCTCTTTGAGTGTTCTCTACCTGCTCATGCCATTCCTCCCTTTCTCTTTGAGTATTCTCAAGTTGTTCACGCAAATCCTGTATCAGTTTTTGAGTAGCTTCCTCACGCTTATGATATTCCTGTACAAACTTCTGGGATGCCTCCACTCTCTCCCTATCACGCTCCTTTGTACATTGTCAAACTTCTCATTTATCAAGTTTGCTATTAGTGTTTGTAGAACTATTTGGGAACTCTCCTCTGGATTATTCTTTATCTGTTCTAATCCCTGATTATCAAGATTGGGAATTGAGATACCCGAATTTGCCATTGTTCTTGTGTTTTTCCGGCTTACTCGGCCCATTTGAGATGAAGATTGCACCAGTTTTGTGCTAGAACACTATCTTAAGACAACCATCAACCAAAGTTTGCGTTTGTACTGTCAATAGTCTACAGATACAATCTAGTTCAACAGATAAATCTATTCAACATCTAACAACTATATGTTAAAGGACTTCGAACTGCAGAAAAGAATTTGGAAAACCAGAAATTATTAGGATTAGGGAGAGATGTGGGTAAAAAATAGGAATAGATTGGTGTGGGGAGGCACAGGGAGAGTTACCTATGTCCTAATCACAATGCAGGAAATGGGTTGGGTAGGATGCAAGTAGAGAGAGAGAGAAAAAGAAGCGACAGAAAGGGGAATGAAGAGAGACCAGAAAAAAATAGAAACGTAAAAATTAATGTTATTATAGAGGTTAAAAGACCGTCTATTTAGAGAGGAATGTGAATATGTTCAGAGAAGGGGAGGGACATAGAGGAGATGTGAAAAACTTTAAGGATGGGAAAGGGCGAAGAAAAGATCAGAAGTTCAGTAGAGCTAGACAAAAAACAAAAAGATAATTAAGAAAGAAAGAAAAAGAGAAAGAAGACAAGAAAAGAAAGGAAAACGCTCATTTACATATTCCTAAAATAAAAATTATAAGATGAGAAAAAAAAAAGTTACTTGAAAACAATTATTTTTTCAGAAGAGGCAAAAATTAAAGATTAATAAAAGTTTTAGAAGGGAAAAAATTTATATATATATATATATATATGTATATATATATATATATATATACATATATATATATATATATATATATGGTAACAAAAAACAAAAAACAAGCAAAAAAGAAAAGAAGAAGAAGAAAAAAAAAAGAAAAAAAAGTCTTTTAATTTTTTTGGGGGGGGCCAAGGAGTGGGAAGAATCCTGTATCTCTCTTTTGTCTGTAACCAGTCTCTTGTTCGAGTCTCTGGTCAGCTTGAGGTCCTGTGGCTTGATTGGTTTCTTAAGTCGGTTGGTTGGAAGATGCAGAAAAATGCTCTGCTTTACCCAAGATTTTGAGATCCCCCTCCCAGGTTGGTTTTCTGGGAGGGTGATCTGCTTTGAGAATCACAAAAGAGGGGGATGTTGTGATGGGGCTAGGTTCTGGGTAGAGTTGAGGCCTTTCAACAAACTGTAGCTTTTCCCTGGGGCTATTTTGTGATACAGCTCACAGTGCCCAGCCTGGAGCCATTCTCAGGGTTTCTGTTTTTCAATTGAATGTGGTGGCTGCTAGAGGGAGGTGCAGCCTCTGGCTCTGGTTACCCAGTGAGGCAAGGCACTCCAATGGCTGGCGCCTGAGCTGGGTGACTTTTCCCTGGATGGAGCTGAGTCTGGCAGGTCACTTCGCCGTTAAGTTCTTGTGACCTGCTAAATGACTCGTTTTATTCCAAGGCCTGAGCTGGAGCTAGCAGCTCCTCCGAGCTTTGTCGGTATCCAAGATGGAGATCACTGGTGCTGGGGGGGGAGGTGTGGCCTTCCCTCCTCTGCTCCCTGAGAAGGAGTGAGGATTTCGGGCTTGTACTCACGCCGAGTCTTGGATCCTGGGTCGTCTCTGGTCTACAAACAGCAGGATGAAGATTTCCGCTCCTTGTCGGTTCTTGTTGGTGTTGAGTAGAATCCGCTCGTCCGCTGCGTCTGGCTCCTTCGTCCCGGACTCTCTGTGTCTCAGGTATGACCCCGCGGTGGTGGTCGCCGCCGCGCCCCTGCCGCCGCAGTGGCAGCTGATGTATTTCCTTGGCTTCCCCTCTCTTGTCTAACTCTCTGTCCTGTGATGGCACACTTGGTGTGATTCTCTGGCTTAGGACTGTTCACTGGAACTCTGAAACTGCTTTCTATGCGAGAGCTTGTTCAGATTCCAGCTTCTCCTCCGCCATCTTCCCAGAACTGGTAGTTAGGATCTTAAAATATTAGAAATAGCATTTTTTCTTAGATGCCTTTCTGAGTAAATCTAATTTAAAATAAACTAAGTATGAAACTGGGCACTGGTGGCTCATACCTGTAGTCCTAGCTGCTCAGGATGCTGAGATCTCAGATCATGACTCAATTTCCACACAGGCAAGTAAGTCTGTAAGACTCTTATCTTCAATTACACAATAGTAACAACATTGAAAAGCAGGAAGTAGAGATGTGGCTGCAATGGTAAAGCACTTGTCCTGAGCATAAACTCTAAGAAACAATAACACTGAATCCCTGAGTTCAAGCCCCATTACTGAAATAACTATATTAGTAAATAAAATTATTTATTAACGAACTAAATATAGCTACTCTGTGGCTGTACATTTAAGAGAAAATTTTCCAAACATTCCAGAGCGAACATGAGATGAAATAAAGTCATGTATATTGATATTTGGTTTTGTTATCAATGCCATGATAATATATCAAAGAGTTTGATCCAGAGTAAATGAGTATATAGAATGAACTCTATTATTCCTGACAACTGAGATGACAGTTTGAATATCTGGTGAATGCACTCATGTATTGATTCTTATCTAAATGACAAGTGTTCCCTTTTCAAAAAGGAAGATGAAGATGAGAAATTTTTAATTGGATATGAGAGCAGAACATATTTTTGGAAGTTGGCACACAAAATATCAATCAATAGACTCTCTGCTAAAGACAGTATCCTTAGGACTATAAAATCTATGTAGGGGTATCAGAGTAACATATAAAATACATCATTCAGTTTAGAGGACTTGTGAAAGTATTAAAAAGATGTTTAAGTTTCCATAGAGATATTTTTAAAAAATTATTTGTGGCTTGGACAGTTTTATTTATTTTTTATTAATAAGTTGTATTATTGTGAAAATACCATACAGAGGGGTTACAATTACATGAGCAAGGTCATGAGGACATTTCTTATCAAGCATTGTTGCCTCCTCCTTTGTTTCCCATTCCTATTCCTGCCCTCCTATCTCCCCCTCCCCCCAGCTGTAAAGTTCATTTTTCAACAAAGCATCTTGTATATTTCTTTGTTGTAATGCATCCACCTATATCCCTATTTAAACAATTTGTCCTTCCCCCTCCCCTCCACAAATTATACCAACATCAACTACTGTGAAAACTGGGGTTATACTGTGGGGGAGGGACACACAAAGCAACAACAACAAAAACAACAAGTACAAAAAATATTACCCATGGGCTGGAAAGGTGGCTCAGTGGTAGAATGCTTGCCTTGCATGCAGGAAGCCCTGGGTTCAATTCCTCAGCACTACATAAACAGAGAAAGCTGGAAGTGGCACTGTGGCTCAATTAGTAGAGCGCTACCCTTGAGCTGAAGAGCTCAGAGACAATGCCCAGGCCCAGAGTTCAGGCCCCACAACCAACAAAAACAATCATTTTATAAATACGTTATAAATGATAGCAAGAAAGAAAACCACTTGAGTCCTTATCGTGACGTCCATTTTTCCTAATTTCAACTTATCTGACCGTTTCTGCTTGACATATATTAATTATTGCAAATAAGGGAAACCATAGGACCTATGTTTCTTTGGGCTTGGCTTACTTCACTTAATATAATTTTTTCCAAGCCTTTCCATTTCCTAACAAATGGGGCAATGTCATTTTTTCTGATGGAGGCATAGAATTCCATTGTGTATATATACCACATTTTCTTGATCCATTCATCTACTAAGGGGCATCTGATTTGGTTCCATGTCTTACCTATGGTAAATAATGTTGCAATAAACATAGTTGTGCTGGTAGCTTTAGTGTGGTATTGTTTGTGAACATTTGGGTAAATGCCCAAAAGTGGGATTGCTGGCTCATAGGGAGCTCTAAGTGGAGTCTTTTGAGGAACCTCCATACTGCTTTCCAAAGTGGTTGAACAAGTTTACACACCCACAAACAATGCAGTAAGCTTTTACAATTTTAGAATAGCTACCAAGATATTCTTTTTATATGTTTTTATTGTAAGAATATTGTACTGAGGGGTTACAGTTAAATAAGTAAGGTAGTGAGTACATTTCCTATCCTGTATTATTACCCACTCCTTTGTTTCTTCCCCTACCATCCCTTCCCTCCCCAATTCCACAACTCTTCCCTCTCACTTCCAAAGTTGTAAAGATCATTTTTTACATAGTGTCTTGTACACCTCTTTGTTACAATGGGTCAAGCTCTTTCCTTACTTTAGCATTTTATTATTTCCCTTCCCCTCCGCAAATTAGAAAATAAATGTATATAAAAGATGCAGGGCACTGGAATCAAGTACAGATATTTTTTTCTGCATAAAATACTATAGGATGAGAGCAAAAACATATCTTGAACAAAGGTTCCATTGGCTTTCTCTGCAGAATATGTGCAAAGCCTACAAATGAATCCAAGATACCCATAGACTCACAAATCATGTAAAATTTGACTCATATTCTATGTGACATTGTTTGACTCATATTCTATGTCACATTGTTTAGAGATGTGTGTGTGTGTGTGTGTGTGAGTGTGTGTGTGTGTGCAGGTACTCGGGATTGAATTAGGACCTAGGCACTGTACTTTTGCTTCTTTAGTCAAGAGAGATAATCTTTCACTTGAGACACCGATCCACTTCTGGCTTTTTTTTAAATTAGTTTTTTTATTGGGAGAATACTGTACAGAGGAGGAGTTAAAGTTACATGAGCAAAGTATTGAGTACATTTCTTATCAAGCATTGTTGTCACCTCCTTTGTTTTTCTCCTAACATCCCTTCCCTCCCACTTCCACAACTACACTCTCCCGTTCCCCCCACCTAAACTGTAAAGTTCGTTTTTCCACATAGCATCTTATACATCTCATTGTTGCAATGGATCCACCTGTATCCCTATATAAACAATTTGTTTTTCCCCTTCCCCTCCCCAAATTATACCAACATCAAATGCAGTGAAAACAGGGATTATACCATGGAGGAGGGACATACAAAGCAACAAAAAAATCACATGTTACCTTATAAATATGTTAGAAGCAATAGCAACAAGAAAATAAAACAATTGTGTCCTTATCTTGGCGTTCATTTTGCTTAACATCATCTTATATGACCTTTTCTGGTTGTCTCAGACTTACACTTGTTATTGCAAATAAGGAAAACCACTTGTGGCTTTTTGCTGGTTCATTGGAGATGAGTCTCATAGACATTTATGTACAGGTTGGCTTTGAGCTGAGATCCTCACATCTCCACCTCCTGACAGGTATTATAGACATATGTACTTTACTGTTGCTCACATTTGCTACTGATAAATTTAATCCCACGCACTGTATTTTAGCTATGAACTTCAGAAACAAAATGTTCTGGCTTTATTAAAATTTAAAATGAAATGTGCCTGCTTTTTTTCTTTCTAAATAAATGTGCCTGCTTTGTTTTCTTTTAAGAAATCCTTTATATGCTTTACTTCTTATTTAGAAAGAACTTGGCTTCAGAAAAATTAATGAGAATTTTAAAATTTACCACCCACCTTAAGAAATGTAGCTTGCCTGAAAACAGTCTTAGACTTCTTAAATTTGAAAGTATTCTCTGCCATGCCTACTCCAGTAGAGTCTGCTTAGCATGGGAAAGCATCTTTCAGACCTGAGAAAGGGGCTTCAGAGACCTATCTCTGAGTATTGGGACTTCACCGAAGTCTACCTCGGAGAATAGGGCTTCTAAGAGGCCTACTCCTGGAAAGGCTGGCAAACCCCTGGGAAAGATGTGTTTCGGTTCTTGCTTTTCTTTTCTTCACTGTGTAAGAGTGCCTATTAATCTTTTACTGTTTCTACTGCTCTTTGTACTTACTCATTGTCAACATTCCCTTATTCAAAGCTCTTTCTTAAGAGTGATGACGACTCCAATATCTGATGAGTGTCTTAAAAATATGACTAACTCACCAGAGTTAAGTGCTACCCTGAAACCCGTCTTATGGAGGCTAGTAGACAAGTCATAAGTAAATGTAAAAGTATTGGGGGTTTTATGAAGTCACTTCAGTAGAAGGAATTGTTTGTAAGGGATTTGCAAAAAGCTGTAGGCTCAGCTAGAACAGAAAGAATGTATGGCAATTGCTGAGATAATTATTTAGGAGAAAGAATTTCCTGCTACTCTCTTTTATTTACTAAGAGAGTTGCTAGATCTAGGTCTCCTTGTAGTTTACTATTAAAGAAGAAACAGGAAAGATCTTATGGGAAAGTTAAGGCCTCTATAAAGATAGGTAATGGTTAATTGGTGACAAACATCGTAATGGTTGTATTTCTTAGAGATAAGCTGGAAACAAGTGCCTATCAGGTGATCAGCTGGTGACCACCCAAAAATGAAGCCATGCAGCAAGATTGTGTAACCTTTTGCCCTTTCTCATGAAGACTTCTGTTATAAAAGTTTGTTATTCTCTGCATTAAATCACACTCAGCACTCATCATCCACTCCTCTTGTGTGTGAGTTGTCTGTTTGCCATCTCCCCATCCTATTCCAGGTTCCTCCCCTAGGTGTCCTCTGTCATCCCAACAGAACCTGGTCCGCGGCAGGTGGCACCCAATGTGGGGCCTGAAGCAGGGCATGAAGCAGTCTCTTCAGTCGAGGAACCTTGCGAGGTAAGCGTTTTTCTCTTTTCTTTTCACCTGGATTAGTTAGTCTGAGACTCATTGGGGTGCTGCAGGCCCCTCAGTTGTGGCTGGGAAAGATAGCGAGTAAATTAGGGGGAGTACATCTTCTAAGAATAAGGATAGTTTGTCTCTATTTTAAAACATATGCTAAAAGCACGAGGCACTAAAGCCTCCACAGCAGCAGTGGGAGGACAAACTAATCCTTGGTTCCCGCAGGAAAAAGGGAACCATTGGAAAAGTGAATGTAAATCTATGTTCCATAAAGACGGAACTCCTCTTCAAGAGGAAACAAAAAATGGACAGCGGGGCAACCTCTCAGCCCCTCCCCAAGAGAATAAGAAACAATTAGATCATTTGATACAATTTGATGATGATTGGAAAATTGCTGTATTAACTTATACTTATGATTTTGTGTTACAAACTAATCCTTGGTTCCCGGAGGCTGGGGCAGTAAGGCCCTAGGGAAGAAATATAATGTTTTAAGAAACCTAAGCAACTCTATTTTTATTTAACACTCCATCTCAGTTCTGCAACTTGACTCGTGATCCATTTTAGCCCCAATGCTAGGAATTTATGACAAAAAGCCATGCACAATTCTTGGAGCCATAGATGGCGTTTGCTTAAGGCAGGTGTTAGCCCCCAATTGGTGTTGCCCCCCGAGCCCACCCAGACGCCTGATCAGATTGCCGAAGGAACCGATCGGTGAATTTTTGGTGGTGCCACTTTCATATTTCAGGAATCGTGAAAGCCTGCAGGTGTGGTCTTGGGGCTGGTGGAGAGTCTTGGCGGACGTGCTATAAGACTGCCAGCGGGGCCACTGGGAGACATCCCCTGGACCCCTGGGTGGGGCTGTCCTCGAGATTGGGTAGAGGGGGTTCGAGTCCCCTGATAAGTGGTGAGATGTCGCCCCATTCACTGAGACCTGATTTTGTCTTTGTGGCCACTTGTTTGCCTTGTTTAGTGTGTGTGTTCGTTTTATGTTTTCTGAGGTAGGGAAGATTTGGCTGAGTGTGGCAGGCTCACTCAGCAGACTCTGGATTCAGCTTGCTGAATGAGAACAGCACTGAGATTCAAAAGACTAATTAGTGAATTGCCTTGCTAACAAGCAAGCTCTGGGAAAATGAAGCCCAACAAAGTTACCTAGTTTAAAAGAAATACTGTCTTAAATTTTTGTTTGAAAACATTAAAAGGTGTACGTACGACTGATTTTGAATTTTGCGCGCTTTAAGATCTGTGTGAGTGTTTTGTGTGTGTCTGTGAACATGTTCAAAGATAAAAATTGTCAGCATGCTGTAACAATTGGGTGAATTTTAATTTAAAAATTCAAAAGGTTATGAGGTTTGGACATTACCAAAGATTTTAAAAAATCTTTACATGGTTTTAAATGGCTTTTTCAAGATTCTTTAACTTGCAAATTAGAAAATCTGGTATTTAAAAGATTAATATTTTAAAATGCATAAGACTGTTTATACTGTAATCAAGTTATCTGGCTTAACGAAAATGCATTGGCAGTTTGGGATTTAATTCCCTTGGCTAAAATTTGGGGATAAATATTAGGAATTTAAATGTAAAGGTTAGTTTAACACTGTCAAAGATGTTACCTGTTCTGTCTCTCTAAAACTGTGTATTTCATCCAAGAACCAAGAGAAGAGACGGGGGAAAACTTAGACACCAACAGAAGACCTTTAGGGGTGAGGGGTGAACAAGCAGAAGTGGAATTCAGCTGGTCATGAAAGGTGGGACAGGCCCTGGGAGGAGTCCATGCATGATGAGGCAAGCTGGCCCAAACGCAGTTCATCTAACCCTAAAGAGTCAGATTGAGTGTGTGCCCATTCCATAGAAGGGGCTGAGTGGCCCATCTTTGTTATCTCTCTTTTCCCTGCAGACAGACACTGAAAACATGATGGTTAAAATGAGTGATGTGATGATCTGATTAGTATTGCTAAAACTTTCCCTTGGATGTGTTAATATTAAAATTAGGAAGGCCTTAAAAAGGGTTAAAAAGTTATTTGTATAATGTGACTTGTTTTTAATGTTTTACAATTAGGATGTTTTTTAAAGTCATAAAGACGCTAAGTCTAGTTTTTTGGTTCAGTTATGATTATTGTTATTTTCTCATTAAGGAAAAATTGTCATTTGAGTTTAAAATTTTTAATGTTTGTCTGTTTTTAAACAAGCAACCAAGAGGCAATGAGTAACACTTGGCCTCAAGATTTCAAGGGATCTTTTCAAAATGCAAATGAAAACTAAAGTATAAAATATTAAAGGTGATTAATAAGAGGTTTTAAAAAAATTAGGAATGGATTTTTGGATATAAAGTTTAAATGTAAAATTGTTCTTGACATTGGCCTCAATGTGCACAAAGGAAAAATTAGGATTACCAAAATAATTGCTATTCTAGTTTGCTCTTATAGGTTTTTTAAGTTTCCAGCAAGACCAGAGCAAAGCACAGAGGATTCTTAAAAGTTTGTCAGATGTAACTTTGACTCTTAATAAGTTTCAGGTAAGAGCATGCTTAAAAGCTACTTCTATGTTGCCCACCTTGTTGCTTTTAATTGGAGTAAAGTGGCCTTTTATAAGACTCACTGATCTGCAAACTGGTTCAAAGCCAGCCCGGGCAGAAAAAGGTCCCTGTGAGACTCACCTCTATTCAGCCAGCAAAGTACTAGCCCTGGACTAAAGAGTCAGGGGACAGTACTCAAGCCCCAAGCTGGAGACTCACAGTGGGAGAGTACTAGCCCTGGACTGAAGAGTTAGGGGACAGTATTCAAGCCCTGAGTCTGGGACTCAAAGTGGCAGAGTGCTAGCCTTAAGCTGTAGAGCTGAGGGACAGTGCTCAGACCCCGAGTCCAGCAACCAGCTAAGGAAAATGCCAATGAGGCATTTATCCAGTGTGGAGAAGACATTCCTGGGACGAAAGCAATGGAGGAGCATCCAGAGGCAGTAAGCCACTGCTTGGATGACAGAAATGTCAGATCCTAGAGTCATTTGTGTGTGGCCCTTCAAAAACTGGTCAGAGCCGGGAGGTCATAAAAAGAGTTCATAAGCATGCCTAATGTCCATGACTATCTTCCTTTAAGGGACAAAAACTCACCAGTCCTCTGTAATAGTAAAAAGATAATGTTATAAAATGTGGGAGATAGTTTAAATCTCAACCCCTTTATGTGCCAAAAAGCTCTAATTGGCAGCTTTAATTGAGCTGACACTAGTTACATGAAGTTCATCTGCTCAGGAAAAAGTTTGTAAACCTGAGAGAGTGTTTCTATTGATATCTGTCTTAGGCAAGAACTAATAACTTAATAACTTAAAAATCTTTACTTTTGTAGCCCCCCAAATTGTGAAAAAAAATCTATCACCCATCTATCTGACTGTCTGTCCTTCTCTATCTGCTTTTCTATCTAACATCCATCTGATTTGGTGTAGTAAGTAGAATCAATAGCCTTAGGCATGTTAAGTACACTGAGCTACAGACCCAGCCCAATTTCTGTAATCAGAGTTTCTATTTTACTTCCTTACCACACCTTTAGGGAACAGATACATGTGTAGATCTTTCCCATAGTACTAATTCGCAATAAGCAATAATAAGCCATAAGCAATATAACACTATGTATTTCTAGAAATAATGGAGCTCTCTTAGAATGCATATATTTTATGCTTGTATAAGTATAATGTTATAAAATAAATGTATAAGTATAATAAGCAGATATTTTATGTATCCTTTAGTAGCACATGTTTCCGGAGGGAATATTTCCTGAAACCAGACTGCATTGCCAGCTACACCTGACAGAATTTAGCTTGAGATCACAACAGATTATCTTCTTATCCCTCTACTTGCTTATCAATATGTGGTTGTTATGGTCTAAACAAAAATGAGATGGTTAAATGCAAGATTCTTCATTGCTGAGTGCAGTTGGTAAATTTTCCTCTGATATACTGTAAACATTTAGTATATATTTCTATATTTTTTATAAATTCAGGAGATTTTATTGTTCTATTTTTTGGATTTTCTTTATGCCTTCTAAAACGAAGGTGAAACTTTGTCTTTCATTACTTTATCATTATCCTTTTCTTTAGTATCCTAGTGTGTTAGATTGCTATTTTTCTCTTTCCTGGTTTGAGCTTCATTTCTGAATTTTTTTCATTAATATCTGTCATTTTCTAAGTTATATAACTATGTTTTCTGTTTGCCCATCCCTTTTCTTTCGTGTGCCTTTCTCAGTAGGCTTGCACTTTGTCCACAGTGGCAAAGTTTGTTTCAGGTATGTTGTAAGATCTTCTCAGTTTTCATCCCATTATCAGCTGTTATTTGTTTTGTGGAAATCTCGAGCACTTTAAAATATTATCTCTGTATGAATCCTATAATTTTTGTTTCTTTTAAAAATATCCACTGAGGAGAAAATGCTTTACTCAGATGTTGTAATTATAGTCTAATTGATTAAGGACAAGGGAAAAAATTTTCAACAGGTTGTTTATATTTCTCTTTTGGTCGGTATTTTCATTTCTGAATATGTATTTCTTATATTTCCTGAACAACTGGGATACTTAAAAATGGAGATAAAAGCTGAGAATTTTAACAAGTGGAAAATCCTTCCCTTCCATCTCTCTCTGGTGCTCGCTCTCTGTTCTAATTTCTCTCTCTCTCTCTCTCTCTCATTCTTTTATTCATTGTTCTCCCTTGTCTCCTTCATGAAAACATGTGTTGTCTCCAAATATTAGCTTTTTTCTCATTTCTTAAATGCTCTTGATGCAGTGTGGCTACTTACTCAGTATATATGGCTCAGCTTAATTCTGAATTTCTATACAATTTCCTCATTATACATTTGTTAATGTTGACAAATAAAAAATATGTATATTAAGTGATATATGCATATGTTGTAGAAAGATTCAATCAAGATCATTATTTAACCAGTATATTACTTTTTTATCTATCCGTCTATCATCTATCTTATTTATTTGTTTCCTGATAGACACATACTCTGATTCTTTTGTTGGGCTATTCTGAATATTACTAATATAAACATGAGTGTGCAGGTGTGTCTCTATTGAATGCTTACTTATATTCTTTTGGATACATACCTAGGAGTTTTATGGCAAGATATGTGGCAGTTTCAGTCTTTTGAAGACTCTCCATACTGGCTTTCACAGTGGCTGCACTGATTTACATTTTATTCACCTCACATTAGTGCGGCCTGTTTTCTTAATGATTGCCATTCTGATTGTAGTGAGATGGAATATCTTTATCATTTCAATTTCTCTATGACAAGGGATGTTGAGTATTTTTTTCAGTTTATTGGCGACATGTGCTTCATTGAGAATTGTCTGGACATTTATTTTGTCCAGCTACAAACTGGATTCTTTTATTCGGTTTTCAATTTTTTTTGAGATTTTTTAAAATAACTAGAAATAACTAGAAAACATTTTCTTCCATTTTATAAATTTTCATTAGATTCTAATACTTAGTTCTTTTGACATGCAGAAGTTGTTTAATTTGATGCAAAAGCATTTTAAATTTTTGCTCTTATTTCTTGAGTAATTTGCATTCCTTTCAGAAAGGAGTCTCAAATTTAACTACCTATTTATACATTTTTAAATAGCCATGCATAGTCATACATGTCTGTAATGACAACTACTCAGAAGGGAAAATCAGGATGATTATGACTGGAGACTGAGTATTTCAAAGTTAGTGATACTATCTAATAGACAAAATTAAACAAAAGTACTACTGACTTGTTTCAAGTGGTAGAGTGCAAGGGAAAGACATTATCACAATGAAAGAAAAGATGGAGAAAGAGGAGGAGAAGGAAGTAGAGGAGGAAGAGGAGGAGGTGAAAGAAGGAAAAACCACAATAATCTACTATAACTAGAATTGCCTTATTCTTCAATTAAGCAAATTCCCTTATTTTTGAATTCTGTATATTATCATGTGTCCAATAGTATCTTCAATAAAAATTTCTTTCCCTAAACTTCAAGATTTTTATGGAATCTAGTGTTCTTTCTCTTTTTCAATAAATTCTCCATTGTCTCTTCAAATAATTTATGACATCTATTGTTTTCATTGCTCTAAACATATAAATATGTCTTTCTCATTTACATATTTTTACACTTTTATTTTTAATATAGTTTATCGTATTGCATTTTAAGAATAATATTTAATAATAATTTATTTGATTTGTTTTTCTTTCATTCAATCAATACTCCATTCGTCAAATATGGAAGCCAGTCACCTATCTGTTTACTTTTTTTGTCATTTTTTATTGTGAAAGTACTGTACAGAGGGGTTATAATTACATGGGCAAGATAATGAGTACATTTCTTATCAAGCATTGTAGCCTCCTCCTTTGTATCTGTTTACTTTTTATGAACTTCATGTACAGGTTCAGAAGACAATCAGTCTTTCTTCATTAGTACGTCATTTTGAGAGTAGTGGTATCACTGTCTATGAAACAACTATTAGTAATTAAAAATCTATTGTTTATATTGATAAAATAGTAACCTGAAGAGATTCATCAGGGCCCATGCATTCGAAGAGCCAATATTGAATATTCTAATAATTTCAAAAGATCGAAACTGAAGAATGAAAACTGAGGAATGTTTGGAATGCTTATACCTGAGTTTTAAAATGAAAAAAATATACATGCATTGTGATAGTAATATTGTAGAAACTTTGTGAAAATTTTGGCCAGGTTCTTATGAAATTTAATGTAAATCTATTAGAGAAGCCAGGAAAGATTTAAAGAAATACAACTTGTGCATACAATATGAATGTGTAATAAAGCATTTATAAATATATGTATAACTACATATTTGTAGATATTTGTAGAAATGTTTCCTATCAGTTGTTATAAATTTATCTTAACTGCTGGAATAAATAATTTGATTTCAGAGGTTTGTGTTATTTAAATAATACTTGCTTTACTGTCAAAGTTTTATCATTTCGTTGTCATTCTTAAATATCTGATTACATCTTTTTAATATTGTTAAGTGTGAAGGCCTTGAAAATCTAATATTCCATGTTTTTGTTACTGTCTGTCATGATGGCTGATTTCTTATTAGTGGAAAAGCTCTTGAAAATATTTTCGGTTTTGTTGAAGGAAACTTTAAGACATGGCTGTAAACGTCCACCTTCTATCATGGCCATCCAATGGACGTCTTGTTCTAACCCAACCAAAATATGTTAAAACTTCAATAAAGCAAAGGATGTATAGATATGTAGAATGTATAGGATATATATATATATATATGATACTACATCCTACATTCTTTGATTAATATTTTACATTTTTTAACCCAGAGCTCAAATAAAAAAAAAGACAAAAAACTCAAAACCAAGTTTTCCATTTCCTGGTTTTGATTTTTTTGTCTTTTTTTTTATTTGAGCTCTGGGTTAAAAAATGTAAAATATTAATCAAAGAATGTAGGATGTAGAATCACTGACCTAGCCACAAGCAACTTACATATAAAGTGAAGTAAGCCAGGCCCAAAGAAACATAGGTCCCATGGTTTCCCTTATTTGTAATATCTAGTATATGTATGAGTCAAGTGGAAAAGGTCAGATAATGTGATGTCAGGAAAATGAACCCTTAGATGTGTATTTTAATGTTTTTTTTCTTTCATGCATGTGTTTCTAATGCATTTATAAGATTATCTCTTTGTTGCTTTGTATGTCCCTCCCCCACAGTATAACCCCTGCTTTCACTATATTTGATGTCAGTATAACTTGTGGAGGAGATGGGGAAATACCAGTTCTATAAGGATATAGGTGGACCTGTTTCAGCAATGAGAAGTACAAGTTGTCATGTCCAAAACGAGCTTTTCAACGTCGGTCCGGGGGGGGGGAGGGGGGGAAGGAATAGGATTGGGATGGGGGGAGGGGGGAGGCTAGGAAGGGATGTGAAGGGTAAACAAAGGAGGAGGCTGCAATGCTTGGTAAGAAATGTACGCATTATCCTGCCCATGTAATTGTAACTCCTCTGTAGAGTATGTTCACAAATTAAATAAAATTAAATTAAAAAAAAAACTCAAAACCAACTACTCCTTTCTTATTTTCCTGATGGTAAGAATGTTCTTTACCCATGTGTTCTTTCAGTGTGCATGACTTATTTGATCGAATTTTAATGTGTGCTCTTTCCTACACTTCAACATGTGTTTAATTTTCAGCTCAGTCTGTTTTGCTGGGCTTGGAATTTGCACTGTCTTTGTGATACAATTCAATCAGTACACGAAAGTATGTTTTATGAATAAATCAAGAATGTAGTTTTACATTTCAATTCTTTAGAAAGATTATTTATATCATCAATGTAAAACAAAAAATGCAGCGGTATGCCATTTTCCTAATCTGGATTTTAGGAGAGTCTTATTCTTCACATCATATTCTCCCAAATTGTCCTTGCAGTCAGTAAAGTGTGCTTGGCAGCTGTAGTCGGTCTGGGCATGAGCACCAATCTTATTTGGCTAATCGACTGTGAACAGGCTTATACACTAGATCTAAGAAATCACTTTAAATGTATTGGAGAGGTTTGCCTATTCCTTCATCTTGAGTCCTAGAATGAGATAATATGTAGAAAAACTAGAGCAGTTGCAGCTGACCAGTGAAGCTTCTGTAAATACAAGCAAAAAGTAATTTTTTGCTGTTAGCTGCAATCAATTTGGGTTTCCTTGTTGCCATAGCAATGAATGACAGACCAAGCAGAGTGATTTTCATTTCCCTTTGGTTCTTACTCCTCCTGTACTGATAAGATTGAGACTCTGCTTTCATGACAGTTTCCATTTTTTTAAAGCAGTCTTCTAATTTTTCAAATAATTTTCTGTGTTCCTATATGGGAGACTTCTGGCACTTGCAAAACTACTTTGCCCATAATCATCATAATGGTCTCTTTTAATTAAAAAATGACTTAATAGTATTTCATTTTTTACATAATCTCCTATTTTTTATCCACTAAAGGAAAGATATAATATACTCTTATGTTAATCATATGGTACATGGTTCAAAATATGGAAGGTTTTCCCTAACTTTTAAATCTAAATTGAAAAAAAAATCCAATAGGTAAACTCATCCAAGATATTTCAAATACTATGGCTATTCCAGTAGACAACGAGGGCAAAGGGTTCTCTTTGTTTTTCTTTTGCTTAGTTCAGCTTAACATTTTTCAACCTTGCAGATCTTTTAGAAGATGGACTGTTTTGTTGATTAATTCATTCTTATTTGATCTCCATTTAATTGATTTCTGCCCCAATATTTAATTATTTCTTTCCGACTACTCATTTGGGGATTGGCATGTTCATTTTGTATTGTGTTTAGATGGTTATACAATAAGTTCTCAATTAACATGTCAGTTTATGACTACAATATCTCTTGACTAATGTTACCCTGCAATAGTTCAACCCTATCTCTCCTTCCCTACGCATCCTCTCAAGATTCTTAGTTCCATTTTCACATATGAACAGACCAATGCCCAAATAGCTTCAAATAAACTATTAGGTTGAGTTCTCTACTTAAGGTGCATGTGTGGTTGTTTGTGGTTGGTGATTTTCTTATCTAGACATTTATAGCCATAAACATTTTTTTTAATCACTGACTTTGAAATATCCAAAAGGTTCTAGGATTTTTAAAGATTTTTATGGCCTAACACATGATCTCTTCTGTAGAAAGTTCCATTGATGACCAGAAGAATGTGTAATCTTCTGCAGTTGGGTGAAATACTCTAAAGATGTCTGTTCAGGGCATTTTATCCATGGCGTTGTTAAGTTCTGAGATAAATTTGTTGACCTCTGGTCTGGATCTTTATTTGTTGATAAGATGTAAGTTAGCATGCATAAAACAAACTTGAACAACTCATGATTAGTATAGTGCTTTTCATTATTGCTAAGCTACAGAAGCAGCCTAGATGTCCTACAACTGATGAATGGATGAATGAGAGGAATAAAAGATGGGCTCTGTTGGTTGGTGGGTGCCAGTAGATGGGGAAAGAAGGATGTAGTTAAGAGTAGGTGAAGAAAGATGAATATAGTCAAAATACTTTATATACATGTATGCAAACAGAACATTGAAACTTGTTAAAATGGGCAAATTATGAAGGACAATGATAGAGGGAGTGGATTTGATCAGGTTACCCTGGAAACATGAGAGAAAGTAGCATAATTAAGCCCATTTGCATCCATAATATATACTAATAAACAGGGAAACAATATACAATGGAGTATCATTCAGCTCTAAAGAAGGAAATTATGTGATTTTCAGGAAAATGAATTAAAATTGAGATCATTATGTTAATCAAAGGAAACCAGATTCAGAGGGCAAATATGATATGCTTTGTCTTATATGTAGAATCTACACAGATTGATATGATATATATTTAGAGAGATATATACATACACACATTATACTTTCATATATATATGTGTATATATATATATATATATATATATATATATATATATATATATATATATATATACGTATAACAGAGAGAGGACAGAGAGAAAGAAGGAGAATTTGATTTTAATATTGGGATTGTTTGTGGAGACAAGTGGAGAGAAGGAAAGAGAATGAAGAAGGCTGAAAGATATTGAAATACATGTGTTTATGTATAATCATGAGTAGAATTAAAGAACAAAGTGAAAGAATATACATTATCATTATCTCAAGAAAAATAAAATTGTCCTGAAGTGAGGACCACACCTCCTGTGATCTTTTTGAGCTAGAGAGACCCAGATATAATCCATTTTCAATCAAACTGAATGAAGCAAACAGATAACTAAATGTGGAAATAAAAAAGGACTGTGTTACAGGCACACTGAGAACAAGCCCTCAACCATCTTCCCCAAAAAACTGGTATAGCCATAGCTGGTATAGCCTCACTACAAGTAACCTCTCATTAAAAAGAATGCCATATGGAATTTTTCAGTTTGCTTTGTTCAGAACCTAATCAATAATAGTAAGTTTGTACCAAGATTCTATATCCTGAAATGAATGGGAAAAAAGCATTAAGAATCAGTGGCTTTTGTGACTCACTTAGCTTCTTCTGGATTTGAATAGCTACATAGTGAAATTTGGTCATTATGAGCAAGATCTATATTCCATTCAGGAATATAACACTAGGTGTAGAAATTCAAAGCCAACTAACAATTCATCAAATTTAAGAACTGGAAAATATCAGTTTCTGTGAATTTAGCAAGTTATTTGGGGGAAAAAGAAACTCAACAGGATGGTGGCATACAGGACCTGCTGTATTACTAGTGGAGGTATATTTATTGATTTAGGACTTTCTTAAACACCTGTACTAACTTAGTGAGACAAAGTCAGAGTTTCAGAGTTATGGTATATACATTTCTATAGATACGGTATTTCAATAAATTTTGTACCAAACCACTAAGGTATACAAATACTTTGGATAAATAAAAATTTCACAAAACTATGGAACATTTTTCCCAGTTTTCAATGCATAATTATAGTTAAAGTGAACAAAATTTTCATTTATTTTTGCTTATGACCTTCTACCCTACTTTAGTAATATATAATTTTATTGTTATTATTAATGTGTGTACAGAGGAGTTATCATTTCATAAGTCAGGATATGCCTTTTCCTCTAGTTTTAGAAAAATGTTTCTAATAGATCAAAATAACTTTGAGTATTTGTTTTACTATATGGTGATGACATGAAGCTTCAGAGCACATAATATCCCAAATTTAGCACAAGTAGAAAGTAGAAATTGTAATCCAATGAATAATTTGAAACAGAATAATTAATTTACTGTAGTAAATGTTCTCTGCGTATTCACTTGGGCTAAAATAGGAATGATTTGCCAATGGAAGCTAGTGAATAAAAAGAATAGTTAAAAACTGCTCATCTGGAGGTGATTAATGGTTAAAAATGAAACCAAATGATAGCTCTGACAGTATTAATAACCACAGTTTCCATGTGAAAAAGAAATATGAGAAAAGAATGAGCAATATATGAAGCATGAATAGAAACCACCCAAAACAAATGTTTAACAAGAGAACAAATGGGACATGAAACACCCCGTCCTTAGTCTATGAGAAATAAGAATTGAGAAGGTGTGTTCTCAGATTCATTGTGATAAATCCTGCAAATAGAATGGGATCACCATGCAACAGAAATAAAACCCAGTATTCTGGGATCAGGAAAGCTATAGACGTAACGATGAAACCAAATGACTTATTAATAACTTAATTAAGCAAAATATTCCTGAATTCATTCATGCATGACAATCAAAATGAATACCTTCTTAGATTTTTAGGTTTATCAATATATATTATTGAGTAGTATGCAGGAAAAAATTTACACACACCTAATGATTTCTATAATATGTGTATTTTTACAACATACAATTGGTACAGACTTTAATTGTGACTCATGATTTTATACTTCATATAATTTATTTTTTAATGTTAAGAGACAAAGTTCTGATTATCAGTATCTAAAGAACTGATTTTTTTATTCCTCTCTGTACTTTTTACTTTTGAAAGTGCTTACACATTTGCATCAACTGAATCAAATGTTAATTCAACTGAATAGAATGCTAGAAGGAAGAAGAGGACACATCCTCAGAGGACAAGGATGTCAGCAAGAGTGTGCTGTGGTTAGAGGTGTAATAGGTATGTGTGGGCTGATTGAGTCTAGTAGGTATATTGAGTGCAACTGTGAGATAGGTACTATAGTTGGATGCTTGCTTGTCTCCAAAAGAAAATTGAAACCCAAATACATATTTCTTAAAATTAAGAACCCAGAAAAAGTATTAGTCAAGACATGGGCCAAAAAATATATATAATGTTATGCTTTGAAATAAGAATCCTTAGCAGGTCCTTTCATGTAATTTTAGAAGAATAATTATAATTTCAATAAATTATTAAGTATTACACATTTGTGATTTATCATTACAATTGTTTAAAATTGGAGCATGGTGGTACATAACGTTTTATACAAGATGCTAAGACATGAGAATTATAATGAGGTCAGCTTAGACTACATAACAACTGTCTGTCTCAAAATTACCAAGGTGATTGATGATGATGATCATGATAAAACATTAGCAACAATAACACTTCGATATACATTATAATTTTATATTATTTTAAAAGACTAAGGCAGAAACTTTTGTTTTAGGGTCAAAAGATATACACATATATAATAAATACAGTTATGCTATAGTATTCTCAATGATCTAAAACAAAATGGCATACTACACATATTATAAATTATGGAAATAATTGTGACATTAGTAACACTGTTTTTGGTCCAAGGCCCAAGCTGACTTTAGACTTTGTATCTTCCTGCCTCAACTTTTACAGTGCATTATTTCAGTCATATACTACAATGCTCAGCGTTTCTCACCTTAAAATTTTAATAGTGATGAGAGCAGAACACAAATATCCAATGACTAAAGATATGCTTATGATTTCATCTTCTCAGCTGTATATTAAACAGTTCTTTGTTTTTTTATAGCTTGATTTTTGTTTATTTTTATTTATTTTCTCCTGACTTAAAGCATAAGGTAGGACAACCAGTATTATGTTGAATTGAAGGTACATCAGTGGAGACCTTTATCTTGTTCCTGTTCTCAGAAAAAAGAAAAGAAAAGAAAAGAAGAGAAGAGGAGAAAAAAGAAGAGAAAAGAAAAGAAAAAGAAAACGCTTTCAGCCTCCTTAAATTAGCTGTGACCTTGTCCAATATGGACTTTTTCTCATTGAACTGTATTCCCTTTATGTCTATTTTTTGAGATATTATCATGAAAAGATGATGATTTTTGTCCAATGCTCTGTCTCTGTTGTGACAACTATGTGTATTTTGTCCTTCTCTCTCTCCATGGAGTTTATAACACTTTTTTGTGTCTATTGATAGCTCCCCGCATCTCTGACAAATCTAGGTTGACCATATTGACTGACCTGCTACTACTGTATTGTGACACTTATTTTGTTAGTATTTTGCTGAGGTTTTCCTCTTTTTTAAAAAAAATCCAGGATATTTATTTCTCTTGTTTGACTGGCTTTGGTATATGGCTAATACTGGTCTTGTAAAATGAGTTTTTACATATTCCTTTCAATTCACTTTACTTAAGAAGAGGGTGACATTAACCAAGATACATTATACTCAACTTAATTTCTGGTATTGAAATCCCTTATGGACAACTACTTAATAATAACAAATATGTTATTTTTAATGTTGACTTTTGCTGGATGCAGTTGGCTCCTGCCTGTAATCCTACCAACTCATTAAGCTGCGATTTGATGATTATTATTAGAATCCATCTTGGGCAGGAAAATAAGTGAAGTTTTAAAAAAAAATTTTGGGTCCGGTCGTGGGACCTGAACTCTGTGCCTGTGTGCTGTCCCTCAGCTCTTCAGCTCAAGGCTAGCACTCTAACACCGAGCCACCTTCCCAGCCCCACTTTTTCTAACTTTTAAAGTGAAGGGTATGTAATGGTTATTTATAATCACTCTACGCTGCAGTAGAATACTCGATAAATTTATCACAATGAACCATACTTCCTATCTATGTATCAATTTTGTTCCATACATCCACCACCTTTATTATTCTTAGGCTCCTGTAAGTATCATTATATTCTCAATTTTTACAAAATATACATTGGTTTAGATTCTATACATGAGTACAATAACATGTTACTAGTGGAGATAAATCCTTTCATCTTTGTTGTTCTGGGAATATTTTTGTGTCTTATAAAAGTTGTTTTTCAATGTCTGTAGTCTTCACTGGCAATTTCTTTTTGAATTTTTCTTCAGAAATGTAAAACCTCATTAAATTCTACTCTAAGATTTCTGCTGGGAAGTCTGCTGTATGGTGAATTAGTAAAAGCTTATGAGCTATTTGCTTCTTTACAATTTTCTTTTTACCATGCTTTAACTGACTGCAATATGGACACTTTCCTGAATTCAATCTGACTGGTGTCATTTCACCTTTTGGTTCTTGAATGCCTGTATCTTTCTGTAGTTTAGGAGGAAATCTGTTATTATTTCTGAAGTAGGCTTCCTAATGCTTAGATAGTCTGAAATTCCTCTTGAAAGCAGCTCAGCTATTTAATTTTGTTTACTGAGCCATAGTTCACCTAAGGTTTCTTCATTTTTCTTCATCTTTTTTATTCTAAAAAGTTTCTTTTCAGCCATGCACTGCTGGCTCAGGCTTGTGATCCTAGCTACTCAGGACGCTGAGAACTTAGGATCACAGCTTGACGCTAGCCTAATAGGAAAGTTCATGATACAATTTTCTCCACTTGATCACCAAAACACTCTAAGTGAAACTTTGGTGCAAAGTGTAAAGCCCTAGTTATGAGTCAAAAAAAAGAAAAACTAACAAAAGAATACTTCAGAGACAGCATCGAGACCCTGAGTTTAAGCCACAGGGGAGGGAGGCAGACACACACACACACACACACACACACACACACACACACACACACACACACACACACACACTCAAAACCAAACAGAACCTTTTTATAAGCTGATAAATGCAAACAGTGAAAACTCTCTAATGAATCTATTAAGGCTTTCAAACGTTCCTTTTCATGAAAGAAAATGTAACATTTCTCTTTGAGAGATTGTCTCACACCATATAATAGGATAATCTCAAATTCAGCTCCTTTTCCTGCAAATAACAATTTTTTTCATTATGCCTAAATAAATCACTATGTTGTATATATGTGTGTTCTTTATTTTTATGTTCTTAACTTTCAAACTCAAAACCATAAATTCTTTTAAAATTGATATGCTAAATCTAGACATCATTATTGAAGAAATATACAAAATTAGTAGTATTCAATATTATTCAAAAAAATTTCAAAGTAATGAAAAGTTAATCTTAAATTATATACTGGGCTGATTTAACACACAAATTATTGTTCCAACAGAATGATGTGTGGCCATTTCTGTATCAAGTGCAGGGAAGAAACAAGTTCAGAAATAGGCATTGGCCAAAAAAGTGTCAAAAAATTAAATGAGGTTGGAATATTAATCTTAACAAATAATGCTTGGTAAATATTTATATAAATATCCATATGAAAATCAAATAAATATGAGCTCTTCATTTGATAGACTGGTCTGGTACTTCAGTTCATATGTGAAATCTTATGACCCAGGTTTGGGCAGGTAAAAATATTAAGAGTAAACTAGGTTCAATAATGTTTGAGGATGGAGCTCTGCTGGTTGGTTTAATATTGAAATAGTAAAGAACGAAAGACAAGATCTGCTTTTCAGCATGTCGCTATGTGAGTATGAAGGAGGATGACATCTCACAGCTAGAAGAAGATGCCAAGAGAGATTGTATTAGCAACTCTTTCTTGCTCTTCCCATTCTCCAGACATGTGAGATATGAAGGGTACCAGTTAAGCCACCTGGTTGACTGAATTTTGTTACCTGATCCCTAGCTGAATGAGATGCTTGCCTGGTATCATTAAAAAAATTAACTCAGAAATTATTTGAAGACTGCAAGAGTCAAACCTGTAAAACATTTTGAAGAGTATCAAGCAACATAATAGTGTTCATTATGGACATGTAAAGGCCTAAAGAATATGTGCTAGATATAGAGAAGTAAGTCACACATCATAAATCTAAATATGTATTCATAAAAATTAAGGGAAAAATAAGAAAAAGACAATAAAAACAGATTAAATAAGTAGCTGGTAAAAGATATTCATGTGATATAAAAATTTCTTACAAGGAAGACAACCAATTAATAATATGTATAAAAGATGTAAAACATTTAAATTAAATAAACTTACATGTGTGTGCGTGTGTGTGAGCACAACTGTTGAGGCTTTAACTCAGGACTTTGCCCTGCCTCCTCCCTTGATGGGGTTTTTCTCAAGGCTGGTGCTCTACCAACTCACTTAGGCTTTTGGTTGGTTAAACATGAAGAGCCTCAAGGACTTGGATGCCAAGATTGTTTGACAGACAATCCTTAGATCTCAGAACTGTTGAGTAGCTAGAATTATTGGTGTGTGCCACAGCTCCTTGATCTCTGTGTATGTGTGTTTATATGTATATATGTCTTGAATATGTATGTGTATATATGAATATTATCAGTCTAGAGTACATAGCTAGTTTTTTATCTAAAAGATAAGAGAACTAACGTCTATGCTGAGATTCATATGCAAATAAATGCCTATGGAAACACTTATACTAGCTCAAAACTTGAAAGAGCCCATATGTCTGTGATATAAGGAAGAAATAAGTATATTTTATCTTCCTATAAATAGATACTAATTATAGATAAATCTACTTGATTTGCATTTAAATGGATGGACCTGATCAAAATTTATTCTAGAAGTCAGTCAGTCCAAGACACAAAGGATACGTGTTCTTACTCATATGTGGAGTCTAGAAATAATTTATAAATGTACAAATAATCACATCTAGGGCTGTATGCAAGTGCACACAAATGTATTAAACAAAGGATGGAATTCTTTAAAAAAATAATATAATAAGACGGGTGCTAGTGGCTCATGCCTATAATCTTAGCTACTCAGGAGGCTGAGATCTGAGGATCATGGTTCAAAACCAGCCCAGGTAGGAAAGTCCATGAGACTCTTATCTCCAATAAACCACCAAGAAAATGGAAGTGGTACTGTGGCTCAGGTAGTAGAGCTCTAGCCTTTGAGGTGGACAGCTGAGAGACAGGATCCATTCTAGTTCCTTATAAATCTTTCAGTCCAACAAACTGAATACCAGGAAACTGGCACTTATAGGGTGCTGGGATTTGGAAATGAATTGGAGGGGTAAATGAGTAAAGAGTGGGAGGGGGAATATTAGTCATAACATTCAATGCATACGCTATGAAATTGAGAAAAGAGAGGAGGGGGTTAGGCTTAAGGGGATGGAGGAGAAAGGTGAATGGAGTGATGTTAACTAAGATCCATTTTACTTATATATTGATATATTGGCTGATAACCACTGCACAACTATTTAAAGATAATAAAATATAATTTTAAAAACAGCCTGAAAAGCGAATACAAAATATAGCATATATAAATATCAAAAGCATAGTTCTTTCTGAAAAGAGAAAAGACCATGTGACTAAACATTTTAGTATTTAATATTTATTTATAAAAATTCTACACATGGAACCTAACAAACAAAAAACCAGTGGCCAAAGTATTTAGTTGTTGCCCCATGCTGTATTTGGGAGAGAGGTCTTGGAAACTTGAGGAATGGTTGAAGGTGAACATTACTTACAAATATAGATTGTATTGATGATGTTATACAATTTGATACAATGTTATGCAATAAACATGCATTTGTTATAAAACACTAAAATAAGGGGTGGGAAGGTGGCTCAGTGGTAGAATGCTTGCCTTGCATTCAGAAGGCCCTGGGTTCGATTCCTCAGCACCACGTAAGCAAAAAGAAAAAAGCCAGAAGTGGCATTGTGGCTGAAGTGGTAGAACGCTAGCCTTGAGCTGAAGAGCTAAGGGACAGCGCCCAGGCCCAGAGTTGAGACTCCAAGACCGGACCCAAACCAAAAAAAACTACTAAAGTATAACCTTTATTGATTGAATTCTATTGTTTGAAAAATATGTCTCAATAAAATTAAGTATTTAAAAATATGCTTAACAAAGTGTATGCTCTGAAGGGCCAGTAAATCTCAGTAAGTTTGTTTTTATAATCAGGTTGTAATGGTCCCTTAAATAGAAGGAGAACTCATTTGAAATAAATAATTCAATAAATAAATAAATTAGTTATCAGTACTCCATGCTTTGGTAAAATTTTACCTTAAGGAGACATTAAAAAAAGAATAAACCAGATCTTGCTGGCACAGTTCCGTGATCCCAGTCTACTCTGGAGGCTGACTTCTGAGGATCATGGTTCAAAACCAGAACATTAGGAAAGTGTGTAAGACTTTAATCTCCAATGAACCAGCAAAAAGCCAGAAATGGAGCCATGATTCAAGTGCTAAAGTGCTAGCTTTGAACACAAAGCCAAATGAGAATTCAAGACCTGATTTCAAGCATCAGTACCTTCTCCCACAAATCTACCAGAAAAAAACTGAAAATGAAAAAAAAAATCCATCTTCTTTTACCATTTGTTTGATATATGTCATCTAGAATTGAAATATATAATACACTGTCCCTGAATCTTATAAACTTGAAACACACACACACACACACACACACACACACACACACACACACACACACACACACACACACACACACTCCTTTTCCCCTGTATTCCCACAACACTGACACGCTGAAAAATTTTGTATTTTTTCAAAACATGCTGCAAACATTAAATCTACTATGCCAAGAAATGATTGAGCAAGAAGGCATGCTACATTCCAATGCAATCAACTTTCTCTACAGTAGCACCAAAATATTTGGAGTGCCAGTAGCAGAAGCTGTTTGGCAATTATGAAGTGAGAACTAGATTCACGCCATGTCATTTTTTTCCACTTTCTTCTATTGTGCCACCTTAGAAAATAGCACTGTAACATCGATTATGAAAATATTTCCTTCATCATCTAACAACACCTAGCCCCAATGGGATGGATTGGATGATTTCCCAATGCATTCTTCTTGCTGGGAGATTATGTGCATACAGAAATAAAAGGTGTGTGTGTGTGTGTATGTGTGTGTGTGTGTGTGTGTGTGTGTGTGTGTGTGTATTCTATTTTCATAATATTTTAAAATGTTTGTTTTTTAGTGTTTCATTATTATAGTTCTAGTCATGCATAGAATTTATCATAATTAACCTATCCCCTCTAGGAATCTGCTTCTTCTTCAAACGATTTCTGCACCTTATAAAGTTCTGTTTTCATATAGGCATATAAAGAACATATATGCATTTCCATTCTCCAATATATCTCTAGGTTTTCTCCTCCTTCTGTGCCTGCCTTCCCTCAATAGGGAATGTTTTACTTTTCTTTTTTTTCATTTCATTTTTTAGTTTAATGTTATTTTTAGGGTGATGGACAGAGGGGTTTCAGTCACATATGTCAGGTATGTTGAACATTGTTACACCCCAATTTCATTTTAATATATATTAATTGTACAAAGTACTTTCTCCATGGTATTTTACATATTTAGAGATTGAATTTAGTCAGATTAACCTCTCTTATTCACTATCCTTGATTCTTCTGTCTCTTCTAAACTCCTATTGTTCCATAATCAATAACATTTAAATTAAATAATGTATTTTCTGATGCTTATTTTGTGACTTCTTGACATTCTTAGAAATGCACTATGGCTTTTTCACACTGTATGATATTATCCTGAAGACATTTTCAAACATTATGCACATCTCAAATTTCTCACTTTTTGCATCAGTGGTGAGGAGTGAGAGTTAAGAGAGACTGTCACAGGAAGTCTATGCCTCTGCACAGAGGGCAGACATGAGGCTCATTATTGCCACTGTGATTTCAAAGAAGGTTCATCTAACTCACATTATTTCTGTATCCATTTGAAATAACATTTCACGATGCAGGGCACCAATATCAAATACAATTAAAACAGGGATTTTACCATGGGGGAAGAACATACAAGAGAAACAAAAAAAATCACATAGTACACTTTAGATATATTAAAAAAGCAATATCAAGCAAGATATGTGTCCATATCTTGGGGTTCACTTCACTTAACATCATCTTATATGGTCATATGTACATAGCTTTTGACCTTTTCTGCTAGTCCTCGACTTATATGAGCTATTACAAATAAGGGGAAAAAAGGATACAGGATGATCCATTGTTACAATGAGATGTAAAGACACTATGTAGTAAAGGAACTTTACAACTTGGAGGGGGAGGTGGGAGGTGGGGAGGTGGGATGGGAAGGGATGGTAGGGGAAAAACAAAGGAGGAGGTAACAGTGTTGGATAGGAAATTGACTCATCACCCTACTCGTGTAACTCTAACCCCTCTATACAATATTTTTACAATAAAAAACATAAAAAAAAAGAAATAGCATTTCACTGTTCGGTTTTCCTGAGTCACTATTAATTTCCCCTGTTTCAATAAAGGAACAACAACAAAAAAAAACAAAGATGGTCATAAATGGGGATTATTGTACACACCTGTAATTCCAGACCTCAGAAGGCTGAGGCAGGTTTGTGAGTTCATGGCCAGTCTACTCTGCACAGGAAGACCTTCACTGCCTCTTGTAAATAAAAAAATTATAAATAATAGAGAAAGAGAAAAACAAAATAGGGAGGAGTATATATTGCTAGTGAGACAATACTGCATTGTCTCAGATTATGAATCACTTATATGATACTCTAAATTCTTATTCTGGAACTCCCAACCAATCTATATCTATATCTATAACTCTATCTAAATCTACATTTACATCTATCTATCTATCTATCTATCTATCTATCTATCTATCTATCTATCTATCTATCTATCTCTATCTATCTATCTATCTATCTATCCATCTATCTATCTATCTATCTATCTATCTATCTATGTATTCTAGAACTCCCAACCACCATATATATATATATATATGAAAGAAAAAATGAAAAGAAAATTTAGTTAAAAGTAAACAGATGTTTAAAAATAATCATACTAAACAATGCTTATATCAGACCACTGATTTATATTTTGAAATTGTTTTAAATGTGCTATCACATTAATTCTTAAGAAAATTCTGAACGAAATCAACCCCAAGATAGGGACACAAGTGGTTTTTTTTCTTTCTTGCTATTGTTCCTACAGTATTTATAATGTACCATATGATTTTTTTGTTACTTTGTATGTTACTCCCCCACGGTATAACCCCTGTTTTCACTGTATTTGATGTAGGTTCCATGCATCTTGTATTTACACTTCTCTAGCTTGGGGAGGGGAAGGGAAAAAACAAAATGTTTAAATAGGGATATAGGTTGACCCATTGTAACAATGAGATGTACAAGACACTCTGTTGAAAAATGAATTTTACAGTGCTGGGAAGGTGGTTCAGTGTTAGAGCACTTGCCTTGAAACCATGAAGCCCTGTGTTCGATTCCTCATCACCACATAAGCAAAAAGAAAAAAAGCTGGAAGTGGCGATGTGGCTCAAGTGGTAGAGTGCTAGACTTGAGCTGAAGAGCTGAGGGACAGCTCCCAGGCCCAGAGTTCAGGCCCCAATACTGTACCACTACCCCCCAAAAAAGAACTTTACAATTTAGGCGGTTGTGGGAGGGGATTGGAAGTTGTGTCATTGTGGAGGTGGGAAGGAAGGGAAGATAGGGGAAAAACAAAGGAGTAGGTAACAATATTTGATTGGAAATGTACTCATGACGTTGTTCATGTAACCATAACCCCTCTGCACAGTATTTTCATAACAAAAAAACTTACCTAAAACAAGAAATTTTGTATTGAATGGGTGTTTTTCTTACTGCAGAAGATATCACTATAATTTTACTAAAAGAAAAAAAACTTTTTAAAGTAATTTCTTTGATTACAGATGATATCCAAAGCTGCCAAGCTTGTCAGTCCTGCTAAAATACAGGAGGAAGAAATTTTTTTGCTAAAAACATCCTTATATCTTTTCCTTAAAAAAATAAAAAAAAACAACTTTTTGTGTTGAGTTTCCTTTGCATCAACCTTGTATATTTTTATTTACAGTGGCTAGCAAAACAAATGGTGGTTGGAAAGACTGTTGTTTATTTAGTACAAGTATTAAGAAGAATTTTCTCTATAACTTACAGGCACACTTGGGGTTTTTGCCCCAGTTTTAAAGAATGAAAACAAAAGCACCTTTATCTGACATTTAGGAAGATTAAGTTTTGGAAAATCACTTGGCATATTCCGCAGGACTCCACAGGATACTCAAGTTTTATAAGGTAATGGATCATGTTAGCTTAACTTATATTTAAGGTTTGTTGGCCTGCTATTACTGTATTAGGCAGTCTCATTGAAATGGAAACATAAAATTTTGCTGTCAGGAGATGAAGTCTGTGCCTCCCCTGAACTATAAATTAGCTGCATAATGCTGTAAAATGTGGTATTTATCCTGGTTCTAGTAACATTGGGAAAATAACAAAATACATAAAGTTAAGCCTACTTTGTGTGAAACCAATTTTCTTTTGTTTATCATTGACATTTAGGAAGAAAGGTCACTAGACTACAAAGAAATTTTCATAAATAATGCTAAAAGAGAAGTCAATTGTGTCAGAAAGCTCATTTTAAAAAGCAGTATCTCTATTGGTTCACAATCCCTATATATTACATATAATATTTATTATATAATATGTTGAAGAAAAACATCTAAGAAAATATACTAGTGAATCTAATTAACATTTAGCTTCATTATATAGGGAGTACTGGTTATGAATTCAAACCCTTTTGCTTGCTATTTAATACCTAAACTAGTTGAATCACACATCCAGCCCTTTATATTTAGTTATTTTTCAGATAGGGTCTTATGCTTTCTGCTGTCCCAGCCTAAGATTCATGATAATGTGTGTTTACAATTATACCCATCTTTTTCTTGGAAATAAGAGCCTAACCAATTTTGACCAGGACTTACCTCAACTATTGACTCCCCAAACTCTACCTCCTGAGTAGTTAACTCAGTTTTGAAAATGTACCATTTTTGGTGACATGTGTTTATTAAACCATCCAAGTAATTTTTAGTATACAATAAAACTTTTATCTTAGAAAATTATCTGGAGAAAAATAATTTGACCTTTCCAATAAAATTAGGACCATTATAATTATCATTCATGGGGTTCTTCCAGTCTCCAAATTTCACGGCAAGAAACATAGCTATTCATAAAAATAAAGGAAAGCTTTACACTAGAGGACTTTCACTTTAAACACAAACAGAATAATATCCATGTAAAGTTTAATAAAACCTACAAGCCTTCTATAATTTTATATAACCATGTGTAGGTTGATGGAAGTATTTTCTGTGATGCTGATTGGTATGCTTTCAAGTATTTATTGTATTTTTCTTAATTTGTTTTATTTTGGTGTGTGTGTGTGTGTGTGTGTGTGTGTGTGTGTGTGTGTGTGTGTGTGTGGGTGGGTGGGTGTGTGTGTGTCCCAGGGCTTGAACTAAGTGACTAAGTGCTGTCCCTTATCTTTTCTGCTCAAGACTAGCTCCACCATTTGAGTCACACTTCCACTTCTAACTTCTCATTGAAGATAAGATTTTCTCGGACATTTCTGCCTGAAATGCTTTAGAACATTGATCCTCCAATGTCTACCTATTGAATAGCTAGGATTAGATGTGAACTGCTAAGCCCTAGCCAGCAAAGGCTAAATTTAATGTATCCAGACATGTTGACAAATCTTAAGCTAATTTTTATGACTTAAGATTCCTTTATGAATCTCAAAATGATATGCTGTTCTCCCAAGTCCATGTAACAAGTTTGACAAGAAATATACTTATTACTTTACTTATGTAACAGTAACCCTTTTGAATATCACCTTGGCAATAAAAATGATAATAAAATTTGACAGTAGAGAGAAAATATTCTTGCAGATTATTTTTTTTCTTAATGTGATAATGCATTAATCTACTGGTGATTTTGTTGAAAATAGTCTCCCAATATTGGTGGATATCTCCTCTCTCTTTTCTTTTGGTTGATTGTGGGACTTGAACTCAGGGTCTGGGTGCTGTACCTGAGGTCTTCAGCTCAAGGCTAATGCTCTACCACTTGAGCCACAGCACCACTTCCAGTTTTCTGGTGGTTAAATGTAGATTAGAGTATATGAGATTTCCTGTCCGGGCTGACTTTGATTTGTGATCCTCAGATCTCAGCCTCTTGAGTAGCTAGGAATACATGCATGAGCCACAGGGGAGCTCGGCTTGATAGATTATTTGCAATGTGAATGTCCAAGTTTCAACCATCACATTGCTCATTTACTGAGCATGTTTTCTATCACCTAGCGTATGTTTGTCATTCTTGTTTTAAACACCTATTTCTGTGATACGTAGAAAATATTAAAAGCTTTTAGGAGCATAAATAAGACTGTATATAAAGTTTGTTAATCCAATATGTAAACTGTGATGTAGACTTATATAGCAAATAATTACCAATTATGAATTTCTAAACTCTTTAACACTTCATTCAAATTCTAATAGTGTACTAATTATGAATAGCATTACTGCTACTTGATATTATGTTAGTTACATATTTCTAAATGTTACCTAATGCAAAATACACAAAAAGTTTAATTATTATACCTAGCTTCTGTATTTCTGCATTTTCATTTTTGAGACTTAATGAATATAAATTCCTTCCCCTTATGCATAATTTATTCCTTATCAAAGTTGGTTATGTCACTCACAGTGTTAAAATCCATAATGGATATTTATACATTCTTCACATTATTAAATTTTAGGATTAACGATTAAATAAATGAATTGTTTTAAAACTTGTTGGTTTTATTATTTAAAATTTATATCTAATTCATCTTCCTTCAGTTTGAAGAATAGAAACACTACTTGATTTGCAACAGCAATGATTTTGTATGTTCCTTTTGCATGAGCCCTATGGACTTCAATTTAACTAATAAATCAATTAGACATTTTAAGTTTCACACAGAATATTGGAACTACATAGTATTTTCCATGTAACCTTATAATCATTTAGTGAACTTAGTTATAATCATAATTAATATACTTTCTATTATTTTGTATTAGACTTTGTAAGTGTTCATAACGTGTTCTTTTAAAATATACTTTATTCATAAAACAGTAGAGTCAAAGGCTCTACTGAATTTTAGTCAAAGACTCAATAGATTTTTGCAGGATTTATAAATAAGAAAACTGACTAAAATACTATGAAACTTACAAATTCTGAAATACAAATCAGATGCTATACCCTGTTGTTATTCATTGTGCCATAATTAAGGAATCATATCTTAAGTGAGAAGAAAAATGTATTCTAGATTCTAGCTCCGAATTGATACTATTTACGTCCACCAGTTCTTGAAAGCAATGCCTTAAAAGTACTTATTCTGCAGGTGCCAGTTGCTCATGCCTGCAATCCTGGATACCCAGGAGGCTGAGATCTAAGGATCACAGTTCAAAGCCAGCCCAGGCAGGAAAGTCAAAGAGACTCTAATCAAATTAACCATCAAAAAACCAGAAGAGGTGCTGTGGCTCAAGAGGTAGTGCACTAGCCTTGTGCTGAAGAGCTGAATGACAGTGCCCTGGCCCAGTGTTCAAGCTACATGACTAATCCCATGACTAATATACATATATATATATATATATGTGTGTGTGTGTGTGTGTGTGTGTGTGTGTGTGTGTGTGTACATATATATACTGATTTTAAGAAAAATTAGACAGAGTGGGTAATTTCAAAATATATGTATATATAAATATCTGATGTATAAATATATGAATATATATCACATATATTTCTATATTATAAATAAATTAGATTTCAAATAAATATAGTAAACACACACATATAAGGAACATGTATTTATATTAATATATAAAATATATAAGAACACATATGTGTATATATATTTATATATATACATATTAATGAAATTCACCAAAGGTTATTTTAAAAAGCAGAGGGAAATGGGCACTGAGCAGTAAGAATATAGAAGAATGAGTGAACTTATTCAATGTACACTCTGTGATGTATGGAAATATCACAATATAATTACTAGTTTTACAAGTTTTTGTTTATAAAAAAATAAACAGTAATACTTACATAAGTTTAAAAATGTTAGTAAAATATAAGGTATGAACTCCTTAATACACATAACCTGCTACATAGCAAAGGAGAGAAATACGTGGGCAAGAGCAATAGTTGTAACCAGAGTCTATTAGGGAAGGCTCAGTGCTAGTCTTTTACAACTAAGTCTGAATTGACCCACCACAAGACAGCAGTGTCTATGAATTGAATTGTCTTATAAAGAAAATTGCTATTTTTTCTATTGCCTACCCTTAGGGAATTATAATCGAAATTTTGCAAGTTTTCTCTAAATTACTGAATTTTTTTCACTTTAGTCTGTATAATGAAATTCTGTTTTTACAATAATTTGAATCAATTTCAAAGTTCATTTCACAACTTTATTTTTATTGTGGAAATACTGTGCAGAGGGGTTACAATTACATGAGCAAGGTAATGAGTACATTTATTATCAAGCACTGTTGCCTTCTCTTTTGTTTCCCCTTACCACCCCTTCCCATCTTTCCCCCTCCCACCATCATCCCGTGCCATTTTTATATTATTCATGATAATATTGCACAAAATAGTATAGGTTGAGAGAAAATGAAGGTGTATATGGTTTCCCATTGCTCAAATAATCACCTAATATTGAATGGATGAGTTTTTGTCAATTACATATTCCCTATTACCTGAGCAAAAAGCTTATTTAGGAAAGAAAGGTTTTCTTATAAATGGTTTCAAAAATTGTACTTTGCTCTATCATACTGAAACGGCTTTATCAAGTTTTTGATTAAAAGGTAATGATCTGTCCTAGAACTTTGATCGATTTTAAGTCAAAACTTCAGAATAATGTATTATTATAAATTCTTTCTCTAAAATATAGCGAAGACAGTTCAGAGGGCTTGTCTTGATCAGTACTTAATTCAGAAATAGTGGCCATTTAAAGAACACATATCTAATAAGTAGATGTATTACTAATTTATGGTTTTTGTAATGAGTTACATGATTTCTTACTTCTAAAAGTACTTATTACAAGATATTGTTATTGCTGGCATAGTATGTCCAAAATCATTAAGGTAGGCAAGCATGGGAAGGAAAGATTGTGCATAAACTGGAATTCCAAATGTGCAGGCTGCAGAAAGTAATACACATAGAAATGTCAGAAGCTAACTACCAGAAATCCAGCTGCCATCTTCCCTGACCACATATTCTTAGAGGAAATGTTATATGCCTCTAGACATACACTAGCAAAAACACTCTAAAACTATGGCTCAGCTGAACCACATTCACATATTGAAACCAATAGTGGCTGATAACCTTATTGATAACTCTTGTACAAGATCTTCCTGTTTGAGAATTCTCTCTTTGACTTAGATATTTGCTTTCAATTAGATTGTTCGGATAGAACTCAAGAAAAAAAAGTTAACATTCAGCTAACAAAAAAATACATACTTTAAACTTTTGTATTAAATTATTCATAGTAATAGGCCAAATATTTGGGAAATATAGTGTCAATTCTTTGAAAACAAAGCTGTAAGCACTTAAAAAAAAAAGAACAGTGTTTCAATTGAATCAATATTATGTTTTCCTGGCCTATATGCTGACTGTATTTTGCTTTGTCTTCTCTCCCAAAACAAATATGAATACTTCTCTTTGTCTTTATAGGGGCCTGATAAGAAGTCCTATGAATATATCTAAAATAAATGGAATTCTATGCCACCATCAGAAAGAATGACATTGCCCCATTTGTTAGGAATTGGAAAGACTAGAAAAAAATTATATTAAGTGAAGTAAGCTTGGCCCAAAGAAACATAGGTCCCATGGTTTTCCTTATTTGCAATTACTAGTATATGTCTTAGACAAGTATAAATGGTCAGATAAGTTGATGTTATGCGAAATGAACCGCAAGATAAGGATTCGATTTTTTTTCTTTCTTACGATTGTTTCTAACATGTTTATAATATGATTTCTTTGTTGCTTTGTATGTCCCTTCCCCATGGTATAACCCCTGTTTTCACTGTATTTGATGTTGGCCTAATTTGTGGAGGGGAAGGGAAAAAACAAATAGTTTAAATAGGGATACAGGTGGACCCATTGCAACAATGAGATGTACAAGATGTTATGTCAAAAAACGAACTTTACAACTTTGGTTGGGGGCGGGGCAGGGAGGGAAGGGGAGCGGGGATGGAAAGGGAAAGGAAGGGGAAACAAAGGAGGAGGCAACAATTCTTGATAAGAAATGTACTCATTACCTTGTCCATGTAATTGTAAAAATGAAGAAAAAACATGATAAAAAATGAAAAAAACATCTTGCTAGTATGTATTCTTTTAAAGATCTTATAAATATCTTCCCTGTATCATTGATAGCATCAGAAATTACTTAAGCACACAGAAAAGGCATAGTACATTGCATTAGTAGATCCAGTTTCTGATCCTGAGGAAGTAGGATTTTGTAAGAACCAATGACAACTCACAGCCATATTTTCATGAATACTTTCATGTAGCTAGAACTAGTATACTAAAATATTCACTTGGTAAATACGTACTAAAATATCCACATACTCAGCTTTTCTGTTTTATTTCTTGGTATTTCATTTACGTATGCATTTTTTCCATTTTCTTTAGCTATTTATCTGGCTTCCCAATTCTTCTTATTCTTCTCTAAAATATTGTTTAATGTGTATGTTTGTTCTAGTTTTTCTACTCTCAAACTGAGCTCTTTACCCTGAGATCTTCACATAACTGACTTTGCCTCGGATAATTGCTTTCTTTTAGTCGAGTGCTTCTCAACTTACTGTATGCCCCAGGTCACTTTAATACCATTCTGTTCTGCTTTATATATCTTAGGACATTTGCAATGAGGTCTATCTGATTATTTAATTTTTCTCTCCTTTTATTAAAGCACTGGGTTTAGGAGATTTGGGGACACTTCTCTTGTTCATTTCTGTAGACGCAGCAGATAAGACTCCTCTAGAGACAGACCCAGAATTCATGCTTACGGATAATGAACTTTCTGTCTATATCAAAGGCACAATTTTTAGGTATCTTCCAAGATTTTGTGTATTATAACTTAGAGTCCTAGAGACTTCTTACATTTTTTCCACATTTGATAACCAAAAATTTGATACCATAGATATTAGCAAAATTTGTTTAATACAATGTTTCTGCATCCACTTTCTGGCCATGTATGGTAACTTAGTTCTAGCCTGAAAGGAACACTGCTTTTGTGTTTCCTATCATATTAAATCATATACCTGACTTTATTAATTTTATCAAAAGCTACAAACTTGAAGAGACATCATATTACTTCATTGGGCAGATGATTCTTCAACTCTTTACAGTTGTTCACTTTTGGAATACCGATGGAATTTATCATTTATCATAGACAACTGCTTATTCTGAAGATATCTGTTTGTCTTCACAAAGTCTGCCCTGCAATTATTTCATTCCATTCTCACACTCATATACTTCTGAAATTCTATTATTTTGTTTCCACTATCGGGATTTTTCTATTTCTCTCCACGTGATGATGTCAATGCTAATCTTTCAGTCATAATTAAATAACAACTGTATTATAGTTATGAACAAATTCTCTCTTCCTAAGTATATGTTACACATTTTGGAATCATATGATATACTAGTAATTGTGTTATATATATATATACATATATATATATATATGCACGTACACATACATACACCTTTTTCTGTTGGGAGTACAATAGAATTGTGTGGATGATTATTAGTCATCTTCACTTACTCAGACAAACTACCACAGACTAAATGAACTATAACACAAATTCAAATCCTCATATAAACCCTGAACATTCAAAATAAAACCTATCAGCAGGTAGAAAACCCACAGATGGGGAGAAGATCTTCACTAGCCATACAAAGGACAAGGGTCTCATATCTAAAATATACCTGGAATTCAAAAAATGAAATCCCCCAACAACAAATCCTCAAAGAAACAACTGCTCTATAAATAAGTGGGCTAAAGACTTAAAGAGAAACTTCTCTGAAGAAGAAAGAAGGATGGCCAAGAGACACATGAAGAAATGTTCAACATCCCTAGCCATAAAAGAAATGCAAATCAAAACAACATTGAGATACCACCTCACTCCAGTTATAATGGCAAAAATTAAGAACTCTAACAACAACAGATGCTGGAGGGGATGTGGACAGAAGGGAACCTTACTTCATTGTTGGTGGGAATGTAAACTTGTTCAACCACTTTGGAAAGCAGTGTGGAGGTTCCTCAACAGACTTCACAATCCCACTTTTGGGCATGTACCCAAATGTTTACAAACAAGACTACACAAAAGCTACCAGCACAACTATGTTTATTGCAGCATTATTTACCATAGCTAAGAAGTGGAACCAAACCAGATGCCCCTCAGTAGATGAATGGATAAAGAAAATGTAGTATATATAAAGAATGGAATTCTATGCCTCCATCAGAAAGAATGACATTGCACCATATGTTAAGAAATGGAAAGACTTGGAAAAATTATATTAAGTGAAGTAAGCCAAGCCCAAAGAAACATAGGTCCCATGGTTTCCCTTTTTGCACTATCTAGTATATGTATGAGTCAAGCAGAAAAGGTCAGATAATGTGATGTTAGGAAAATGAACCCTTGGACAGGTATTTAAATGTTTTTTTTTTCTTTCATGCAATTGTTTCTAATGCATTTATAAGATTATTTCTTTGTTGCCCAACAGTATAAGCCCTACTTTCACTATATTTGATGTCGGTATAATTTGTGGAGGAGATGGGGAAAAACAAGTCATTTAAGGATACAGGTGGACCTGTTGCAACAATGAGAAGTACACGTTGGCCTGTCGAAAACGAACTTTACAACTTTGGTGCGGGGGAGGGGGGTGGAGGCTGGGAAGGGATGTGATGGGTAAACAAAGGAGGAGGCTGCAATTCTTGATAAGAAATGTACTTATGGGCTGGGAAGGTGGCTCAGTGGTAGAGCACTTGCCTTTCATGCATGAGGCCCTGGGTTCGATTCTTCAGGACCACATAAGCAAAAAGAAAAATGCCAGAAGTGGTGCTGTGACTCAAATGGTAGAGCACTAGCCTTTAGCTGAAGAGCTGAGGGACAGCTCCCAGGCCCAGAGTTCAGGCCCCAAGACCGGATCCCCACCACAAAATAAGAAAATAAATATACTCATTATCTTGCCCACGTAATTTTAAGCCCTCTGTATAGTATGTTCACAAAAAATAAAAATAAAAATTTAAAAAAAAAACAAAAATCCTATCAGCAGGGTTGGTTTCTTCTGGACTCTATAAAAGAGGATCCATTTGATCTTGCTCCACTCATTTCTGGTAGTATTCTGACAATCTCTTGCATTCTTTGCCTTGTAAAGGCAACACCATGACATCCACCTTTCTCTTTGAGTGTATACTTTTGCTCAAATATTATTTATATTAAGACATTAGTTCCACTGGATTAGGGGTCTTCCATTCTTAGGAATGACTTCCTCTTTACTGAATTGTCAATGTCACTTTCCCAGGAAACAAAGGAGGCAACAATGCTTGTTAAGTAATATACTCATTACCTTGCTCATGTAATTGTAACTCCTCTGTATGATATTTTCACAATAAAAAACTTAATAATAAAAAATAAAATAAAATCTCAATCATGGTCATTGGCAGTTTAGGACTTCCATATAAAAATATTTGAAACAAGTTAACTAATTCCAGTGGTATTACAGAAGATAGTAATGCAACAATCTACATGTTTGTTTTTTTCATAAAACGACTTAAAATAATTTACTTGACAACAAAGCAGTCTTAAACTAGCATTCTTAGCATAATGTTTTATTCCAGTATGTACCAATGTATTACTTAAGAAAATGTGTTTAGCTCCCCCATTTGTTTCATAAAAAAGAGAAGGTATAGGGTTTTTTTAAATTTTTATTTTACTAAGCATATAGTTTCTGCAGTATTCTAAGTTCTTTCCCTTTAGAATATTCTAAGGGCTTATCTTTAATACTTTATAGTCAATGGCTTAGCAGACGTCCAGTGACTTCCACTATCTACTAAGTTCTTATTTATGTCTTTTTGGTGCTAGTACTAGGGTTTGAAATAAAAGCCTTGTACTATTGCTTGGCTTTTTCCACTCAAGGTTGGTGCCTTACCACTCATCCAAACTTCCACATCCAGCTATTCACTAGTTATTGAGGATAAGAATTTTGAAGACTTGAGGATTTGTCTGCTGGAGCTGGTTTGTACCCTCATCCTTGGTTCTCATCCTCCTTAGTAGTCAAGATTATAGATGAGAGACACCATGACCTGGCAGCTACTTTTTTTTTTTCCTGTTGTGGGGCTTGAAATCTGGGCCTGGGCACTGTCCCTCATCTCTTCAGCTCAAAGCGAGCAATCTACCACCTTATCCACAGGGCCACTTCTGGTATTTTTGTGGTTAATTGGAGGTAAGAATTTCACAGCTTTTCCTGCCCAGGCTTGCTTTGAACTGTGATCCTCAGATCTCAGCCTCCGGAGTAGTTAGGATTACAGGCATGAGCCTAAGGCACCCGGCTTAGATTTACGATATTTATTTCTCCTAGACATGGGCTTGAACTCAAGGCCTGATCCTTGTCCTTGAGCTTTTTTGCTCCAGGCTAGCATTCTACTACTTGAGCCATAGCTCCATTTCTGGCTTTTTGATAGTTAATTGATGATAAGAGTCTCATGGACTCTCTTATCTGGTGTGACTTCAAACCATAATCCTCAGATCTCAGCCTGCTAAGTAACACAGGTTATAGGTATAGGTATGAGCCACCAGCACTTGGCTAGATTTAAACTTTTATAGTAAGTTATACTTTTTAAAAAATCCTACTAGCAAATCCGAGAACATACCTCTTTGATATTTTGAATAATTTCACCTATGTTGTCCTATATGCTACATCTAAGTTTTTTAAATAAAACCTCTCCTTTCATTCAGATGATTTTGTTGATGGCTGAACAACACTGTGTAATAGGGGCCAGATTATTGTAATCATGCAGCTGTTGATTCACCTAGTCTAGTGTACAGTTCTTTTAGTCTAATTTTTATCTATCTCAACTTCCATTCATAAACTCAGTTTTGAAAATGCACAATTTTTCATTGTATTAATAATGAAAATTATAACTTTGGAACCTGGACATTTTTTGAAACATCTTTCACAGCTCTGCCAGCCATATAACTGTCTTTGTAAACATATTTCTGACGTGTGAAAACTGCCATCAAATTCTGATGTCTGAATAGCCAGTTATACAGCTTAATCTCTGATAAGTTTTCTATGTCAGATGTCAGTTTGCCATATCTTACTTTTTGAGAATGTTTCTCTTTTCTTTTAAAAACTTTTGTGCTACGTTTTAAACTGAGTGAAATTCTATAGCCTAATGAGTATTGGGAATCTGTGTACAGAATGACTAAATCTATTTCAATACATTTGTTTTTAAGAATACTAGAAAAGTTACTTTCCTCCTTTATTAAAAGTGTAATATATTTAATATTTGTTTCCATTATTCTATAACGGATCTTATGCCTTTTATCTGGGAGCTTGACAATGAATATGATTTTATAGGAGACCATCAATTATTCTTCACAAAAATTTTTATATTTTCGATACACCAAGTAAACCAGTTTTGCCATATCTAAATCAGAAAATCATGTTTCTCTAAAATAAGTTTTAAAAGTCATAATGAGACGTTAAATTTGTTTCAATCTACATTGTAAAATATCAGGAAAGAGAGTAGAAACATATAACTGTAACACTGGATCCTATATATTTTGGATAAAGTAGAAAGATATTAGTTTAATTTACCTCTCTCTCTGTATCCCTCATTTTCAAAACCAAAGATTTTCAGAAATAATGAATGTGTTTGCTGACTTTTAATATGCTTACTAGCTAAAATCAGAACAAAAATCACTCAATATTAACTCCTCTTACCAGAAATACCATTAAAATGTTTAGCTTACAAAAATAATTTAAGGAAACATAAGTCACCAAGCATGTTTCCTATGTTTTCATAAATGTGTTCTTCAATATGAAGAACACAAATTTTACCAGGAGAAACAATCATGCACAATTGTGACACCTTCTTAAAGGAAAACACATCTTTATGAATAAATGCAAAATTCATTTATTGAATATCTGTTGGATGTCACAATGTGTTCTACTAAAGAATCATTAAGAGAATTGGAAGTTCTTTCAGAGAAATCTGTTTTTGTTGTTGTTGTTGCAGTTTGTTTTCCTTTAATTTTTCCTGTCAGTACTGGGTCTTGAACTCAAGGTCTTGGCTTTGGCCCTGAACGATTTTTGTTCAAAGTTCTCATGCGATCAGTTAAATTACAACTTCGCTTCCAGGTTTTGTATTTGGATTTTTTGGGTTTTTTTTTTTTGAGTAATTAGTTGGAGACAAGAGGACTAAGAACTTTTCTCCCCAGTCTGGCTTCAAACCCTGATCCTCAGATCTCAGTTCCAGGGAAAATGAAGATTGCAGGCATGAATTACTGGCAGCCAGCTGTTATTATTTTTTCACATAAAAATTGTCCATCCTATTTTGAATGGCTTTTCAGTAAATTATGCTATTAAAATGCTGGGATTTTTTTCCTCTCATATTTGTAATAATAAACACATGCTTCTTTTGTAACATTGATGAAGTAATTGTTTTAATATAAGTTACAAACTATGGATATACAACACTCTTTCAAGGTGTTTATTGTTTTCATAAATTTCCATCATATCAATTCAGGGTGAACTGTATAAATTTTTCTAACTATAAACCATCTTTGTTAATAAAGTGCCTGAATTATTTAACAAGTTGGACAAAGAATAAACCAATGAGGGGCCAGCTGATCAACTTTTTAAGTTATTAAACATAAGAGTCCTTGTGCAAAATTCAAATTTTATTTTACTCAATTTAGGCATTAATAATACATAATACAAAAACGCCACACTCAATTCTTTTCTTCTAGATAAGGAGTCTGTTTCAACAAATGAGATCTGTGGTTTGATGCTGGGAGCTTTTTTGTTTGGTTATTATGTTGCTATTTGATTGTTACTTCTTATTTAAATATCTAATGAAAGGTTTTATCCATCTTGTGTCCTTAGGCTTTGAAGCAAAGGGCATAATTTAAAACATCTAATAAGTAAATAAATGTGAGAATACTGAAAAATCATGGGATATACAAAATATATTAAAAGTGGTTTTAATAATAGAGCAACAGATTCTACTTTTCTCTTGAGATGATGAAGTATACAAAATGAGATTCAATAAGTGTACAATATTTTAAAGACAAGACTATGAAATTCTAATTGCATACTTCTGTCCTTAGTTGTTTCTCAAAAATAACCACACATTATAAAAATTGATTCACTAGATAATTAGATAATTTACTAAATGACTATTTAATACATACTAATGAGATTGAAAACACTGAAAATTTTAGTAATAGTCAAAAATGTCTTATGTTATAAACAATGTGTTTGTGGTATTCTTTAGTAATCTGTCAATACTGAGTTAGTTTTTTAATTTAAGATCTGCACAAATATTGGAATGAACTCTGAACCTCACATTCTACGCTTTCTTGCTCAAGCATGATACTTTAACCCTTGAGCCATACCTTCAGTCCAAAATTTTGTTGGTTAACTGGAGATAATGTTTCTCATGCTTTTACTACCTGGACAAAGTTAAGTCACTATCCTCTGTAGCTCAGCTTATTCAGTAGTTGTGTTACATTTATTTTAACTGACTAGTTGTAGTATGTCAAATTTTCTCTTTAAATTACCCAAATCTTACCTTCATTGCTACATTAGAAAATATTATAGGAATTTTTAGAATCTTAATTAAGATTAATTTTACATTTTGAAAATGATAGTCATAAAAATTTCTGTTTGTCTCATTTGTTAGGAAATGGAAAAACTTGGAAAAAATTATATTAAGTGAAGTAGGCCAGGCCCAAAGAAACATAGTCCCCAAGGTTTCCCATATTTGCAATAACTAGTATATGTCTGAGACAAGCAGAAAAGGTCAGGTAAGTTGATGATAGGGGAAATGAACCCCAAGATAAGAATTCAAATGTTTTTTTTTTCTTTCATGCGATTGTCTCTAACATATTTATAATATGATTTTTGTGTTGCTTCGTATGTCCCTCCCCCTCAGTATAACCCCTACTTTCACTGTATTTGATGTTGGTATAATTTGTGGAGTGGAAGGGAAAAAACAAATAGTTTAAATAGGGATAGAGGTGGACCCATTGCAACAATGAGATGTACAAGTTGTTATGTTGAAAAACGAACTTTACAACTTTGGCCGGGGTCGGAGCAGGGCTGTGAGGGGATGGGAGGGGACTCTTGGCGGGGAGGTTTGGGGGGACGAGGGAGTTGCAAATGGGAAGGGATAGGATGGGGAAACAAAGGATGAATCAACAATGCTTCATAGGAAATGTAATTGTAACTCGTCTGTACAGTATTTTCATAATAAAAAATTTGTTTGATTCGGTCCTTCTTTCTCACAAAAATTGAGGTAACTCAGTTTTACAAAGGGTTTTAATTGAGAAGTTGGCTATGTGTTTATTTATTTAAAATTTTTTTTCTTTAGAGTTATGTGGCACCACGAACATATTCTAGGTTTTCCATGATTTGCATTGAGGTATCCTGTTTATATTTTTTACTCTAGAGTTGAACAAAGAATAAATATAGCAGCAAAATTGTTCCTTTGTACCTAAGAAGGTTAAGTAAGGTGGGCTTCAGTGACTCAAACTGCTTATCCTAGCTACTCAGGAGGCTGAGACCTGAGGATCTCGGTTCAAAGCCACCCTGGACAGGAATGTCTGTGAGACTCTTATTTCCAATTAACTACCAGAAAACCAGAAGTGCACTGTGGCTCAAGTGGTAGAGCATTAGCCTTGAGCTGAAGAGCTCAGGGGCAGTGCCCAGGTCCAGAATACAAGCCTCATGACAGACCAAAAATAAAAACAACAGATAACTGTACCGTATGTGTGATGTGTGGCCAGCACCCATCAAATTATAGATGATGCATTTACCTTTTGGAAAACCTCCTCATGCATAATGATAAGGAATTCTATTTCTGGTATGCAAGTCTATCCTTAAATAATTCTGACTTGGCCATAAGCCGTAAATCTTGGATGAAAATACTGATTTCTCCCAGGCATAGTCCTTGTATGTATGGCTATGTTTATGAGAGTTGAGTATTGTGTAGATAAAGAATGCGAAACACTGTGTCGGGTAAGCACACAGGATGCATAAAATTTTATTATGGAAACTTTGATACTCAAAATACAGAAATCAAGATACATTACTACAGATGCATAACTACACAATGTTAATGTTTTATTTTATTTCCCCAAGGACACTCAAACTACATTAAACATGAAAAGACAACATTATAATTAAATGATTATAAAACAATATATTGTATTACAATCAATAAAAAAATTAAGAACACAGAAAAAATCACAGATTTTGGTATTCTGAATACATACCATTTTTAAGTACAACAAAAAAAATTAAGCGTACCAGAAAAAACATGTTTGATTATTTTTAGTGCTTTAACAACAATTTCAATACAAATAAAAATATACTCCAATACTAATCTAAATAGATAAAGTTAGAATTGTTTTTAAATCCTAAGAGAAATAAATATACAATTATAGAAAGAAATACAGGAGAAAATTTATTGAAGTTGACAGAAAATGTTTCCATAGACTTTTTTTTTTTTTTTTTTTTTTTTTTTTTGCCAGTCGTGGGGCCCGAACTCTGGGCCTGGGCACTGTCCCTCAGCTCTTCAGCTCAAGGCTAGTGCTCTACCACTTGAGCCACAGCGCCACTTCCAGCTTTTTTCTGCTTATGTGGTGCTGAGGAATTGAACCCAGGGCCTCATGCATGCAAGGCAAGCACTCTACCACTGAGCCACCTTCCCAGCCCCTCCATAGACTTTTAAACATTTTTATTGGCAGCACTTTTGAATCTGGCTGGTATTATAGTCTGTGAAAAATCAACTCTGCTTTCTCATGTAAACTAATTTTCAAAACAGATATCCATATGTCACTATCACTGTGAAGAAATCAGATTATTTTCTATCAACAACTTAACCTAAGCATAAGATGGTGACTTTCTTTTCATTTGGTCCTAAAGATGTGAAGGCTATATAAAACCTATATACTGAAAATCTATCTATTCAAGTTGAAAAATAAAATAGAAGTTAACAGTCCATATTATCTGCTAGCATAATTTTATTATTTGTAATAATTACATTACTAATGTCAAAAATTCAATCTCACTCAATTGCACTTATATATGCAAATGTGCAGTGTTGTGTTCTAATATATGGAATGTTAATGAGTGAATAACATTGTTTAGCTTTGTAGGTAACACTTTTTAATTTTTTTATTTTAATTATTTTTTTTCATTGTGAAAATACTGTACAGAGGGGTTACATGGACAAGATAATGAGTACATTTCTTATCAAGCATTGTTGCCTCCTCCTTTGTTTCCCCTTCCCACCCCTTCCCATAAATCCACACACCATCCTCCCCCTCCCCACCAAAGTTGTAAAGTTCGTTTTTCAACATAACAAATTGTATATCTCATTGTTGCAATGGGTCCACCTTTATCCCTAGTTAAACAATTTATTGTTTCCTTCCCCTCCACAAATTATGACCAACATCAAACACAGTGAAAGCAAGGGTTATACCATGGGGGAAAGCATGCAAAACTACAAAGAAATCATCTTATAAATATGTTAGAAACAATTTCATAAAAAAACATTTGAATACTTATCATGGGGTTCACTTCCCTAACATCAACTTATCTGACCTTTTCTGCTTGACTCAAGATATACACTGGTTATTGCAAATAAGGGAAACCATGGGATCTATGTTCTTTGGGCCTGGCTTACTTCACTTAATATAATTTTTTCCAAGCCTTTCCATTTCCTAACAAATGGGGCAAAGTCATTCGTTCTGATGGAAGCATAGAATTCCATTGTATATAAATACCACATTTTTTTGATCCATTCATATACTGAGGGGCATCTGGGTTGGTTCCATATCTTAGCTATGGTAAATAATGTTGCAATAAATATAGTTGTGCTGGTGGTTAACTTCTTGTAGAAAACTAAAGCTAGATCCTTATATATCACTCTCCAACAGAATCAACTCCAAGTAGATCAAAGACCTCGAAGTCAAACCAGACACTCTGAAAACATTACAGGATGGAATAGGAGAAACCCTAGGTCTCCTTGGCACAGACCGAAATTTTCTTAATAGAGACCCAGAAACACAACCAATCAAAGACAGGTTGGACAAATGGGATTGCATAAAATTGCAGAGGTTCTGCATGGCAAAGGACATAGCTAGCAAGATCAATAGAAAGCCCATGGATTGGGAGATGTTCACTAAGCATACAACGGAAAAGGGTCTCGTATCTAAAATAAATCTAGAACTCAAAAAATTAAATCCCCCAACAACAAATCTTCAAAGGAACAACTGCCCAATAAATAAGTGGGCTAAAGGACTTAAAGAGAAACTTCTCTGAAGAAGAAAGAAAGATGACCAACAGACACATGAAGAAATGCTGAACCTCTCTAGCCATAAAAGAAATGCAAATAAAAACAACATTGAAATAGCACCTCACCCCAGTTAGAATGGCTATAAGAAATAACTCAATAACAACAGGTGTTGGAGGGGATGTGGACAGACAGGAATCTTACTGCATTGTTGTGGATCTGTAAACTTGTTCAATCACTTAGAAAGCTTTATGGAGGTTCCTCAAAAGACTCCACATAGAGCTCCCCTATGACACATAATTTGGGCATTTACCCAAATGTTTACAAGCAAGACCACACTAAAGCTACCAGCACAACTATATTTATCATAGGTACCTCTTTAAATTTTATCCCTCAACTTGATAATATAGCTCATTTACTTTTTGCACATGAAACTTCATCCCAATCAAATGATTTATCACGCTACCTTCACATGTAGCATCAAGGTCAGATAAAACTGTCAGAATGTGTGGTGAAAATGTTTTATAAAAGAAGGAGGCTACAATGCTTGATAAGAAATGTACTCATTATCTTGCCCATGTAATTGTAACCCCTCTGTATAGTATTTTCACAATAAAAAATATATTAAAAAAAAAACAAAAAAAAGAAGTTCATAAGTGCTGGGAATGTGGCATAGTGGAGAGGAATTGCCTAGTATGCATGAAGCCCTGGGTTTGATTCCTCAGTACTACATAAACAGAAAAAGCCAGTAGTGGTGCTGTGGTTTAAATGGTAGAGTGCTAGTCTTGAACAAAAGAAGCTCAAGGACAGTGCCAAGCTGAGATCAAGCCCAGAACTGGCCAAAAAATAATTGACTATATTTTAACCACAGTGCATTTGTACAACTCTTTTTTAAATAACTTGGCAGATCTTTAGTCTTGTACCAATTCACTAGTGATTACAATAAAACCACTATCATTGGCATGCCGACATTAGCTAATTGAGATGTTTTCTGTTCCCAATTTTTGTTAATATCAATTAGTTATAGAAGCGGTTTCCTTTTGACTAGACCAAATATGTAGATTATATACCTTGATCTGACACATCACAAGCATCAATGTCTTTCTGTGCTTCTCCCCCTTCCCAAACTTACTTCTTTATTTTTCCATTTCACACAAGTACTTAAAATATTCTAACCATAGTCACCCTTCTATACCCTCTCCTATTACCCTTCCCCACTCCAATTGCTACCAACCATCCAGTCAGGACCTTTTTGACATTCTTTGCCTCCATTCTCTTAAGTGTATGTTAATTCAGATGTCAAGAATGAGACACCATTGTCTTCTTTCTCAACCAATTTAAGTCCAAAATCTTTCCTCCATTTTTATAAGCATTGCTGTAGCAAGGCCAAATGTCATATTTCTCTTTAGATGTGTTAATAGTCTTATTTGTCTTTCACAATCTTAAATATATTCAATGAAAGATAGATAGATAGATAGATAGATAGATAGATAGATAGATAGATAGATAGATAGATAGATAGATAGATAGATAGATAGATAAATAGATAATTCTATCAGAATACAGTATGCATAACCATGTATGTGTGTCTGTATGTAACTTTTCTTCAAAACACAAGTTGTCAAAGTCTTAAAACAACATTTCAGTGTTTCTGCCTGCCTTCATCACTCATTTTTTTCCTTAGAAGTCTGTTTCATGGTTCTCAATGTGATCTTTCCTTTGCCAGCATCATGCCACTGATGTGCTCAACTCTGTTCTTGTATTTCACGTTTAGTGCAGAATTTAGAATTTCGGCCACAGTTCATTCATCTTCTCCTTTCTTCTTTCATTTTCTGAAAGTTCCTGTGGACAACTTTGTTCTGAATTCATCACTTACACCACAGAGGTTTTGAAACATGTGCTAAGAATGAGAATAGGTAATTAAACTTTGTCCTTGAGAAGTAGCCTTTACACCATTAGGCATATTAATGTTTCATGGAAATATTTAAATATGATTTTGTTATATTTGTTTAAGCAGAACAAAAAGCAAACCGATTTGATTACAGTGGTAGAAAATATTCCTTTAGAAAATGACTTTTTTGTTTTGCTTTGTTTCTTCAGGATACAAAATGATGATGAAGTATATACATGTGAGATTATTTTTTAACTGCTTCTGCCTTCTCTAAATGTGTAGGTAAGTGACATTCTATTTAAAATACCTATTTCAAGCTTGGTGCAGTTAGATCACACCTGTGATCCCAGCTATTTAGGATATTGAGATTTGAGGATTCAGGTTCAAAGCAAATTACAGCAAGAAAGTTCCTGAGACCCTTACCTCCAATTAACCATCAAAAAGCAAGAACTGGAGCTGTGGATCACATAATGGAACTCTACTCTTGAGCAAAAAAGCTCAGGGAGAGTGTCTAGACATTTGAGTTCAAACCCTAGAACCAGTGTGTGCATACACTCTCTCTCTCTCTCTCTCTCTCTCTCTCTTTCTCTCTCTCTCTCTCTCTCTCTCTCTCTCTCTCACACACACACACACACACACACACACACACATACACACACACACACACACACAATTTGGTACTCTTTGTTTCTATTACAAATATTTTGTAAGAACTCTAATAACAACAGATGCTGGACGGGATGTGGACAGAAGGAACCTTACTGCACTGTTGATGGGAGTGTCAACTCATTTAACCACTTTGGAAAGTAGCATGGAAGTTCCTCAAAAGTCTCCACATAGAGCTCCCCTATGACCCAGAAATCCTACTTTTGGGCATTTACCCAAATGATCACAAACAAGACCGTACTAAAGCTACCATCACAACTATGCTATTAGAGCATTATTTACCATAGCTAAGATATAGAACCAACCCAAATGCCCCTCAGTAGATGAATGGATCAAGAAAATGTGGTATATATACACAATGGAATTCTATGCTTCCGTCAGAAAGAATGACATTGCCCCATTTGTTAGGAAATGGAAAGACTTGGAAAAAATTATATTAAGTGAAGTAAGTCAGGCCCAAAGAACATAGATTCCATGGTTTCCCTTATTTGAAATAAACAGAGTATGTCTTGAGTCAAGCAGAAAAGGTCAGACAATTTGATGTTAGGGAAATGCACCCTAAGTTAAGGATTCAAATTTTTTTTTTCTTTCTTGCTATTTTTTCTAACATATTTATATGTTATTTCTTTGTTACTTTGTATGTTCCTCCCCCACCAGACCCACACCCCCCCCCAAAAAAAAGATCTCCTCACTGTTAGACACATTGATTTTAATTCCTTTGGATTAATTTATAATGCTTTGCCTTCCTACTGTTTGAAATTCAATGGTTCCTGTGAATACAAACTTAATATCAGTTCTCTAAGTTTGTAAATTTCATTTCTCCTAGCAACATAATTTCCTTAAGTGTATTTTAAATGAAATCCTAATAAAAAAACAAGGGATTGCCTCTTAACAATCTTGAAACATTTCCATTCATCTTCTTTCAAGCAGATGTCATAAACATGACTGCTTTTGTGTAATATCACATATATTATCTATTTTGTGTACTTATATTGGATACATTTTTTGTTCATTTGTATACACAACACTTGCATAAAGGTGAGAGAAAGCCTCATTTTTTCCCATTATCAGTGCTCATTGTGCTTCTTTAATTGCATTAAAAATCATGAAATAGTTTTATGTGGAAACTTGATTTTAACATTGGGTGTTTTCATATTTGGTGTGATATTAATTTGAGTATTTCTGTGAGTTTGTTTCTAGAGGAAATTTACATTGATATGAATCAACTGAGAGAAGAAGCATACATGGGCACTTATTTTGTTAAAAGCTTTGACAGACTGAGAGAACACACTGTGCTAGGGACCCTGTAGCTCACATAATCCATAATCCTGTTAACATTGAGTATATAATGTGAATATAATTTCAGAGTATTGAGATAATGAGAATTGAAGTTTGAAGCCAGATGGTGCAGGGAAGTTTACAAGTGTGCATATCCAAAGCAAAAGCTGGGCTGGAGGCACTGTTCAATTAGATTGCCAGCAAAAGAAGTAAGAAAGCCTAAGACCCCGAGTTCCAACACACTACCAAAAAAAATAAAAATTAAATAAAATTTATATACAAATATGTGTGTATATATATTAATAATCACTCATTCTGTATATCTTTGAAATAAAACATATTCTTCCGACTTCAGACTACAATATGAGCTAGACCTTATACTTTCAACTCGCCTTGTACTCAATTCTTTACACCTAGATTGTAACAATGCTATCAGGCCTCATATCTCCAGTTCTCTAATTACAGGTCTTCATCTCAGATACCTGAGCTAATTCCTTATAATAAATGCCTTTCTATATAACTACGTTTCTCTCTGAATGTGTGTGCTTAAATAAAGAAATGTTTTTATTCTGAGAAACCATGAAATTTCCCGCTTTTCTATTTGATTTTATTCATATTTTATTATTTTCTATTGATCATGTAGATGTTTGTTCTATTTTTGTTGGTATCACTTATTGTTCAAGTTTTTTCGTACTGTAGTGATTCATGTTTTGGAAATTTTACTCTAGTAAAAACTATTGAATTTATTGTGTGTGTGTGTGTGTGTGTGTGTGTGTGTGTGTGTGTGTGTGTGCTGACACTTAGGATTCAATCCAGGGCCTCATGACTGCAGTTTTTTCCAACCAAGGATGGTACTGTAACATCTGAGCCATACATCCAGTTTTGGTTTATTGCGAACTAATTGGACATAAGTATTTTACATATTTGTCTTCCTGGACTGACTTTGAACACTGATCTTCTTGAGATAGAATTGGAGGTGAGAGCTATTAGCATCCAGAAAACAAAGAAAAACAAAACAACTTTGATTTTTTAAAGTAATGGTTGGCTGGACACTGATGGCTTCCACCTGTAATCCTAGTTAAAAAACCAGAAAACCAGAATTGGTACTGTGGCTCAAGTGGAAGAGCACTAGCCTTGAGCTGAAATGCTGTGGGACAGTGTCCAGGCCCAGAGTTGAAGCCCAGGACTTCTCTCCTCCCCCCCAAAAAAGTAATTTTCATAAGACTACTTTTTGTTTTGGGTGATAGCTAGTCTCCTATGAAATTTAAAAGATTGTGGAGTTATTTAGAATACAGCAACTGTTCAAAATAAGTCATATTTGTATTAAATTAAGAGATTTTTTAAGGAGATGCATTCTCTCTTAAGAACGTCCTCACGGGACTCTAATTCTTCACTGTGCCAATCTCTCATAACTGTGGCACTACATTTATTTCCTACAACTGTTTGAGTTGTGATCTATACCCTCCTTTTCTGAATAAAACCAATAAAGCTTTGTCTATACAAATGACCCGCAAAAAGAAAATAGGGCTGGGAAGATGGCTCAGTGGTAGAGCGCTTGCCTTGCATGTGTGAGGCCCTGGGTTCGATTCCTCAGCACCACATAAGCAGAAAAAAAAAGCCGAAAGTAGCACTGTGGCTCAAGTGGTAGAGTGCTAGCCTTGAGCTGAAGCGCTGAGGGACAGCACCCAGGCCCAGAGTTCAGGACCCACGACCGGACCCTCCCCTCCCCCCCAAAAAAAAGAATTCAAAGAAAGGAAGGGAAAGTTTGGTATTTTTCCTCAGTAGGAAAACACTGTTTCACTATATTGGTTAGCCCTGGCTTTGTGTATATTTTTAATACTACGTTTTGGGGGGGTTGTTTGTTTTTTTGCATGGGTCTCCAATTTTCTCTATTACTTCAAGCTGTAGCTCATTTATAGATGTGGGATTGCCAAGTGGTAATAATTAAATAGGTATTGTTGTTATAAATAAAAATCTTTCAAGCATTGTGGATAATTTCAATATTTGTGAGAGGAAATAAAGAAAAACTACAGTGAGATTTAACAAGCGAAAGATAAGCCCATATCAATACATGATTTGGATATGTTTGGAAACAAAATGGTAATATTCTATCCTCTCATCTCCCAGTGGGGAAAGGCTTAAATGAGGGTATATATGGAAAAGAAATGAGAAACTTGCAGATTATAATGTATTTATACTGCTCCTATGAACATTTAAGATTTTTTTCTGTCAATGAAATCATATTGTCTTTGATATTAAAACAGTTGCCTTTTAATAAAAGTTTGATATTAGATTCCTTGTCTGTGGAGAATACTTTGAATGAGGAAAACAATGGTTATATACTCTCTATATGATTGTTGAGGGATGAATGAGTTTCTGTCAGAGTAGCTGTGTATCACTCTTCAACCAAGGGAAAAACAAAAACGTTTATGCCATGTTATACTTCCTAGTGGCTGTGTGGTTTGTTTTAGGGAAACTCTTGGTTTATTTTTTATTTTTATTTATTTATTTATTTTGGGTCCAATCTTGGGCCTGAACTCTGGGCCTGAGCACTGTCCCTCAAATCTTCAACTCAAGGCTAGTACTCCACCACTTGAGCCACAGCAACAATTCTGGCTTTTTTCTTTTTGTTTATGTGGTGCTGAGCAATCGAACCCAGGGCCTCAGGCATGAAAGGCAAGCGCTCTACCACTGAGCCACCTTCCCAGTCCCAAGCTCTCAAGTGTAAAAATCTCAAGTCCCCAAATGGCCCTTATTGGGTTCCTGAATGCATTGATTTGAACATGAGAGATTTACACAAAAGCACTTCTGTTTCCAGTTTCTGAAAGAAAAATCTGAGAATTACAGAGTAATGAAATGTACATTTCCATTTCACAATCTGGTATAAGGAATTTTCCCTAAAATTTATCAATTACATTTGAAAATCTAATTTCAATTTATTTATGATAATTTTCTAATTTTATTACATTGTACATTTACTTTTTAATATTTTTTAAGCCTTGGAGGCTGAACACAGGGCCTTGCATCACGTTACCCCTGACTCACACTATTTCTTAAGCACAAGAAAAAGTACTATCATTTTGGGGAAAATAATCACAAATGCTGCATGTTAAACTTAATTCAAACACTTTGCTATTTAAATAACTTGTACATTTTAAATATAAAAATCCAGTATTAAAGATGGAAAATCTGTTGGTTTTTGTTTACTTAGGTCTTCATTTCAAAGTATATTAGAAATATACTTAAAAAGTTGTCTGAATTATCTTTATAATTATAAAATTGTAACTTCAGAAATAACTTAAGATGTGAAATTTGTTTCACTTGTTAAGACATAAACAATTTGTGTACTTCCTTATTTTTAATAGCTTTTTAGGTTATTCTTAAAACACGGTTGGGAATGTCAATATCTCTGCTGAATAATTCTGACTTAAAAACAGACTTTCTCCAAGTTTAATGACTATGAAATTTTTCTTCAAAAAGTTTTCATTTTTGTTTCATATGACAGTTTGGAAATTACATGTTTTAAAACAAAAGTCAATTTTTATATTTTGATTAAGGAAGTATTATTTCTCTGATGGATATTATTCTCAAAGATAAGAATTTACAACCATTCTAGAGGCTTTTCCAATTAGTGTCATGCATTTCAATATAATTTATAGGTAATCAGTTTCACATATACATCATTATTGACATAACCAAGTTACAGAGTTTACCAATAAAAACACAAAACTGTTGCTTTATATCTTTACTTATTTATGGTCATTTCTTTTATTTTTTTTTCTGAGAAAAAATGTTTAAACTTCACATGTTGGCTATGATATTCTGTCATAGCTAAATTCCAGCTGGAATTTGCTAGTTATTTTTTTAATTAAAAAAATTGCGGTATATTCTCTGCCATATTGGAGCCTTTGGAAATCTGCTGGGATTATAACACTTCAAATAGGCGAAATGAGTAGAGGCTGTGGTGCTAGGATATTTTCACCAGCTATATGCTGGCTTTCCTTAAAATGGAAGGTTTTTAATGCCTAATATGATAATAATTTTTTGGGGGGGTCCAGTCGTGGAGCCTGAACTCTTGCCCTGGGCATTGTTCCTCAGCTCTTCAGCTCAAGGCTAGCGCTCTACCACTTGAGCCACAGTGCCACTTCTGGCTTTTTTCTTTTTGCTTATATGGTCCTGAGGAATCGAACCCAGGGCCTCAGGCTTGCAAAGCAAGTGCCCTACCACTGAGCCACCTTCCCAGCCGATGATAACAGTTTTACTTGTCAAGAGATGTGCTTACATATACAAAGTAAAAAACAAAACAAAAAACAATAAAACATAGTAGCTCTTGTTTGCAAACCCATCAAAACTAATCTGGCGAAAGATAATTGGCACCCATGGAAATAGTGGCATGATTTCTGCCAAACTCCAAAGCAAGGCCATCACATAGGAGCAGTGTGATGTTGTAGTCCTCCAGGATTTAAACTAATGAAAACTAAATAAAGTATTTGTAAATGTCTTAGAAATTCATTGTACAAAGGAGATTCAATTAACCATGTAAGTCAGTGTATGAGTAAAATGTATCCTGATCAATATAACCACTTTAATATTTCTCCCCATCTCTCCCAATCACCCCATCTCTTAGTTACCTGGTTCCATTTTTTCATAGGTACACTGAACATTATGACTGCCTTTTTTTTCTTGATGTGGAATCTCTAGTAATTGTCTCCTTGTCCTAGATTCACGTTCATCCTTGGGATCTGAGCCTCCTAATTAACTAATATTATACTTTGAGACACTAGTTTCTTCTTTTGAAATAGCTCCATATTTCTACTCTGATCTCCTATTTTAGCCTATTCTACAGAAATATATTACAATAACACATTTAAAATAGTGTCCCCTACATCATTTAGGAATTTAGGTTAGATACTGGTGGCTTACTTCTATAGAAGTCTCTGAGATCTGAGAAAGTTGGTATGAAGCTGACCTGGGTAAGAAAGTTCATGAGACTATCATCTCCACTTAATTACCAAGAAGCCAAAAATAGAGCTAGCTATTCTGGAGTCTGAGATCTGAGAATCATATTTTGAAACAAGCCCTGGAAGCCAATCTGAAAGATTTTTATTTCCAATAAAAAACTACAAATGGAGTTGTGGCTAGAGGTAGAGTGTGTGCTATAAGTGGAAAAAGCTGAAGTAGATCACACAGGTCTTGAGATCAAGCTCTGTACTAACATGAAATGTATTTAGGACGCACCTCTGACTTGTGACATTGAAATCTGTTGAATTAACTATGCATTTAAGATTAAGTTAAAAAACTCATAGCACCATTTTATGAGAAATGTGTCACATACATTGTCAAAACAAATTAATGAATTTCCAGTTGAAGTACATGTTTATATAAAAAAGAGGGTAATTTTAGTATGCTTTATTTGTTGAGTTTGGGAGTCCCCCAGTAAAATAACATCTGTGTCCAATGGATGCTTATGTCTTTCACACTCATGAATTCTGACAATAAGATTTATGACCTGCTGTTTTAGATGCTGCTTTGAAAGTTAAGCACAGTGTTTCACATCTTTTAATTAGAAGACATTTTGTTTTAGTGTCCATATGAATTAATAATTTTCATAGAGATGACTCAGAAAGTCTTTAAGCATTAAATGTTATTTGTGGCAATTTAAGTAAATTTAAATTATCTATTTGAAATCAACACATATATTGATAAAACTTATTTGCGTAGGCTAGAGCAATGTCATACTTCACCAAAATTTAATTTGGGGACATTTTACAACTGTTGGTGACTCATTAGGCTTTGAAATATATAGCTTTAATGTTTTCCCAAATTGTACAGATTATTTTACAAAATCATGTATATCATAAAGCTATTTCACAATATGATAAATGATAATGATACTGCACAGAAGTTTAGATGGACTCAGTCCCTTGGGTCAAAGAAAACTGACTGACCCACTTAAAGATCAATCTTGTGGCTTTGACCATGTTTCACCTTGCAGGAATAAATGCAATATATACCCCACATCTATATTAAATTTATTCTGTAATATTTTTCTCTCATGTATACATGAAAATGTATTTCCTTGGGCATTATTTTAGTAAAATGCAATATAATTGATATGCTTTATAACAATGTTTAAGTGTACATATATTTTTAATGAATGATTCCTAGATAATTTGTTTGAAATCTTTGGTACTATTTCTTTGGCAGTGATAAGAGGCTTACATTTTTAATATATAGTTCCCAATGATAATCCATGAGTGTTTTAATAACATGGCGTGTCATTTTTCTCTACAAATAAATTTTATATTCTAATTAACATTACACCTTTATTTTATACTAATCATTGCATATATATATAGTAAGGAAAGTTTATCTTAAATCATTTTGATATATGATTAACAGGAAATTGAACTTGACAAAAATGTATAGTATGGACATTGATTTTTTGAATAAAATGAATAGTATACCCATTTTTAATTTTTATTTTCAAAATTGACTCCTTTTGTTCACTGAGACTTTGTTATGTTTCCCCTTCCACAGGATGGTTGAAGTGTGATTTTTTTTCACTACAATGGATATTTTGTATCTATGTATTTTCTCCTTGCAACTCCTCCTCCCCCCCTCCCCGTGTTGTTCTGTATATGTTTAAAAATGTAATCCAAGAATATTAGCAGAATATTAGAATCCTTCAATGGCTGAATGGTAAACCCAAGTGGCATCACCACTTAGATAAAATTATTAACAAAATTTACTCTAGCACATATCATTTGGTAAACATGGATCCTAAGTTCCATGTCTCTTTGAATGAAATAACTAAGTTGAGATACCTGTGTTAACTTCTCACTCTTTAAGAATTCATTTCGTTAAGATCTTACAGGAGTATTTTGTGGTATCATCATGTTTAAGTCAAAAGACTGCTAAATAAACAGGAAAAAAATATTAAAATTTCAAAAAAAATCTTCCTTTGAAGCTTGAGCAGTTTTACTTCCTACAGATATTAAAGCTGCTTCTCTGGGCATACATTTACAGTAAACTAAAAGTGTAACCCGGTTTGTCACGATGCACTAATATCAATTCAAAGTGATCAAAGACCTCAACGTCAGAAGCAAAACTTTGAAATTACTGCAAGTTAGAAACTTCCTGTAAAAAAATACAGGGGCACAATAAATAGGGATTACATCAAAATTAAAAGTTTCTTCACAGCTAAGGACAGAGCTATTAACTGGAAAGAAAGCCAACAGAGTGTGAGACGACCTTTACCAGCAATACAACAGATAAAGGCCTAATATCCAGTACAATCATCTTTGCTATATGGCAGTTCACTTATTATGGCTTCATTTTGTTGCAGGTATCATGGAGTTTTCACTATATTAAGGGATTTTGCAGTATTTATATAGTCATATAATATTGATGACTTTAATTATTTCTGCCTAAAAAATTAAAACAATATAAAACAATATAAAATATTAATTAAAACATATTAGAAGAATATTAAATAAAAATAAAATACATTATGTAGTTCATTAGAGGATGAACACCTTACTGTACACAATTGAGATGCAGTACTATACACCACTAGTGCTTGTTGAAGTTTGCCAATGGGAGGTTGTACACTACAAACTATTGGCTGATGTAATGGAAGTCAAACAACCACAGTACTGTGCTCTGTATCCTGGGAGCTGATTGGCCCAGTGACCATAGCATCAGTCTCTTTATTCTTTCCTACTGGGCCAAATGTTTCAATCTTTCATCATCCCTCTTTTTTTTGTCTTGTCATGGGGCCTGAACTCTGTCCCTCAGCTCTTCAGCTCAAGGCTAGCACTCTACCACTTGAACCACAGTGCCACTTCTGGCTTTTTTCTTTTTCCTTATGTGATGCTGAGAAATAAAATCCAGGGCCTCAGGAATGCAAGGCAAGCACTCTACCACTGAGCCACTTTCCCAGCCCTCAGCATCCCTCTTTGTTCACTTCACATGGACATCTGATCACTACATGTAATGTTGCTCTGTGGTGTTGTGTTTTTCTGAAGTTTTTGTAAAAGTCTGAATTTATTTCTAGTCCTATGATGTCACCCAAACGTTTTGAGCCTTCTAAGGCTTCTGGAAGTGAACCCAATTGACAGAAGAAGATTCTTACTGTCAAACAAAAGGTGGAAGTCTGTTAAAGGAAGGCAAAAACTATATAGCTATAGCCTGCCATTATTGTATCAACAGATGTACAGTTCACCACATAAAGATGAAAAGAACATTAGGTTTACCACAAGAATAACTTTTTTGGTTATGGGTGCTGAAATCTGGGTCTGGGCACTGTCCCTCAGCTTTTCAGCTCTAGGCTAGCTCCCTACCACTTGAGACACAGTGACACTTGCAGCATTTTCTGCTTTTATTGTACTAAGGAATCAAACTCAGGGCTGCATGCATGTGATGCAAGCACTCTACCACTGAGCCAACTTCCTAGCACCAAGAAAGACTTTTAAGAAGACTGCAAAAGGGTGGTCACTTCCCACAATAAGGACATTGTGAGGATGAAGTCTGCATTGGACCTGTGGACAAATGACTTCAGGAAGAAGAATATCTCCTGGGATACAAACACCATCTGGACAAAGACCAAGAAACTTTATGATTGTTTTGCAGAAAGCATGGATTTTCACAATGCTGAAGAGGATGAAGATGACAACAACAATGCAGAAGCAGGACTGTGGATTGCTTCTCACACCAGAACCACCACATTCAGTGCCAGGAAAGATTGATTTGATAAATTTCAAAGATGCTTTGGATTCAAGAGTGTGTCTCTGTATGGAGAATCTGCCTTTGTGGATAAAACCAGAGCCAAGGACTATGAGAGTGAACAACATGTTCAAATCTATCATTGAGGAAGGGGCTATAAGCCTGAAGTTTTCAACATGGATGAGATGGACTTATTTTGGAAATAAATGCCATCTTCCACTTTTATTATGAAGGACAAAGCCAAGGCCTTTGGTTTTTAAGGCTCAAAAAGATGGAGTAACTGATTATGTATGAGAATGTTGGGAGCTTTATGGGAAAGCCAGGGCTCACTGATAAGTCATAAAACCCCAGTGCCCTAAAAAACAATACTAGATGCACAACCCCAGGGCCTCAATCATGAAAACTCCTCACAGCTGATTGGTTCTACCAGTGCTTTATCCTAGAGGTTAAGCTTTATCAGGCAGAGAAAAATCTCAAGTTCAAAGTGCTCCTGATCATGTACACTGTTGGAAGCCATGCAGTTGATCTCTTGTATAATGGTATTCAGACAGAGTTCTTAGTGCCGAACATTACATTGCTCATTTGGCCCAAGGTTTTATTCATGCTTGTAAGGTGCTCTGCACTTTTGAAACACGATACTAAATCTGGTTGAAGCTATGGACTCAGACAAAAAAAAAACTTCTTGCCAAGGCTTATGGGTGTGATGAAAATATTGTGTCTCATCTCTTAAATATTCTGAAGTCCACAAAGGAGATGAAGCCTGAAACAGTAAATGCCAGCTGGAAACAATTGCAGCCACTAGTGGTCTGTGATTACAAGGGATTATTCCTTGATGAAGTCCATCACTCTGCAGCAGGTAAGGCTGTGAAATTGACAAAACTACTGGGAGGAGATGGTTTCAATGACATGACATTTGATGATATGAATGACCTGATCAATGTTTACTCACAACCGCTGATGGTCAAAGAACTAATGGAGATGATGAAGTCAGTAAGTCAAGAAGAGGATGAGGAACAAGACCAACTATGAACTGGAGAAGAGGAGGAGGCTGGTCAAACACTCATCTTAAAACCATGGTCAGAATAGACAAAGAACTTCAGTGAGTGGCTGAGGAATGGGATCCCCGGATACTTCATTCATCATACTTCATAAATAGAATTATTAGTGGCATGTCAGTTTATAAAAAACTTCTTCACTCAGAAGAAAAAGCAGCCCCAGCAACTCCCCATAAATATGGGCACCACTTGGATGAAGAGCTCAGTTAGGCCCAGGCTTTTAGCAGAAATAGAAGTTATGGCCTGTTGATACTGCACCATCTGATGAAGTGTCTGATGAAGTGGTGCCTTCAGAAGAGCTGTAATGCTCTTCTTGGCTGTGTAGTACATTTGTATCATTGTCATCACCTTTATCACCATCAGTGCTGCACAGCTACATAATTTCTGATCATCATTCAACTTGTATAATTCATTGGTAAGTACCAATGTAGAATTTTATATGTTGTTAAAATTATGTAGGTTTAAAGAGTGTTGTTATAATTATGTACGTTTTACAGGGTAGAAAGTATTTAAGGGCATGTAAAGACGGTGAGAAAGGTGAAAGAGAGAGTGGGAAAGGTAGTAGGAAGGATTTGTTAAGCATTATATGTATATAGATATATATATAGATAGATAGATAGATAGATAGATAGATAGATAGATAGATAGATAGATAGATAGATAATTGCTATTTCATGGATTTTCATCTGTTGCAGTGGTCTCTGGAAAGGAGCTCTCATAATAGGTGAGGGACCCTTCTGTATAAGGAATTCAAGAAACTAACCCCTCCCAAACCTTGTAAACCAATCAATAAATTGGCAAGGGAGCTAAGGAGAGACTTCTCAGAAGAAGAGGTAAGAATGGCAAAGAAACACATGAGGAAATACTCATCATCCCTGGCCATAAAAGAAATATAAAACAACTCTAAGGTTCCATCTCAGTTAGATCAGCCAACATTGTCAATTCAAACAACAACAAATGTTGGCAGGGATGAGGGGAAAGGAGAACCTTACTGCACTGTTGGTGGGAATAGAAACTAGTATAATCACTTTAGACAGCATTCTGGAGGTTCCTCAAAAAAACTAAGCAGGTATCTTTCCTACAAACCAGCCAAACCACTCCTGGGCAGTTATCCTGAACATCATGAGCCAGAATATGATAAAAAAAAAAAAAAAAAAAACACCTGCACATCCATGTTCATTGCCACACTATTCACAAGAGCCAAGATATGGAAACAGCCCAGATGTCTCACAATAGATGAGTGGATCAAAAAAGTACAGTATCTATACACAATAGAATTTTACACAGCCATTAGAAAGAATAAAGTAGTATCATTTGCAGGGAAATAGATGGAACTAGAACAAATCATGCTAAGTGTAATCCAAGCTCAGATAAACAGTCAATTTGGAAATTAGAATGAAATGACATTGGGATATGATAAATTATACAGGATTCTAGATATACACAATGACACCAAAAGAGGATACTCTTAGGAGAGAAACAAAAAGGTGCAATGTCTATGTGCCTCTTCCTATTTGTATCAAATTATCTGTCTATCTATCTATCATCTATCTGTCTGTCTGTCTGTCTGTCTTTCTGTCTACCTGTCCATTCATCCATCTATCTAGCTATGACATCCTCCAAGATATGGAAACAAGATATGTCTCTTTTTTAATTTAAATTTCAATGATTTTGTCTTCCATTATGTGTGGTGTATTTAAGTGTATATCTTTGGAGGGTTGGGGGAAGGGTTCAGAACTCAAGGGGAAAAGAATGAAAAAGGATAGCAATGGACACTAATGAAAATTATTTATACAACCCGTGAGTGGAGATAAGAGGGAAGGACTAGGAGAGATTGAGGGAACAGAAGACATTGTAAGAGGGTAATGTACTCATTCCCTGACTCATGTAATTTTAATTCCTCTGTACATCACCTTTTTAATAATAATAAAGTGACTTTAAAATTTTCCATTACTCTTCTCACATATTTAGCTATGATCTAAAAGTATCTACTACATATATGTGTACATGTATGTAAAGTTTTGTCAATTATTCCATATTTGTTTAGTATTTTCTTGTTATTACATTTTAATGTTCTGGATATGAACTGTGTGATGCACTTATTTATACATATGTAATTAAATTTAAATTTATGAGAATCTATATAAAATACATTATTGTGGATATTTGTGAAAACATAAAATAGTTCATAAACAACAAATCCCTAAAATTTATAGATGTGAAATATAAGACCTTGTCTTTTTTTGGTCCAAAACACTATGCATTACAATTACTAAGATTATAGTAATCAAATCACTTCAATAGAGAGAATTTCCTTTAGTGGTGAGCATCTTAAATCAAAGACACTGCTTAGAGTTGTAAGCAGCCAGTACAAGCCATTATCATTGAGGCTCATGGAAGTCATGCAGGGAATATACTCAGTCATACCTCAAGGGTGGAGATTGTACTGCATGACAAGGTAAAACCTTTGGAACAAAAAGAACTGGAAGAATTTAGTAGTTATTATGTTTTGAAATATGTTGCCTAACTAAAAGTGAAATTGCTACTTTTGATCATTCCAAGTTTCAAAACTTGAAAAGGAAAAAAAAAGTTGAAAAGGAATAAATAAAAATAAGTAAATAAATAAAAATTATTTAATGAATAGATTTACTTTATAGTACTTAAAAGTAACTAAATCTTTAACCGAATATCCTTTTTATTAGATGAATTCTCCAACAAAGGTTAATGTTTTACAAGAACATAAGCCTATTAATTTGAAATATGTGTTGTCTTTCATATATAGATAAATGATAGATGATAAAAAGGTAATAGATACTGAGATACCTACAACATTTGAATATTTCACTATCTAAATATTGTGAGTTTGAGAGCATGTTAAAACAAAAATGCCACATATTAATACACTTAAATGAGCCAAATATATCTTATAATCAATCTTCATCTCAGTATTGTTTTCAATAGTATAGTCTTTACTTGTCATGCAAAATATGATTTCCAGTCTTCCTACTTATTATATTACACTAATGTATACTTTATTACTTTGTGCAATCACTAAGTGTGTGTAAAATCATTTTACATAATATTCTGGAAATTTTAGTAACTAGTTCAAAATCTGGAAGATTTGCCTTATATAAAAAGTATCATTATAAAAGATCAAGTCTTGGCTGGGCCTGTGGCTTAGTGGTAGAGTGCTTGCTAGCCTGAATGAAGCTCTGGGTTTGATTCGTCAGTACCACATAAATAGAAAAGGCCGGAGTTTTGCTGTGGCTCAAGTGATAGAGTGCTAGCCTTGAAGAAAAGTAGCTCAGGGACAGTGCCCATGCCTGCAGTTCAAGCCCCAGGACTGACAAAATAAAATGAAGTGTTTTTAAATCTATTTGGCACTAATCAGAAGTGAAAGAGAAATAAAGTAAATACTAATTATGCATATTATTCAAATTAACATTTTTGAATCTATACAAAAATTAGATTAGAGATACATTTAATCAATTAGATTTGTAAGACAATATGTTAAACAGTATGAAAATAGCTTCTTCACAAGATGGAGAAAATGGAAAAATTCAAAATATTTCCAGATGAATCCTGATGAATTAAGACATCCAACTAAACTTTCCAGAAACATGTAATAATTAACATCTTTATATATTCTATGTGGCCATTTTTATAGTTTATTCTTTAAATCTCCCTCTCTCATCATTTTAGACAAAAATGGAACATAGAACTCAACATTTCTTTCTAAAAATGAAGGAGCAAAAATTGAGATTTTGACTAACAGAAACAGTAATTCACTAATAGTGTGTAATATTATTTTACTTAATATAATACATTATTTACATAAGAGAAACAAATCTAATGCATATGTGATATACAATATATACACATATGGTAATATCATGACTATATGCAACATAAACTGTCTTTATGTTTAAAAATATGCTCCTTTGGCTGACTATTGATGGCTCAGGCCTGTAATGTTCCTAAGGAGGCTGAGATCTGAGATTCCCAGTTCAAGGAAATCCAGGCAGAAAAGACTGAGACTTTTATCTCTAGTTGACAAGGAAAGAGCAATAAAGAAAGATGTGACTCAATAAATTGGTACAGTGCCTGTATTGAGTGAAAAAGCCAAGTGAGAGCAGAAACTCCAGCCTTGGTAATGGAACAAAAAAAAACCCCAAAACAACAAGTAATCTGCCTTGTTAAATTAATAGCTATCTATGAATTAAAAAAAAAAAACTACGTAGATATATTTAAATATATTCTTAACAGTGAAATTTAGATATATTTGTTTATGTTCCTAGAATTAATAACGTGTGAATGACCTCATATTGTTGTTGTTGTTTTTAATGTAGTATGTGATTTTTTGTTTCTTTTTATTTTATTTTATTTTTTATTGTGTGAATACTGTACAGAGGAGTTACAATTACATGGGCAAGATAACGAGTACATTTCTTATCAAGCATTGTTGCCTCCTCTTTGTTTCCCCTTCCCATCCTTTCTCATACTCCCCCCACCTTATCATCCCCCGCCCCCACCAAAGTTGTAAAGTTCATTTTTCAAAATAACGACTTGCACATCTCATTGTTGCAATGGGTCCACATGTATCCCTATTTAAACGATTTGTTTTTCCCCTTCCCCTCCACAAATTATACCAACATCAAATACAGTGAAAGCAGGAGTTATACCATGGGGGAGGGACATAAAAAGCATCAAAGAAATAATCTTAGAAATGTGTTAGAAACAATCACCTGAAAGAAAAAAATACATTTGAATACATATCTTAGGGTTCATTTCCCTAACATCAACTTATCTGAACTTTTCTGCTTGACTCAGACATATACTTGTTATTGCAAATAAGGGAAACTATGGGACCTAAGTTTCTTTGGGCTTGGCTTACTCTTTTCAAATTTGGTGGGGGTGGGGAGGATTGGGTGAGGTGGCAGGGGAGGATGGGAAGGGATGGGAAGGGGAAACAAAGGAGTAGGCTATGATGCTTGATAAGAAACGTACTCATTATCATGTCCACGTAATTGTAACCCCTCTGTTCAGTAATTTCACAATAAAAAAAGAAAATCATGTAAAGATATTCACAGATGATTCAATAAACTATAAAGGGAATATGGAATAAAATGGAACAGATATAATCTTGCCTTGAAATGTGGTATTAAGGAAATGAGAAGCTGGCATTATTCTGACTAGTTAAATGCCTGCAGTCCTAGCTGTTCAGGCGACTGAGATGGAAGGATCCCAAGCCAAATCCAGGCAGTGCAGAGGGAATCCAAGAGAATAACCTCTAATTAAGGAGCAAAAAAGCTGGAGGTATGGCTCAAGTGGTAGAGAGCTAGTTTTGACCCAAAAACCTAAGTGAGTGATAGGCCCTAAGTTTAAGCTTCAGTAACAAAAGAAAAAGAAAAAAGAAAAGGTACAGGAATATTTCAAAGTATTGTGGTTTTTCTGGGGGTTTTTTGTTGATTTTCTTTTTTTTAATTTTTATTTTTTTTATTGTGAAAATACTGTACAGAGGGGTTACAATTAAATGGGCAAGATAATGAGTACATTTCTTATCAAGAATTGTAGCCTCCTCCTTTGTTTCTCCTTCCATCCCTTCCCGTCCTCCCCTGCCCTCCGACCCAATCCTCCCTGCCCCCCCACCAAAGTTGTAAAGTTCATTTTCGACATAACGACTTGTACTTCTCATTGTTGTTTTTATGTTGTTCAATGTAGTGCTTTTAGCTAAGGCATCATTTCACATTCTGGTTACAGGATAGATTCAATACGTTTTCCTTATGAAATCCTAGAAGCACTTTAAATATTCATAGATCCATGGTTATATGCTTCTTTAATGTGTGTAGCTGAGTGAAATTTTTATTTATATTCATCTGCATACATATTAAGAGACAATGATGAACTGACATGAAATTGTAATGTGACATAACAGAAAAAAAGCATCCCATAAATTTTCACCATGATGAAAAAGTGGTCAATGTTATTTGCTATTGTCCAAGTGTAAAGTTTTTCTTAATTACTACAACATATTGTAAAAGTAATAACTATTTGTAGATCAAAATCAAAGTAATTATCTATCAATATCATCTATACAACATATATAGTTTGACTTTCCTAATGTAAACAATAAAATAGCTTTAATAACTATGAACAAATATGATAATAAGGACAAGTGTAAATGAATATTTTTACTTACAGAGACCAATATTCTTGAACAATCAACCATATCTGAAAATAATTGGTTTGAATTAGTTTTAAATTATTAGAGGGATAATGCCTCAGAAGAAATACCTGTCTGTACTAGTTCAACTCTGATCTTTACTTTTATTCTTCAACTTGAGTTTTTCCAAGAAAAACTAAACAGAAAAGTCTCTAGGATTAATAGAATAATACAAAACACAAATCCAAAGACAAACTACTTTCAAAAGTATTATATACCAAAAGCTACATTAAGTTGTCATGGAAACCTTCTCTATAAAATTCTGATGTATTGACAAAAAAGTATAATTTAAATGAAAGTATGATTGTAAGATAATAGGGAAAACAATGAAAATTAAATTATGATACATTCTAACAAAATTAAATTAATGCAGAATTTTAATTTTGTTATGATAAATTTTACATTATGATTTTATTTTATGATTTATAATATGATACACTTTTATTAAATTTGCATTTAATATAAGAATAGCTAAATTATCTTCTTAAATTTTTAAATGATTCTCAATTTGTATCAACTATTTGTGATTCAATTTAGGTAAATTTTCCAAAACAGTAATATAAAAGGAGGCAAGTGCCACTCTTATCTACAGATATAATTATTAAGCTCTAACATATTTTTGTAAGTTTACTCAAGTTATCATTCCCAAGGTATTTAATAAGAGAGTTTGCAATCTATGGATAAAGTGTAAATTTCTTTATATCCTGTAGCAAGGTGCCACAGGATTTTATTCAGGATGTCTGATTTTCTAGATTGTTTTATCCAAGATATTATTAACAAATACAATTTAGTAAATATATACATATATATTATACCTCACATTTTTCCTTTATGAAGAAATATCTAAAGTTCACATTATTCTTTAAAGGATAGGTTTAAGCAATTTTAGTTAATTGGTTATCAGGTCACAGAAGATTTAGTTAATGATCATGTAATTTGCTGTCTATTTACAATTAGTGATAAAATTAGCAAGGATAACATATTCACAAATGATTAAAAATAGCTTCTCAATGTGCTCATAGGTACTTTTACTGTCTTTAGTAAGGAATCCCACTCTATTACTTATAGCACACAATTATATTAAAAGAAGGAAAGGTAGAGTTTCATTTATAAAGTATGAATATTGTTATGAAGATAAATCCTTACATTCAAGAGGTATCATAAAATTTATTTTATCTCATTTAAATTGCTGTTGTTGTTTTACATTGATATTTATGTGTCTATATGCAATCATAAAGTCAGGCCAATGGCATAATTATGTTCATAGAAGTTATTGACAGGAAATCAAGCTGAAAATATTCCCCACTGAATTACAAAAGCAGTGATGCAATTAAACGTCATATTTATCATTTCTCCTCTTTATAGATTTGACCTTGTGTCAAACACAAGAGTTATCCAACTTTAAATAATCATGCATTAAATTTGTTTTCCAGTGAAAACAAAATCAGTCATGTATCCCTGGAAATTTTCTGATTATTAAGAATTGTTTCAAATGCTGAGTTCTCTCTCTCTCTCTCTCTCTCTCTCTCTCTCTCTCTCTCTCTCTGGAAATCAGGGGTACTTTCTTAGCTTACTTCTACAGTAAAACTGTAATTTCAGTCATACTCTGGGTATGGTAATATTATTTATTCTAAAGTAACATAATATTTCCCATTTCATAGAAAGAAATTTGAAGATACATTTTATTTTCTTGTGTTCATAAGCTTTTTATTCCAGTCTCTGAATTTAAAAGCATTCCTTGTGCCATTTTAGATGATTACATATAGCTTACAAAATAGTATCATCATTGTTTCCTGAGGGAATTTTACTATCCTTCAATAAATGAATTAAATTGTTAGACTAGACTGTAGTAAACAATCTAGCATAAGCAGTGTGAACTTTTTCTAAATAAATATGAGGGCATCAAATTTAACTTTGGAAATTATGATAGTAGGTTAAAAATGATAATTCAAACTGGAATAAAAATCTACAGTTTTGATTTTGAAGCAATGAACACTATCTAAAATTACCTTTTGTACATTTTATTTATAAGATTATACATGAAAATTTTTTTGCATATATCATTTTTTCAGATTTCTTAGCATATTTAAACTACAACTTGTTGTATTGCTTGTTTTTATTTACTTTTTTTTCTTGGTCATGGGGCCTGAGAACAGGTGTGGGCTCTGTCCTTGAGCTTTTGTGCTCAAAGTAGTCTTTTACTGCTTTAAGCCACAGTGCTACTTCTGGGTTTCTAGTGGTTAATTGAAGATGTACTTCATGGAATTTCCTGCCCAGATTGGCTTTTTAGCATGATTCTCAGAGCCCAGCCTCCTGAGTAGCTAGGATTAAGGCATGAGCCACTAGAGCTCTACATAAAAGTTGTATGAGACAAATGTCTATATTATGTTTTATATTACTATTTCAATATTAATTTCATTTTATGTATATATTATACATATGTGTATATATCTATAGATATGTATATATCTATACAGATATTTATGAATGTAGCATAATGAAACCACTAAAGAGGGAGTTGTTTGAAAAATGGGGTAAAGAAGAAGAATATACTGGAGGTGAATTTTTCCAAAATAAACTGCATATATATGAGAATATCACAAAAAGACATTCATTGAACAAATCTATGTGAATTCACAAAAGAAGTAGGAGAATCATATCTATATATCAATATCTATCTATCTATATAAAATTTGTGTGTGTGTATGTGTGTGTGTGTGTGTGTGTGTGTGTGTGTGTGTGTGTGTTGATACTGTGTCTTGAACTCAGGGTCTAGCTACTGTCCCTTAGCTTTTGTAGCTTAAAAACAGTAAATAAAAAGAGTCAGCGCTTCCTTACCAACTTGAGTCACAGTTCCATTTTCAACTTACTCCTTGTTAATTAGAGATCAAGAGTCTCACAGACTTACCTTCCAGGGGCTGTCTTAAAAAACTAATTCCCTCAGATCTCAGCCTTCTAAGTACCTAGAATTAGAGAAAGATATATTTCACCAGCACCATACTTGCAATAATCATTTAGCATTTTCACTATAAATTGAAAAAAATAGCACTTTTTAAAATGCAGGTCTACTGGTGATAACTCTCATTTTTTATTTGCTTGGCAAATTCTTCTAGCACTCATTCCAGGTGTCTTCTTTCCTTATCTCCCTCAAAATCCTGTTTTTTGTTGTTCGGTTCTTTTTTTGTCTTGGGTTTTTTTGCCTATTACATCATGTTAAAGTTTGCCTCTGTGTAGATCTCACTTAGGTTTAATTTATTTGTGGACATTTTGGTTTCATATAGCAATTCATATATTTCCTTCTCTGGGAATTTTTTTCCTTGAGTTTTCTTCAGAGATTATACTAACATATACCGAGGTTTTCTTGGTGGTGTCCATAGATTATATGGCTATTTTCATCCATTCTTTGACTGCTCTGGTTGCTAATTTTCAAATAACCTCTTTCCAAGTTTGCTGATTCTTAGACATGATGGAGTTTTTTTGTTGAAGTTTTTCATTGGATTATTCAATTAATTCATTTTTTAGTTTTATAATTTCTGATGGTTTTGTGTTTTGCTACTTAATATCCTTTTCACTTTATTCATTTATTTTTCCTACAGTTTTATTTTTAAATGTTTTCTTGTAACTCACTGAGTTAACTTAAAACAATGATTTTAAACCACAGGCAGTTCATGAAAAGTCCATTTCCTTACCATAAGTTAATGGGACAATGTAGTTGCCTTTGGTGTTTCCACATTTGCCTGAGTCATTGCGATTTTTGCCTTTAAGATCCCACTGGATCTTGATGCCAGTGGCTCATGTCTGTAATCCTAGCTACTCAGGAAGCAGAGATCTGAGGATTGCTATACCAAACCAGTCTGGGCAGGAAAGGCTATGAGACTGAGACTTTTATGTACAATTAATCCCCAGAAATCCAAAATTGGTGCTATGGCTCCAAGTGTTAGAGCACTAGCCTTGAGCTACTGAGCCCGGGGATAGTGCCTAGGCCTGAGTTCAATCCCCAAACTGACAAAAAAGAAAAAAAGAAAAAGAAAAGACACCGCATTTTCTCATTTCTTGACTCTTACGGGAACAACTTGATTTCTTTAGGTAGTGCCGTATTTGCTTGAGTGTCTGTGATCCTTGTCATCTTGCTTTGACGTCTTGCATTTGCAGGAAAAATGACTCATCCAGTTTTTACAGATTGGGTTTGTCAATTGTAGACCTTTATCTGCTGGCTCTCCTGATTATTGGGCCTGCCTCTGGGACTGAGCAGTTAATGCTAAAATTCGGTTGTGAGAACATTTCCAGATCCTCTTTGAATCTTAAGCCTAATACTAGTTACCGAAATAAATATGGCATTACTCAGGAGTCCAACTAGATCCCTGGGGATACAGACTAACTTTTGAATACAGTGTACCATTCCTGCATACAAGTCATTGTGCGGGTTCAGTATCTATGCACACCTCTGAGATTTGAACATTGTTGCTAGGGGTGATGAGATTGTTCCTCAGTTTCTGAGTGAGCAGTCTTTTATTACATCATACAGAGCCAAGCATGGAGTGGGCAAGAACAGTGTCTGAGGAGAGTAGACATGCTACCAGGGTTGTGGATGGGCATGATCTCCTATTAGGCCCCTATTTAGGCATAATTGTCCCTGGGCTATGATTGAATGTAGTCTTGGAGTTCCACTTCAGCATCTGTAGTAAATTCCAGTGTCAGAAGACACAGTACTGGAGACAAAAATGGATATGGGTATCACAAGTCCCAAATCTGATGAAGCCAGAATGGTTTAAGATGAAGGTTTAAGACTACTGTTATTACCAAGAGCCATGAAACTCATTTCTTCCCTGATTACCTTTTTGATTTGTCTCCACAGTTGTTATGTCATCTCCCACTTGGAAGAAACAGGTCCCAAAAAGCACTGTGTGTCTGTGGATGTCTATGAAATCTTTGATACTATTACATTTTGTGGAAATGTGAGCTGGTATTTCCCATTTCTTTAGTCATACTTACCTAGAATAACACGATTTAATCATTTTCAGATGTTATTCAAAGATCAATATCTATATATTCATGTTCATATATCTTTATAATTAAAATAGAGTCAGTATTAGTAATTGATAGGGCTCAGACTTCAGTTTATGTTTTCAGTGAATATAAAATAGGCACTTTAAAATATTTTATTACTATAATTAGGGTTTGATTATAGGAGAAAAACGAGTTATTCAATAAGGCAGTTAAGACTTAATAAAGATTTCTTTCTTGGTAAATTCATTATTGGTGAACAGAAACATTCCTAATTTTCATGTTGATTGTACCTTGAAACTTTGTATATATCACTTCTATAGTATTTCATTGGAAGAATTTAGGGTTCTCAGTGTATAGAACCATCTTATCTGCAAACATGGTTAATTTTAATTCCTCTCTTTAAATTTATGGTAGTTTTCTTTTATACTCTTAAATAATTGATTCCACTAGAATATCCAGTACTGCAGTAGGTGAAATGGGTGACAAGGGACATCCTTGTGTGTCCCAGTAATTAGAGGATATAGTCTCAGATCTGGCCTTTCAATCATAAGTTGGTTGTGGCTTAGTCATTTGTAGCTTGTGTTATTTGAGGCATGTCCTCCTTTCTGTACATAAGGCTGCAAGAGTTTTTCATTAGGCAAAGTTGAATTTTATCATTTTTTTGGTGGGGGGGAGTCTGGTCATGGGGCCTGAACTGTAGGCCTGGGCACTGTCCCTCAGCTCTTCAGCTCAAGCCTAGCGCTCTACCACTTGAGCCACAGCACCATGTCTGGCTTTTTTTCTTTTTGCTTATGTGGTGCTGAAGAATGGAACCCAGGGCCTCATGCATGCAAGGCAAGCGCTCTACCACTGAGCCACCTTCCCAGCCCCTTATCATGTTTTCTTATAGCTATAGAAATAATCATGTGTTTAAATTAATTTTGTTGTCATGAGACAGTATATTTATAAATTTGTATCTATCCTATATCATATATTTATCATCTATCATATTTTTCATCTATTTGTCTATCACCTACTTGTAGAGCTGTAATTCAGTGTTTTCTGCCAGAAAATCAAATAATACACAACTTAAATTACACTTTCAAAGACCTTTATTAATTTTTTTAAAAAATAGATCTCAGTCTTTTTGACCATGAGCTTTAAAATATAATTCTTTTATTTGTGACTAATTTGTGATTACGTAGTTAGGATTATACATATGTTTCCACCACACCTGGTCTATTTATTTGTACTAGGAGGTTTGGGATCTGTTTGCCTGATCTGATCTCAAACATTGATACTCTCAATTTCTGCTTCTTGAGAAGTTGAGATGATATCAGTAAGTCATTTTTTCTATCTCTGATTTGCATGTATACAATTGTCTTTACATGCTGGGATAAATCCCATGTAGTCATGCAGACTAAAGATATTATGTGTAATTGGATTTAGATTCATATATTTGATGGATCACTAACAAATAAGAAAGTAAATTGTGTCTTCTTTATATACAAACACAAATATGTATATATATATGCATGTACAAATTCATGCATATACACACATTTGTATTAAATATATACATTTTTATAAACATGTATGCATATGTGTACATGTATATATACACATGGATAAGTACATATGTGCATATAGCATATAAATGTATATCAGATATAGATATATGTGCATGAATACATTTAAATGTATATAAATACACATATGCCCAACTATATTATGTATTCATGTATGCATATATGCATAAATACATCCACATATATATACATCCACATGTACATGAATATGCATGCATGTATGTGCATGCATACACATGTGAGTACATTTGCGCACACAGAATCATACATGTACATGCCAGCAAATATACACATTCTACATGTATGTGTGTAAATACATATGTGCATAAATACATATATGAATGAATGTATGCATGTGCATGTATGCATATATGTATCTAAACATTTATATATGTGAATATATATACATATGTGTATATACATATATACATGAAATATTCAGCCATAAAAGAATTCTTTTTTTTTTCAGGTGTAATTAAACTGCCATAAGGTTTTAATGAAGAAGGCTATTGAACTTGAGTTTGGACTGAACAGTGGTGAGAATGTAGGGTGTTTCTTTTTTTTTAATTATATTTTATTTTATCTTTTTTTGTGAACATGCTGTACAGAGGGGTTACAATTACATGAGCAGGATAATGCGAACATTTCTTCTCAAGCATTGAAGCCTCCTCCTTTGTTTACCCTTCACATCCCTTCCCAGCTTTCCCCCCTCCCCCCACACCCAATGCCCCCTCCCCCCCTTCACCAACGTTTTAAAGCTCATTTTCGACATGACAACTTGTACTTCTCATTGTTGCAACAGGTCCACCTCTATTCTTAAACGACTTGTTTTTCCCCATCTCCTCCACAAGTTATACTGACATCAAATATAGTGTAAGCAGGGGTTATACTGTGGGGGAGGGACATACAAAGCAACAAAGAAATAATCTTATAAATGCGTTAGAAACACCTGCATAAAAGAAACGAAAACATTAAAATACATATCTAAGGGTTCATTTTCCTAACATCACATTATCTGACCTTTTCCGCTTGAGTCATACATATACTAGATATTGCAAATAAAGGAAACCATGGGACCTATGTTTCTTTGGGCCTGACTTACTTCACTTCATATAATTTTTTCCAAGTTTTTCCATTTCCTAACAAATGGGCAATATCATTCTTTCTGATGGAGGCATAGAATTCCATTGTGTATATATACTACATTTTCTTGATCCATTCATCTATTGAGGGGCATCTGGGTTGGTTCCATATCTTAGCTATTGTAAATAATGCTGCAATAAACATAGATGTTCTGGTAGCTTTAGTGTGGTCTTGTTTGTAAACATTTGTTTAAATGCCCAAAAGTGGGATTGCTTGGTCATAGGGGAGCTATATGTGAAGTCTTTTGAAGAACCTCCATACTTCTTTCCAAAGTGGTTGAACAAGTTTGCATTCCCACCAACAATGAAGTAAGGTTCCCTTCTGTCCACATTCTTGCCTACAAAGTAAGTAAATGAAACTAGACAGTGTATTAAGTCAGATTTAGAAAAATATCCTCATATATTTTCTCTAATGTATTGAAGATTTTTAGTTGATCTGAATGTAGAATGTTATGATAATTAGTTAATGTGAATGCAGAATTGTTATTACAAGAGGCTGGTTTAGTGGAAGAAGCCCGATAGAGGATATATAGATAATAGATACCAAAACATAAACACAAAAAAGTTTAATTTTTTATCACAATATTGCAACGATAGTCATCTCTTCACATTACTGTATGAAGAACTAGAAGTGAATAGTTTGTAGACCAAGTACTCCAATCTTAATAACAATATAAGAAAATGGAAACACTACCCTGATTTTGCAGGATAAACTCTTTATATGTGCTGAACTTTATTCTATATAAAATAAACCTGTACAATTTTCATGGTATTCAAGTTTTAAAAAGAATTTTTCATGTTCCTCTATAATTAATTATAATTAATAAAAATTACTATGTAACTATCAAATATGGTATGCTATATTCAAAGCTATATATTAATATATAGTAAAAATATTTCCAAGGATTTCAATTTTTTAAGTTAAATATATACATTTTTACTCATTAAATTCTTGAATGAGAACTATTCACTCTGGTGCATTCGATGAGTTTTAATTACATCAAGATACTATAGAATAATTATTAGTATCATAATATCGGAAAATTAATTTTAAAATGTGATGATGTTAAAGGCAAATCTAGGATATTTGCATATTATGATTGACATTAAAGCTGGTATCATTGGCTGAGATCATTAGATATGAAGCTCATAAGTCCACATACATAGAAAAGTAAAAGTGATGATAAATTCTATCTCCAAAATAAGCATCAAGATAACTCACTTCATCAACTATGGAATCAAGACTGAAATCAGAAAAGCAACTCCACTTGGAATAGCTTAAAAATACTTAGGAATCATAAAAATTGTGAAGGGCTTCTATAGTGAAAATACTAAAAATTTAAAAAAGGAAATTGAAGAAAACTTAAGGATGGGAAAAACCTTCCAAGCTCTTGTACTGGAAGAATTAATGTTGTGAAAATATAATATTGCCCAAAGTAAAACACCAATTTAATGCAATGCATATCAGCATCCCAATATCATTCTTCACTAAGATGGAGAAAGCAATAAAAAATGCAGATGTAACCACAAAGGACCCTTGTACAAAGCAATCCTTTGCAGGTAGAATTGTGCTAGAAGAATAAAAATAACAATCTTTAAACTCTATTACATAGCCATAGTAATGAAAACAGCTTGGTACTGGTACAAAAACTGGCCTGAAGACCAATGGAACAGAAGATCCAGTAATTAACCCACAGACTGATTGCTATTCGATATTTGATAAGGGATGCAACAATATACTGGAAGAAAGACAGGCTCTTCAACAAATGGTGCTGTCAAAATGGATATCCACATGCAGAAAACTGAAACTAGATCCTTATATATCACCTCTACAAGCATCAATTCAAAATGGATTATAGACTTCAACCTGAGACGTGCAATCCATGAAACTATTACAGGAAAGAGGGAAAACATTAGTGCTTCTGGGCATTGGTATAAAATTTCTGAGTAAAGATCCAGATTTACAACTAATTAAATCTTGATTGCATCAAACTTAAAAGTTTTTGCATGGCAAAAGATATAGCCAACATATTAAAATTACAATGAGCAAAATTAGAGAAGATTTTTACAAGCTACACATTGGACAATGGCCTGATACCAAGAATATACCAAGAACTTAAAAATTCAACCCTCAAAAAAAGCAACAACCCAATTAGTAAATGCAATCGTGAATTAAAGAGAGCCTTCTCAGAAGAAAAAGGAAAAGCAGACAATGGCCTCATGAAATGCACAAAATCTCTGAAATCCAAACCAGAACAGCTTTGAGATTCCACTGTATCCCAGTTAGAATAACCATTATCAAGAAAACAATAATATGGTGGTGAGGATGCAGCCAAAAGGGAAACCTAATATACTGTTGATTGGAATATAAACGTGTTCAGCCACTCTAGAAGGTAGATTGGAGGCTCCTCAAAAAAAAATGAAAGTAGGGCTGGGAAGTTGGCTCAGTGGTAGAGCGCTTGCCTTGCATGCCTGAGGCACTGGGTTCGATTCCTCAGCACCACATAAGCAAAAAGAAAAAAGCCGGAAGTGGCGCTGTGGCTCAAGTGGTAGAGCACTAGCCTTGAGCTGAAGAGCTGAGGGACAGTGCTCAGGCCCAGATTTCAGGCCCCACAACCGGACCAAAAAAAAAAAAAAATGAAAGTACTATGCTATGATCCAGCAATCCCACTCCTAGGCATTTATCCAAAAGATTACAAACAAGGATATAGTAAAGCTACTACAATCATGCTTACTCTAGGACTATTTATTATAATCAAGATACAGAATCAGCCCTGAGAGTACAAATGATCCATGTATTCCTTTGTATGTGGAAGTTAGATTTAGATTACAAATCCATAAGTAAATATGTTGAGTATCTCAGTGCACGAAAATATATTAACTGAAAGAGCATAGACTTAAGTTAGTTCTCAGTGTAATTCCTGCTGGTTGCTGGTGGCTCATATTTATAATCCAATCTATTCAGGAGGCTGAGATCAGATGATCAATATTCAAAATCATCACAGGCAGGAAAGTCCATGAGCTAATTATCTCCAATAAACTACTCAGAAAAAGCTGGAAATGGACCTGTAGTTCAAGTGATAACCTTGAGCTAAAGAAGATCAGGGACAATGCCCAGGCCCTAAGACTGCTTGCCCCCCACACTCATGTAATTCCTTAGAAAGACAAAATTAAAGTTAAGGTAAATAGAATATCAGGAAATGGTATTCAAAGGAGTGGAGTGGGATTAAGAGAAAGGGAATAGATGAAAGAAGAGAAGAGCAGGAGGGGATGCAGAAAAGAATCCAGTGTAGAGACCTGGAGGAAGATGGCAGAGGAGATGCTGGGGGTTCTCATGTAGAAACCAGTTTTAATGTTCCAGTGAAAAGTCCAAGGCTAAAAAGTCACACCAAGTGTGCCATCATAGTATAGAGAATTTGGACAGAGAGAGAAAATTCAAAGGACTTATTTAAGGAGACAGAGTCGAGCACTTGCCAGTGATGGCAGCTGCTGCCTTGGCCTCCATATCAGCAGAGCCTGGGACAAAGGTGTCAGAGACATAGTGCGAGCGGATTCTACTCACTTCCAGCAAGAATTGACAAGGAGTGGAAATCCTCAGACTGCTGACCACAGTCACAGACTGTGGACTGCCCAGAAACCAAGGGAAAGTTATGAGTGCCCCAAAAGATATCCTCACTCTTTCTCATGGAGCACAGGTGGGGAAAGGTAGCCCCTCCCCAACTGCCAGAGAAGAATTGCATCTTTGGTATAGACAAATACCCATCCAGAGCAGCTAGCACATAACTCAGGCCTTGGAAGAAGGTTAAAAGAATCCCCCCCACACCAAAGTTGTCCTTCCTAGGTAAAGCAAGCTATGCCCATGGTGGGTTATCTTTCTTTACTGGGTAAACAGAGCCAGAAGCTCTTCCAACCCTCTGTAGCATAAGTAGCAACTCCAGTTTCTGGAGGGTAAAAGACAAACAAATAGAAATTCAGTACACATACATCCTGAGAATGGCTCCAGGCTGGGCTCTATGAGTGTCTCAGAGTTAACTCCTCAGGGAAAAGCTACTGACTGCTGACAGACCTGAATCCTACCCACAACCTATCCCCCACACAGCAACTGCTAGCTAAAGGAAACAGCCATCTTCCTGTTTTGTGATACTTAAAGTAGATCACCCTTCCACTGAACTAGCCTGGGAGGAGGGTTATAAAGTCATAGGTAAAGCAGAGCTTCTTTCTGCCTGCACAAGCAAACTGATTTAAGAAATCAATCAAGCCACAGGATCCTTCTATCTGCTACTTTCAAGAGACATACCTTGCTCACAGAAACAAACGTTCTGAAAGTGAAAGGCTGGAATAAAATCTGCCAAGCAAATAGCCCCAATAAACAGAGGAGTTTCAATCCTAATATCAGATACAATATACAATTGTCTTCAAATTAAAGTTAGTGAGAAGATAAAAAAGGTCATTACATATTAATTGAGGGGTTTCTCTTCAGGAGGATATTACAATACTAAATAATTATTCACCAAATAACAGAGCAACCAAATTTAACTAAGAAACATTACTTTCCCTAAACCTCACATAGATCCCAAGAAATTAAGTGTTGGGGACTTTAACACACCACTATACCTGCTGGGTAGATCAACTGGGCAAAAACTCAACAGAGAAATCTCAGATCTAAATAACTGCATAGATTAACTGGACATAACAGCTACAGAATACTTCACCAAGAAGCATCAGAATACATGTTCTTCTCAGAAGCACATGGAACAGTCTCCAAAATAGATCACATTTTAGGTTGCACAAAAAAAGTGTCCAAGTTCAGAAACATTGAAATTATGTCATGCATTCTCTCAGACCACAAGGGAATAAAATTAGAATTCAATAGCAAAAGCCAACAAAGAAAATCCTATAACACATGGAGGTTGAACAAAATACTGTTGAACCACCAGTGGGTCATGGAAGAGATTAGAAACAAAATTAAAATGTTCATGATACTTAATCAAAATTACCTGTGTCCTCTGAGACACAGAAAAGGCAGTACTCAGAGGCAAGATTATAGCTTTGAGTTCCTACATCAAATTGGAGAGATCTAACACTAATAATTTAACAAGGCACCAGAAACTCCTTGAAAAAGAGCAACAAGCTAAACCCGAATTCAGTAGATGGAAACAAATAATTAAAATTAAATGAAAATTAAATGAAATAGAGTCCTTAAAAATCATAGAAAGAATCAGCAAAAAGAGTTGGTTCTTTAAAAACTTAACAAAATTGACAGACCTTTAGCAAAGCTTATCAGAAAAAGAAGAGAACACACTCAAATAAACTCAGAGGTGAGAATGGAAACATCACCACAGAAACAACCAATATTCAGAACATTATAAGAGAATACTTTTCAAACGTTTATGCTAATAATTTTGAGAATCTGGAAGAAATAGACAAATTTCTAGCGAATATTGGCATACCCAAACTAAACCAAGAAAATTTAAATCAACTTAACAGACTCATATGTAGCATCGAAATAGAAACAGCAATAAAAGACCTCCCATCCAAGAAAAGCTCAGGACTGGAACGATTTACAGTGGAATTCTACAAGACCTTCAAATCAGAACTCATACCAATATTCCTCCAACTTTTCAATTAATTTGAAAGTGAAAGTTCACTCCCAAACTCTTTTATAAAGCCATCGTAATGCTCATATCAAAACCAGGCAGGGATTTCAAAGAAAGAGAACTAGAGACACTAATTTTTTCTTGTCGATCTGGGGCCTGAACTCTGGGCCTGGGCACTGTCCATCAGCTCTTCAGCTCAAGGCTAGTGCTCTACCACTTGAGCGATAGTGTTACTTCTGGCTTTTTCTGCTTATGTGTTGCTGAGGAATCGAACCCAGGGCCTTTTGCATGCAAGGCAAGCACTCTACCATTGAGCCACCTTTCCAGACCATAGAGACCCATTTTTTGATGAACATCAATGCAAAACTTTGCAACAAAATTTTGGCCAATCAATTTCAACAACTCATCAAGAAAATCATACTCTATGATCAAATAGGTTTCATTTCAGGGATGCAAAGCTGGTTCAATATACCCAAATCAATATAATCAATTCATCACTTCAAATAGACAAGAATAAAAATAAGAATAGATAAGGATAAGAATCACATGATTATCTCAATAGATGCATACAAAGCATTTGACAAGATCCAACACCCCTTTATGATGAAAGCTCTGGAAAAGCTAGGAATTGACAGACCTTTGCTCAACATAATAAGGCTGTGTATGACAAACCTACAACCAGCATTATACTTAATGGTGAAAAACTAAAGACATTTCTTAGTATTAGAATACCTTCCTAGAGTAATAAGATAAGATGCAAATATGAAGGGATCCAAATAGGGAAAGATGAATAACACTATTCCACTTTGAAAATGACATGATCTTGTATTTAAATAACTCGATGGATTCCACCTCCAGGTTACTGCAGCTGATCAGAAACCTTGGCAAAGCACTAGCATATAAAATTATTCCTCAAAACTAAATGGCTTTTTCTGAATGCCAATAATGAGAAGAGCATTGCTGAAATCAGGAAAGCAACTCTTTTTTCATATATATATTTTATTGTAAAAATACTGTACAGAGGGGTTACAGTTACATAAGTAGGGTAATGAGTACATTTCCTATTGAGCATTGTTACTTCATCCTTTGTTTTTCCCCTACCATCCTTCAATCCCCACCTCCTCAATCCTTCCCTCCCCCCCCCCAAGTCCTTGCTGTTGTAAAGTTCATTTTCTTTTTTTTTGGGGGGGGGGTCCAGTCGTGTGGTTTGAACTCTGGGCCTGGGTGCTGTCCCTCAGCTCTTCAGCTCAAGGCTAGTGCTCTACCACTTGAGCCATAGAGCCACTTCCGGCTTTTTTCCTTTTTGCTTATGTGGTGTTGAGGAATCGAACCCAGGGCCTCAGGCATGCAAGGCAAGCGCTCTACCACTGAGCCACCTTCCCAGCCCAGTAAAGTTCATTTTCAACATAATGTCTTATACATCTCATTGTTACAATGGGTCAACCAGTATCCTTGTTTCAGCAATTTGTTATTTCCCTTCCCCCACCCCAAATTAGAAAAATGTATATACAAGATACAGGGTGCCAACATCAAATACAGTGAAAACAGGGGTTACACCATGGGGGAAGAATATATGAAAGAGACAAAGAAAATCACATGGTACATTATAAATAAATTAAAAACAACAGTACTTGTGTACCTATCTTGGGGTTCATTTCTCATCATCTTATATGGTCACATGTACACAGCTTTGGAACTTTTCTGCTTGTCTTGAACATATACTAGTTATTACAAATAAAGCAAACCATGGGACCATGTTTTGTTGGGTCTGGCTTACTTCACTTAATATATTTTTTTCCCAGTCTTTCCATTTCCTACAAAATGGGCAATGTCATTCTTTCTGATGGAGGCATAGAAACCATTGTGTGTGTGTGTTTGTGTGTTTGTGTGTGTGTGTGTGTGTGTACACACAATATGATATATAAATATATATATATATATATATATATATATATATATATACACATTTTTTTGATCCATTCATCTACTGAGGGGCATCTGGGTTGGATATATATCTTAGCTATGGTGAATAATGATGTGCTAAACATAGTTGTACTGGTACCTTTCGTATGACCTTGTTTGTGATCGTTTGGGTAAATGCCCAAAAGTGGGATTGCTGAGTCATAAGGGAGTTCTATGTGGTCTTTTGAGGAACCTTATTACTGATTTCCAAACTGGTTAAACAAGTTTACACTCCCACCACCAATGCAGTTCCCTTTTGGCCATGTCACCTTGCCATAGTAATAAAAAAAAGTTTGGTACTGGCACAAGAACAGACCTGAGTACCAATGAAATAGGACTGAAGACCCAGAAATAAACCCACAGACCTATAGCCACGGAATCTTCAATAAGGGAACTAAAAAATAGAATGGAAGAAAGAGAGCCTTTTCAGTAAATGATGCTGGCAAAATTGGTTTAACAACTGTAGAAAACTAAAGCTAGATCCCTGTATATCACCCTGTACCAGAATCAACTCCAAATGGACCAAAAATCTCAAATCAAAGCAGACACCCTGAAAACATTACAGGAAGGAATAGGCAAAACTCTAGGACTCCTTGGCATAGGCCAAAGTTTTCTCAATAATGACCCAGAAACAAAACAACTCAAAGAAAGATTGGACAAATGGGATTGCATGAAGCTGCAGTCCTTCTGCCTGGCAAAGGACATAGCAAGATCAATAGAAAGCCCACATATTGGTAGATCTTCATTGGCCATACAACAGACACAGGCTTCATATCTAAAATATACTAAGAACTCAAAAAATTAAATCCCCCAGCAACACATCCTCAGAGAAAGAATTGCGCAATTAATAAGTGGGCTAAAGTCTTAAAGAGAAACTTCTCTGAAGAGGAAATAAGAATAGCCAATAGAAACATGAAGAAATACTTAACTTCTCAAGCAACAAAAGAAATGCAAATCAAGACAGCATTGAGATTCCACCTCATCCCAATTAGAATGGCTATAATCAAGAAATACAATAACAACAGATGCTAGAGGGGATGTGGCCAAAAAGGAACCCTACTTCATTGCTGGTGGGAGTGTTAACTTGTTCAACCACTTTGGAAAGCAGTATGGCGTTATCTCAAAAGACTCCACATAGAGCTCCCCTATGACCCAGCAATCCCACTTTTGGGCATTTATCCAAAGATCACAAACAAAGCTAAACTATAGCTTCCAGCACAACTGTTTATTGCAGCATTATTTACCATAGCTAAGATATGGAACCAACCCAGATGCCCCTCAGTACATGAATGGATCAAGAAAATGTGGAATTCTATGCCTCCATCAGAAAGAATGACATTTCCCCATTTGTTAGGAAATGGAAAGATGTGGAAAAAGTTATATTAAGTGGAATAAACCAGACCCAAAGAAACATAAGTCCCATGGTTTCCCTTATTTGCAATAACTACTGTAAGTCAAGAATAAGCAAAAAAGGTCAAAAGCTATGTACATATCACCATAAATGATGATAAGTGAAATGAACCCCAAGATAGGGAAACAACTTGTTTTTTCTTTCTTGCTATTGATTTTAATGTATCTAAAATATACTATGTGATTTTTTTTTGTTTCTCTTGTAGGTTTTTCTCCCATGGAATAACCACTGGTTTTACTGTATGTGATGTTGGTGCCCTGAAACTTGTATATGCATTTTTCTAATTTGGGGAGGGAAAAGGAAATAACAAAATGCTGAAACAAGGATACAGGTTGACCAATTGTAGCAATGAGATGTACAAGGCACTATGTTGAAAACAAACTTTACAACTTGTGGGGGGAGGGAGTTAGGGAGGAGGGAGGGAAAGAATGGTAGGGGAAAAACAAAGAATGAGGTAACAATGTTCGATATGAAATGTACTAATTACTTTACTCATGTACCTGTAACACCTCTGTACACTACTTTTACAATAAAAAATTATATATATATATATATATATATATATATATAAAGTTATGGAACCAACCCAGAAGCCCCTCAGTAGATGAATGGATCGAGTAAATGTGGTGCATGTGTGTGTGTGTGTGTGTGTGTGTGTGTGTGTGTGTGTGTGTGTGTGTGTGTGTATGTATGTTGGAATTCTTAGCCTCCATCAGCAAGAATGACACTGCCTCATTTTTTAGGAAATGAAAAGACTTGAAAAAATATATATATTAAGTGGAGTAAGCCAAGCCCCCAAAAAACATAGTTTCCCTTATTTTCAATACCTACTATATGTCTCGGACAAGCAGAAAAGTTCAAAAGGCTATTTACATATGACTATATAAGATGATGCTAAACAAAATGAACCCCAAGATAGGGACACAGAAGCTTTATCTCTGCTGCTGTTGTATTTAATGTACTTATAATGTACTATGTGATTTTTTGTTTCTTTTGTATGTACTTTCCCCATGGTATAACCCCTGTTTTCATTGTATTTTATTCCAGATCCCTGGATCTATTATATACATTTTTCTAGTTTGTGGAGGGGGAGGGAAATAATAAAATTCTGAAATAAGGATACAGTTGACACATTATAACAATGGGATGTACAAGACACTATGTTGAAAACTAACTTTACAAAATTGAGGTGGGTGAGATAGTTGTTGGGGATGTGGGGAGGGAAGGGATGTTAAGCGAAAATCAAAGGAGGAAATAACTGCTCGATAACCTTACTCATGTAACTGTAACCCCTCTATACAGTATATATATTGGATAAAATGTATATTTTATTTAATTATATTTAATATATTAAGTAATATACATTTTAAAAGTATCCAATGTATATCTTATAAAATTTAAAAAGTGAGCAAATTGGTTAGGTAAGGAAAGATGGGTGAGAATGTTGAAAGAGGTGACGCTAATTAAAATATATTGTATTCATAAACTTCTTTATATAATGGCAACTCTACCTAAAGATAATTTTAAAAATGAGAGAACTCAATTCACCAAAATAGAACTCTATAAAAGCAATAATGGTGACAATAATAACATTAATGAGGAACTATATGACAAGTACTGTTTCTTATTAACTGTTCAACATATTTTTCCTGGAAGATCATATTATCATTACTAATTTGCAAACAAAAAATGAAACCAAATCTGGGTGGGCAAACTTGATTTTATTTTGTTGGAAAGTTATTATAGTCTCCACTTGCATAGGAAATTTGAATAAAGTCATTATTAATAAATACATACACAATAAGATTATTTTGGGCTTGGACAAAATGTGTTAGACATTCCCAATTTAATTTCTGGATCTGTAAAATTATGGGTAATATATAATGTTTTGGCTTACTAAAAATAAGTGAAAGCTGGTTGCCAGTGGCTCATGTATGCAACCCTAACTATTCAGGAAGTTAAGTGCTAAAGGAATTAAATTCAGAGCCATAAAAGTATAAAATTCTGTGGGATTGCATCTTCTATTAGGAACCAACAAAATACTGGCCTAAGATGTGGCTCAAGTGGTAGATCACCAGCCATGAAAAAAAAAATTATATCAAAGGAAGGCTGGCCATGAGTTGCTCATGCCTGTAATCCTAGCTGGTCAAAAGGCTGAGAAATCTGGATCACAGTTTGAAGCTAGCCAGAGCAAGAAACTCCATGAGACTCTTACCTCCAATTAACCACCAGAAAACCAGAAGAGGAACTGAGGCTCAAAGTGGTAGCTTTTAGAAAAAGGATCTCAAGGACAGCACCTAGGCGCAGAGTTCAAGCCCCAAGAATAGCAAAAAGTACAAAACAAAACAAAAAAGTCAAAGGATAACGTGAAGTTCTGATATCATTTTCTGGTATGGACACACACACAAATAAATGTATAAATAATGAAATAGATGAAAATAGTAAATTCAGTTTCTTCCCAATTTTGATGAGGTACACGGTTTCCAAGGCTGTCAGCAGCACTCATTGCTTGAATGCTTATTTACACTTCAGTGAAAAACTGGACTGTGATACTCATTCAATTAATTTTAATATTACAAATTTTAATAATACAATTCCATCCATATGCAAAACTTTTAATGTTCAATATTTCAAGGTGTGATATTTAAGGTAAAACAATGAATTAAAAAGATTATTATTTAATCTTGTTTTGTGGTAGATGAAACCAGAAGTCTGACTTCCTTTTCCATAGGTAGTCATGAGTCTTTTTATGAAAATACAAAACAAGATTGATATTTAACATTTCACTGTGGTGGTCCCAATACTAAATGCCATTTCATTAAAACATAGATTTAAGTTGGGCACAGGTAGTTCACTCTTATAAGTTATTCAGGAGGCTGAGATCTGAAGATTGATGATCAAAGCCAGCCCAGGAATGAAAGTCTGTGAGATTCTTAACTCCAATTAAGAACCCAAAGCCAGAAATTTATCTGTGGCTTTAGTGGTAGAGATCTAGCCTACAGCAAATCTCTTGCAAGACAATGTCTAGGCATGGAGTTTAAGGCTTGGGACTAGCACAGAACACACACCACACACACAGAGATTTATTATATTTTATTCTTTCCCATATGCTCATAATTTTTCCATTTTCTCTCTTTTAGAAGCTACAGGAGCAAGTAGTTGATCTATAAGTGATTATGCAATTAATTCCCTCTCTAAACTTGCTTTTTTGAGAGTAAGACTGATTTTCTCAGAATCTATTTCTAGCACATAACATACAAAGTGATACATGTTTAAATTTGTAAACAATTTTATAAAAACAAGTCTTTTTCAAAGAGTTAAATTTCATCATTCATAGTTTTCTCCATGCTTTTTCCAGTAAAATCCACAGAAACAATGACACTATTTTTATTGTTTTGTTCTGTCACACATGTAAATGACATTTCTGAAAACTGCATTTAAATGATGTAACTCTGTGATATAAAAAGATAACATTGAAATAAAATGCATTTTTAAAATCAATGGTAACAATATGAAATTAATTTGGGTAAATTTCATATTTTCAGAACACAGATTGTCACAGAAAAACACATTTCACCTAAACCAGGAATTTTCAATGCTAACTCTTTAGTTTTAAGTACATGGTAGAAAAGTCTGAGACCCTTTAACTTGTAATTTCTAACAAAAATATGCAAGTTTTATATAACTTCTAAAATGATTATGTTAACTTAAAAGAACGTCTTTCATTGCTTAGTATAAATGAGTACAAATGAGAGCTACTGGCTTTTAAGAACATCTAAACAGCAAACAGTCATTTGCTAAATCCTCTGGTATGAAGATTCAAAGCATAAAAATGTGTCGTTTTCATCTTCCATCTAAACCCTGGTGAACATGTACTTAGAAGGAAGCAGATACAAATTCAGGGAGGACAGCATCCATAGGGTGAACATAAAAGATCAACATCTCCTCCAAGAGTTCTTCTAAGCAGGCATCCAAGCATTTACACAGATTGAGCAACTGAGAAATGAGTTTTTAATCTTACTGCAAATGGGTAAAGAACTGTCGACTTCAATTCTTTCATTTCATGGAACTCAATCTATGTTCATGCTACCAGGAGTCCAATGAATTCTACAGAGCTGATTTATTTTTCTAATGTTACATGTGCCTCAGGTAGTGTCCAGCTATCAGGACTCTCCACACCTAAGGAGCTAATTGGTGGAACTGCTTCCTATAAAATATTCATGCCAGGAACTATTTCTAAATTTAATTTCAATATTATGTCTCTCCATTTTAATCTCACATATTGCTGTGGAAATTTTATGTGGTATCTCTACTCACAGACAAACCCAAAAAGCATTGCAAGTTAGGAACTTTTCTTAGAGGAAAAGAAGGCAGGATTTTACCATCAGTACAGTACTTACTCCACCCCAAACCAGAAGACATAATGAAAAATTAGACATTCACTTTCTTTAAAGGACTTCAATAATCCCAAATAAAACACCTTGTTTTATGGAAAAAATAAGATTTCTATAGGTTTTAATATACATGTTTAAATTTGCATATTAAGTTATGTGGTACTGAGGAATCGAACCCAGGGCCTCAGGCATGCAAGGCAAGCACTCTACCACTGAGCCACCTTCCCAGCCCCTGCATATTAAGTTATAATGATCATATTCTGACAAAAATTTTCCACACACTAATATGACATTGTTCTTATATACTTTATTTTATGTTTTAGTTAGTATTACTTTAGTAAAACAGGATAAAGCAGGGAGAAATGGAAATGAGAAACAATTCCAGCTCCCCACACAAAAAATGGCTCTAATAAACCACCATAATAGGAAATTTGAGCACTTGGCTGTAACAATCTCTCTCATTTAAGATTTCATAGAAAATAAAATTTCAAATTTTCTATACAAGACAATCCATATACATATATATTGTTGCATACTTTATTGGTCTTATACCATTTTATTAATATTATTAATATTAATATTTGTACCTTTGAAGCCAACATTTCATCCCTCATCTAAGCAACAACTCCACCCTTCAGTATTTAAATAATTTTATCAATATAATACTAATAGTAAAATATTAGAATCAGAATTGAATCAGGTTATATATTTAAGATTTCTCAAGAAATTCAAGTTCCAATAAATACTAACAATATGACTTGTAGATTTCTACCACAAACTTCAATGATTTTATGTGCATCTGTATCAGTCAGAGTGGTTTTTAGTACAATAAATAACAATATCACACATATCGAGATGAATGTAATAGAAGAAATGAACATAGATATCATCTGTAATTTTCATCTTCTTAATGTTGTTTAACAGCTTTTGTGTTAGAACATATAAAAGAAGTTTTTTTGAAGGATACAGGTGGACCTGTTGCAACAATGAGAAGTACAAGTTGTCATGTCCAAAACTAGCTTTACAACGTCGGTGCGGGGGGGGGGGGGGGGGGGGAAGGAGAAGGATTGGGATTGGGGAGGAGGGGGGAGGCTGGGAAGGGATGTGAAGGGTAAACAAAGGAGGAGGCTGCAATGCTTGGTAAGAAATGTACGCGTTATCCTACCCACGTAATTGTAACTCCTCTGTACAGTGTGTTCACAAATAAAATTAAATTAAATTAAAAAAAGTGTTTTTTGTGAAATAGACAAAGAAAATGACATTTAAAACTGAAGATGCTTAGGAAATTTATAGTTAAAGTTATGATTTGGACCTAATAGTTTTCATTAAGTATGATATTTCTAATACAAAATACAAATAAAAGTGAAAAATGCAACTTTAAATTGTTGGGTTATAGAAAATACTTTAACATAGGAAAATGTCGTTTCCATTTTAGGAAATACAGAAATATAAAGGATATTTTGATATTGTTTTATTCAGTGTATTTGTATATACTTACAAGAATGAAATTTCAAAATTTGCCATTTAGAGCCATACATTGCTGGCACACACATGTAGTCACAGAGACGCAGAAGAAAGCTGAGCTGTGAGTACTGAGGTTCAAAACCAGTTGGGACAGATGAATCTGAGGAACTCATGTCTTCCATTAACAAGCAAAAGTTCAAGTGTTTCTGAGGCTTAGTAGAGCTAGCTTTAAGCAAAAAATCCAAAGGAGAACATAAGACCCTGAGTTCAAGCTCCAGAATCAGTACACACACACACACACAAACACACCAAAGTCAGCACGATCACTACCAACAACTATTTGATCAATTATTTATTAAGAGAGTTTTGGTATAGGATGACTCTATAACAATATACAAGACAGTATGTTGAAGATGAACTTTACAACTTTGCAGGGGGGCGGGGAGAGGGTGGGATGAATTAGGAGGGATGAGGGGAGGAAAGGGATGGTAGTGGAGGGTGTATCAATGCTCAATAGGAAATCGACTGATTACCTTGCTTATGTAACTGTAATGCCTCTGTACAATATCTTTACAATAAAAAATATATATTAATTAAAAAAAGAGTGTTTTGGAACAGAGAACTGATCCTAAACAGTTTTGGGAAACATTCAGCTTTTCTTTTCTTTTTTTTTTTTTTTTTTTTTTGTCGGTTGTGGGACTTGAACTCTGGGCCTGGGCGCTGTCCCTCAGCTCTTCAGCTCAAGACGAGCGCTCTACCACTTGAGCTACAGCACCACTTCCGGTTTTCTGGTGATTTATTGGAGATAGGAGTCTCACGGTCTCTCCTGCCCAGGCTGGCTTTGAACCGTGATCCTCAGATCTCAGCCTCCTGAGTAGCTAGGATTACAGGCGTGAGCCACCAGAGCCCGGCTACATTCAGCTTTTCTTATAACATAATTTCCATTTTGGAAATTTAATTACTCTTTAATATATTTAACTATTTTTTATTGTGAAAATACTGTAGAGAGGGGTTACAATTACATGGGCAAGATAATGGGTACATTTCTTATCAAGCATTGTAGCCTCCTCCTTTGTTTCCCCTTTCTATCCCTTAGTATCCTCCCCTCGCCCCCCCCCCTACAAAAGTTGTAAAGTTCTTTTTCGACATAACGACAAGTACTTCTCATTGTTGCAATGAGTCCACCTTGTTTTTCCCCTTCCCCTACACAAATTATACCGACATTAAATGCAGTGAAAGTACGGGTTATACTGTGGGGATTTTTTTTTTTTTAGTAACATTTTGCCTTACTTTTAAACTCTTGTCTGATAATTATACCATTTATCCTGCTTAAAATTATGTGTTTATGGTGATTCTCTCTTTTTTTTATTGTGAAAATTCTGTACAGAGGGGTTACAATTACATGGACAAGATAATGAGTACATTTCTTATCAAGCATTGTAGCCTCCTCCTTAGTTTCCCCTTCCCAACCCTTCCCATCCTCCCCTCTACCCAATCCTCCCCACTACCCTCCCCCTTGAAAACTCCCTGAACACATATTTATTCTATAATCCTGGTCTTTCTTGTGATATTATCCTTTTTACCTTTGGCACTACTAAATGCCTCTCATTACCGGGAACATGGACCCTGTAAAAGCATGCTATGATGGATATTGAGAAGAACTGCCCAATGCATCTCACTTCCTTCAATGAATCACGCATTAGCCCAGCTATCAGAAATCAGCCTCCAACTGTAAACGCCTTCAAGCTGCATCTTAGTTTCAGAGAGCCACTTAAAGGGAAAGTTCACATGCAGTAGAAAACTGGTCAGTCATGGGGCCTAAATTCTGGGCCTGGGCACTGTCTCTTACCTCTTCAGCTCAAGGCTAGAGCTCTACCACGAGCCACGGTACCATTTCCGGCTTTTTCTGCTTATGTGGTGCTGAGGAATCGAACCCAGGGCCTCATGCATGCAAGGCAAGCACCCTACCACTGAGCCAACTTCCCAGCCCTGACAGTATCATCTTGTAATTATGAGAAAAGTCCCAAGCATACAAGTCTTTGAGCACTCTAAAACCAACGAGGAAATAAAGAAAAAAAGGCCAATGGAAGAGGAAAGTTCAAATAAAAATCATTTATCTAAAGATGCTTAATTTTATTAGTTAGCAAAATTTTGTAAATTTCAAGAATTAAGCCTTAGATAATAAATATTAAGGAAAAGATATACAATAAACATGTTCTGCTGATCAAAGTATAAATAGGCCTGTACAGGTAGTAAGTAGTTTAACTTTACAAATGTAAATGAAAATTGTCTTTACTTCAAAATCAGAGGGCTTCCTGTTAGGCCTATACATTCTTGCATATCTGCTCTGGGAAACCAGTAGAATCATATTCAGAGAACTGATAAATTTAATTATAAAAATGGAAGATATTTGAATGACTATGAGTGTGGACAACTCTGTTTACAGCTGTAGAAATGGATGATAGACAATTTTATCTATTAAGCAAGTGTACCTCTGACAACTGTAAAATGACTAATTGAAAGAATATAATAGAATATATACTGCATGATTCAGTTCATATACTGTTTAAAATGTGCTGGAGTTTACAAAGATGGTTTAGAGATCTATTTGCAATACAGCATTGAGAAAGACATCCAGCACTTTAGAACAGTCTGCTTTTGGGCAATAAAGAAAAAGAATGCAATTGAAAAGAAGCACACAAACGCCTCTATTAGTGGTAATATCTTTGTTTTTAACCTGTGAATTTTTGTTTTTCTTTTTCTGAATGTACTAGAGATTATTGAATCGTATATTAATAGGTAAATTTATGGTATGTGAATTGTATCAGTGATAATAGTAATCATTATGAGAATTACTAATATTATATTACTATATTTTGTGCACATTATATCACTAATATATTATTGTGATATATTATCACATTATTATAGCATATTATGTTATTGTGGGATTTTTTATTGTGAAAATACTGTACAGAGGATTACAATTACATGGGCAAGGTAATGAGTTCATTTCTTATCAAGCATTGTTGTCTCCTCCTTTGTTTCCCCTTCCCATTCCTTCCCATCTCCCCCACATCCCTCTCCATGGCAAAGGTGTAAGGATTATTTTTGACAAAATATCTTTTACATCTCATTGGCACAATGGGTCCACCTGTATCCTGACATAACATTTTATAATTTTCATAATATCTTATAATTCTAGTCATACACATAATTTAAAAGAAAATGTACTCATTTTCTCATAAAGGTGTTTATTCTCAGAATGACAAAATTACAAAAATGTGAAAATGTCTTCAAGGTTATGAAGAAATAGTTTTTGTAAATAATTCTTATATAATAAAAACTCATCTATAAGACCAATTGTAAAAGTTGATGTCTCTTTATATGTATACCCTTGCTTCACAAAAATATTTGTAAAGTCCTGCATACAAATTTAAAACAAGTTACATTTTTATAATATATTGTCATTAGTGGCATATAGAAATGATGTTCATAACACATCATTAAGAGTATAATAAATGCATATGCTCAGTGTCTGAGAAGATACTCTCAATGTCTGCATGCAAACATTCAAGATAAAATGACAGAAGGGGATCAGAACACAACAGGATGGTGTGATGTCCTCTTTCATGACCTCTATGCTAATTGGCTAGTGATTCTTCTTACATTCTTGGGACAACCACAACAGATTAACACATTGCTTTTATCCTTAGAAAGAAGAATAAAAAAACTTCATGGTCCCCTGCAAAGGACAAATTATGCCCTAATCATCACATGCATGCCTATATGAGCTCTTCACATGGGATATAAGCCTTATGAATTTCAGAGTTCTATCCTAGTGCATGTTTGCATAGCATCCTCAAAGCCAAGTGTGTATTATTGCTTTTTCCAAGTTTGCCATTCAGAGGGAATTAAAATGTTGGGTGGCATAGAAGGCATTCATTCAAGTATGACTACTGACATTGCTATTAGGCTCTATAGTATGGACATATCTCTCAGGATCTCCAGTTTAAAATAAATAAGACAGGACCCTAAATTGTAGATGGAGGTCAAGAATGTCTGCAGCAAATACTATAGACTATTTGAGAAAAAAGGCACCAAGCTATGAAAATTTATTGGATAATAAGGTTGGATAGGTCCTGAAGTAATCCAACATAAAATTTGAAAATACAAAGTGAAATACCCCCAATACCCCAAAGTGAAATAAACCCAAATTTGTTTTGACCAGCAAGTAAAAAACAAATTTCATAGACAAGTGTCTAGGATTTTTTTCTTAAAATTAACTTACCGGTTCAGAAGTCACAAGGCAAACTATGAAACAGAAATAAAATGCAAATTGTTTTTTTTATAGAAGGATATATAGTCCAATCAGAAACAATCTCCAATATGACAACCAGACTCAGAGTCCCTAACAGGGAAATCCTCCCCTTGTGCAATTCTGTAAGAAGTCTAGCAGGGCCACTAGTGCCTTAATTGTTAATTGGAACAAAAAATATTAAGCTTAGAAATTATGATCTGGAGAAGCATGAAAAAATGCAGTTGCATGACCATTTGCTTACTCAATTTGTTAAAATCATTGCTGCATTTGTGCACATCACAGAGTTCTACTTTATAATTCACTATTATAAATATTTAATGTTGGAATTGCTGCTTTAAAGGCATCTCATAGGACATGAATCTTATTCTCATTTATTTAGGTACATTTGGTCTAAATTTCCTTGGGAAAAGTCCTCTATGACCTACGTATTATGTAAAAGTGGACTTTTAACTTGTACACATCTTCATCAAATTTTTCTACAACAATCCAATTATTATGTAAGGATGTGTTTTTGTGATTTCTGTTCTTTTGAACCTTGAGCTTTGTTGCATGGCTCAAAATATTCTTTCTTATGGAGAAATACACACATAAACATCGAAGGACATAGGTTCTGCTGTTATTGATGTATTTTTCTGTAAATTTTGATTTGATTTAGTGGGCTTATATTTTTCTACACACTTAGTAATTTATCCTCCACTACTCAAAGCAATAGTGAAAAGAGTTGATTTTTCCCAACTATAGAAATGCATGTAGCATGGATTATATCAGTTACTATTCCATATATTTTGAAGTTCAGGTTTTCACGATAGATAATGTGTTTATTATACAAACCTGTAACAAGATAGCAAACTTTATTGTTGGAAATATTATGTCTGATTGCTCTTTTTTCTGACATTATTACAGATACCTAGCTTACTTTTGTTATTAGTTACTTGAAGATGTTTAATCTGCATTTTTCCTGATCCCTAAATTTTTGTTTAAGGTATATGTAGCATATGGAGAACATGCCAGTATCTTCTCTTTTTGCATAAGTAGATTCTGACTTTTCTAATTCCCTTGCATATCCTCTGTGCTATCATTAATCACACTCCTTGACTTCAACTTCATTAGGAGATGGCAGTTTCCTGGATGTCCAACAAGCACACTGTAGAGAAGAAAATGTCAATTTGGTCAATTAGACTTTCAGTTTAACTAAAGAGTCAGTGTTGAGGTTTTGAACAAGAGCTGGACAATTCAGTATTATTTTTTTAGAAAACTATCAGGCATTATTTTTGCAACCTTTCTTCTTAAATGGTGATCACATATACATTAGTACATATATTGTTCCATATATGTTGAACACTCTACTTTTGTTCTAGAAAAATAATAAGCATGAAGTACAAACTGTGATTTCTACAGACCCTAAAAGTTGCACAGTGACTGCAAAGCACTTTATTAGTTTTTAATACATCTACTTAAATAAGAAGAGAGATTACCTCCTTTCTTCCTGAGGAATGGATGTGTTTTTCCTGAGATTTAGGTGTGTTTATTTGGCTATCAAGCTCTTCAATGAGTTTACAAATTTATAAAACTGACTTTACTTTAAAAACCAGGATTTCTTTCAGATTTCCATATTCTAGAGAGGATATTACTTACAGTGTCTCTTTAAATTCATATGCTATGATATAGGTAGTACATATGGAAATTAAATTATGGTAATAGGACAATTTCCTAAATAATTTCATCAATTGATTATTATTGCTTATTTTCCTTTGGGAATTTCTCAATGTCATGCATGTTGCAGAGTACTAATTTAACAAGGTAAGAGATTAATAATAAATTAGTCATTTTAATTAACAATTAGAAGTGTTTGAAATGCAAATCACTTTTTAAATAGGAAATTATCCTCTAGCCAATGAAATAATCTGAACATTTTTACTTTCCTCCAGAATGTGATCAGTTAACTGGAATTATTGGTAAATATTTGGCTGACAATAATGTCCTAATTTTGAGTGTCTTTTTCCTTTTTGTAAATAAGTTTTGACTGTCATTGTAAATAAAAATTGGAGAATTATAATTAACTCAAAAATATTCATATATATACATATATTGCTAAGTATTAAAATCTCACTCAAAATGTATTCAAACCTTGTCACATAATATTAAACTATAACAAATGGAAATCACATGGTTATAGTGACTTTCTTCAAAAAAACAAATGTATGGAGGGGAAGGGCCAAAACAAACTGTTTAAATAGGGATACAGATGGACCCATTGCAACAATGGGATGTACAAATTGTTATGTCGAAAAACGAACTTTACAACTTTGGCGGGGAGGGGGGGATTGGAAGGGATCAGAAGGGGAAACAAAGGAGGAGGCAACAATGCTTGATAAGAAATGTATTCATTACCTTGCCCATTTAATTGTAACCCCTCTGTATGGTATTTTCACAATAAAAAAAGAAAAGAAAAGAAATGTAAATTCAAAGACTGTTTTCCTTCTTAATTACCTCTTAATTTTGTAATATATTTACTTAAATTTAATGATTCACTGTAAAAATAATATACACACATGTATTTCTATTAATACTATTAATAACTATTATAGGACACATCGATTTGTAGCTGTGAATTTGTGTAAACTCTCATGTATTTGCATCTCTAATTCATTCTTTTCTGGAAATTATGCCATATCTGTTCGAGTATTAGCCCATGTGTTGAGGAAGAGAAAATGTCTTTCTAGAGATCAAAGAACTAATTCTCTGGAGAACTAGAGGGGATAAAATAGGATTGAGTGGGCTAATATCTAATAGAGGTCTTACTGGTATAATTTAGGTATGCCTTATTATGATTATTGAGCTCGACTTTATGATGGCACCCACCCTTTGCAGTAGTACTGCAGAGTACACAGAATAAAGATAGCTCGATTCTAGTATGCATTTGTTAAAAATTAGTGTTTGAAGTAACACAGACTGCTGGTTTAAACAATGGCAAGCAGCCACATCAAGTGTGCATGGAGGTCTCCTAGGTGTGCCACAACAAAATAGCACAAAGTAAGTGAGTGATACACCTCACATAAAACATACAGTGAGAGTATGATTTTGGATTACAAACCAGGATCTTTTGTTCCTGTTACAGATCCTTTGGTAACTGCTCACTACATTTTCCCAGTAATTATTTTCTTCATATTTGTGGAATAGGCATCATGGTTCTGGTTTGTATTTCTTCACAAATATACTCATGTGACGGACAATAAATGCTGTATGTAACTAAGAGACTGTGAGAAACACAATTTGAGACCTGCCTAGGAAATGTTTGCAGAACATTATCCTAATATGTGGTGGTTTCTCTTTCATCTCAACTGTATAAGAAGGTCATGGTCTAGACTCACCCTGGTGAAATGTGAGACCTTATTTTGAACCATAACCAGAGAATAAAGGACTGTATGTGTGTCTCCAATGATATTGTGAAGGCCTGGCTGGAGTTAACATCTCAGATTTGGAGAAAAATAAACTGAAAGAAGTGGGGAAGATGAAAGGAAGGATGTGGGGGAGAAGGGAGGAGGAGGAGCAGCAGCTGAGTTGGTGGCTCATGCCTGTGAAGGTTCTGTGGGTCACAGTTTGAAGCTAGCATCGGCAGGAAATTTTGAGCTGCTTTTCTTCAGTTAACCAACAAAGAGGCAGGAGTGGAGCTGTGGTTCAAGTGGAAGATCACCAGTCTCTAGCAAGAAAGCTAAGAGACAGGGCCCCAACCTTGAATTCAAGCCTGAATTCAGGATGGGTGCGTGCGCGGGTGCACACACACACACACACACACACACACACACACACACACACACACACACACACACACACACACACACAAACAATTGTTATAAAAATTTAATATAACTTCCCCAAAGAGGCTTATGACTAATAACCAGAGCAACTCCAGGTCATGATAAGAAAGCTGCTTATTAAGACCTTGTCAACAATGTCTGCAGGATACTACTTCATAATAACTTTTTCCACATTAAATTGGCATTTACAGTATGTAAAAGTTTTAAGTGCAAAGAGGTATAATTTTCATCTAAATGTGTTTGATGATCTACTGTAACTTATCTGCCTGTTTTAATCCTAATGTCATTGTATAGTTGAAATATATGTTGGCAACTTTAATAGAAGTCCCAGTTTTCATTGAGTAACTGATTTTTGCCATGGTACTATCAAATGAGTTTCAGTAGGTCCTAAGAACCAAAATTATTCATAAAAAGAAATGTTTTTTTTTTTAAATTTGTATTAACTTAGGTACAAAAGCCTCCATTCATGTAGGAGAGATTCCACTTTAATTCCTCTCCACATTGCCAACAAAATAGCAATGGTTTTCCCTAAATCAAATGGAATCCCCTCATTTAAATGAATAAATATGTACATTAACAAATGTTTTGGACATAATGTACTTTGAGATGCTACTTAAATGCATATAGGTAAAAAGACACAAATAACTATTTGTACCACTTAGATTTTTGGATTGAACAAACACTTGGAATACCTACAATAATTCATGTTGTCAATATTTTTTCAAATCCTGAGTGAGTGAATAAAGGAACTTTTGAACATTTCAATACCCACATAGGGAACAAAATTTTTGGTAGTTAGAAGTTCAATCCATACTCTAGGACACTGAAAGAATCTGAATGACAAAACAGAAGAGACCAGCTGAAAATAAACCTAGTCTGCCATTTACTAACCTATTCCTGCCCAAGGAAGCTTGGTATGCTTATCAAATTTCCAACATCTAGAGCACATTGCATCCCATTTCTAGAATTCCAACAATTCGGGAACAGAGATAGAGAGGATTAAAGTTTAAAGTAATCCCAGTCAAAAACTTAGTGAGACTACCTCTCTATCTCAGTCAGTAAGAAAGAGTGTGATGGTGTGCACATGTCATCATAATTATCCTGGAGACTCTAGGTAAGAGGATCATTTTCTGAGGCAATGCCGGGCAAAAGCATGAGAATTTGACTAATAAATAAAAAGCAAAACAATGGATAAGGGTACAGGCTCAGGTTGTAGAGCACCTGCCTATCAAGTTTGAGATCCAGAGTTCAAATCCCAGTAACGTTAAGAAGAATGTAAAAGAAAATAACCATAATCTAGTAGAAATAGAATCTTTACATAGGGAATATAAACCTGTCCTGAAAATCAATGAAGCTGAAGAAAGCACGGTATTCTTACCTGTAGTTTAATGCTTACTATTGCGCTACTGAGCCTCTCAAAATACAAATATAGAGCCAAGGGCACATCATTACTCTTTGCCTCAAGAGACAATGGACATGATTCTAAATGCCTCTAATCAATTCACTCTTGCTGTCCATAGTCAGGATGCTTGACATAAGAATTCCAGTGAGGGGAATCATTATAAGACATTAGCATCTCACTTTCTCCTCTTAAACCTCCCACTGAGATCTAACTTAGTAATAAGAATGAGGAAAGTTAAGAGCTGTAATTGTCGGGAGTTAAGGATTGTCTTTGTTAGCAATCACAAAGTAATTTTCTTATATGCAGGAGTCACATCATCCTGCAATAAGATGGGATGATCTGTTTCCATTTTCATATTCTCAGTGTGCCTTGCTGTTTCACATGCTGTGAATGTATTATTATAATCTATACGAAATCTTAAGACCTTTTCTCTCTTATTTCCAATCTTTTCTTTAAGCACTTTCTATGTACTATGAATTTGATAATATTTTAATCCGTTCATCAGTAGAAGTAACTTTGTGAGCTTTTTTCAGTCCTGCAGTTCTGGAAACAGTACGATTTTTTACTAAATGTGCAGAAATCCTATTGAATTCATGCCATAAGCCAAAATTTGTCCTGTAAGCTTGTCACACATTTAGTATACTGCCTAAGACTGCTAGATTTAGTCACCACATCTCATAATAAAATATACCAATGAGCCCTAGAGACAGTAATAAATAAAAAGTAAACTTTGAAAAAATAAACAAAGCGTCAATCTCAACAAATATATGAGAAATACGTAATTTCAAAGCAAACATAAAGATTCAAATGAAAGCTACAAACCAATGTTTAAAAGGGTAATATTTCTAAAAGCAGGATGGATATGGAATATTACATTTAGCCTCCTGGATGGCCTGGCTTCCTGTTATTAATGTGCTTGCAAAATGCCATGTGAAATGAATGAAGGCTGTCCTATCTAACCAGTACAGTGACATGCAAGTGATTTTGGTCCCCTTAGAGAAGACTGAAAGGGCATTTCAAAATTTTCTTTCAGTGGTTCAATGCATGGAAAAGCCACACCCCTATTTGAGAACACTGAAGAAATCTGTGTGGACAGGACTACAAAGCTACCAGCCACTCTCAGTTTGACTTCCACTGGCAAATGTCTCTACTTTCCCTTCTGATCTTTCATCTGCCATGTGACTGAAACACCTTCCCAGAGAATTTTCCAATTAGTGTTATGGCTTTAAGACTAAAACTCACAGGTGACATTTCACTGTACTTCAATGAGAAAATCTGGAGACAGCAGTGCCCAGTTGAGCATCTCCTCTGTTCTTACCCACAGAAAAAGTGAGGTGATAATTTTCTATTCGTTTGAGTTTTTCAGATTTAGGAAAATTTATATTCAGTGATAATTTACCAGTAAGTGGTGGAATGACTACTTTCAGACATCTGGTTTGATTGACAGTATAAGTTGGTGAAGACAGGCTGAAACACTGCTGAGTAGTATCTGATAAAATTAAAAATATGCAAATCCTTGGGGGCTGGGAAGGTTGTTCAGTGGTTCAGTGCTTGCCTTGCATGCCTGAGGCCCAGGATTCGATTCCTCAGCACCACATAAGCAAAAAGAAAAAAGCCGGAAGTGGCGCTGTGGCTCAAGTGGTACAGCGCTAGCCTTGAGCCGAGGGACAGCACCCAGGCCCAGAGTTCAGGCCCCACAACCGGACCCCCCCCAAAATAAAAAATAAGAAAATATGCAAATCCTTTCATGTAGCAGATCTAACTTTTTTTCTGATATGCACATTTCATGTAACAAAAATATCACAGCCTTTAAGTTTCAGAAGACTAATAACAAGAGGACTAATAATTTGTAGTATATTCATCAAAATTAAAATACACAGAGATATCTGAGATAAATTTTCCAGACCTAAGAAAAATCTATTGATATTAAATTATGCTAATTTTAGAGATACATAAAATTGTATGGTTTAATGTATATGTATGAAAGTAATTATAAAGAAGGAAAGAGTAAAAATAATAATAACAGAAAATAAATTTGACACTGGGGATTCACACCTATACCCTTCAATAGTAAAGAGTCTGAGATCTTAGGATTCAGGCTCAAAAACAGCCAGAAAAATGGCTGAGACTCTTATGCCTGATTAACCACATAATAATGTAACAACAAATGGGCCAAAGGGAAGGGGTGGTTTGGAAGTATAGGGTAAATGGCCAGACAAAAATATATTTTTTAAAAAGTATGCCAGGTGCCAGTGGCTCACAACTGTTATCCTAGCTACTCAGGAGGCTGAGAACTAGCAATCACAGTTCAAACCCAGCTGGGCAGGAAAGCCCTTGAGATTCATCTTCAATTAACGCAGAAAACCAGAAGTGGCACTGTGGCTCAGGTGGTAGAACACTATCCTTGAGCTGAAGAGCTGAGGGACCAGCGCCCAGGCCCAAAGTTCAAGCCCCACAACCAACCAAAAAAAAAAAAAAGAAAGAAAGAAAAAAAAAGTGTTGGAAGTACTAGCCTTGAACAAAATAATTAAGCAAGAGCTCAAGTTTCTGAGTTCAAGCCGATTATAGTAGTATTAATTAATTAGCTAATACATGAATTAATAGACAGTAGCTGAATAAGTGCCAGGAAATTTGTCAGGGAAAAATGAATTTGCAATTCAGTTGTGTGTAGAAGCAACCACTGGGGTCCTAGAAATGCTTTGTATATTTTTTTTCTTTGAGGTTATATTATATGGCTACCTGGTGTGTGTGTGTGTGTGTGTGTGTGTGTGTGTGTGTGTGTGTGTGTGTGTGTGTGTGTGTTTATATATATTTGTGTGTGATGACACTAGGTCTTGAACTGAGGGCCTAAGCACTGTCCCTGAGCCATTTTTACTCATAGATTATGATCTACTACTTGAGCTGAGCTACCGCTTCACTTGAAACTTTTTGATAGTAATTGGAGGTCAGATTCTCAGAGATTTTCCTTGCTGGGATTGCCTTTGAATTTCAATCCTCAGATCTCAGCCTCCTATGTTGCTAGGATTATAGGTCTGAGCTATTGATTAATTGCTTCAATTCTTATTTATTAAACTGAATTTTGTATAATTTCACTGTATAGACATGAACAGCTCAATGATGCAGTAACGTTGTGAGAAATGCATTGTTAGGTGATTTTGTCATTGTGTAAGAAACACAGAGTATACCTAAGCAATGCTGGGTAGTATAGGTTGATCATCTGCTATGGCCTCTGTATACAATAAGAGACAATGCACACCAGATGTACCAGACTGTGCAATACTGCACAGTGCCTTGTAGTATACTTGTAGTATACTTTTCCATTAATGGTTTATAGAACACTAATTCACAAGAAGTATAATGTAGCAAATATTTAAGCCAGTTAGATAGTCATTTACTATCCTTTATTATCAACAAATAACATCAATAAATAATGGGTTACAACTCCATCCAACTACCCAAGCAATAGGTTTGGACACAGTAACATAACATGCATTAGTTACTGAGATGTCACAATGCAGCATAAGATGGGGTTTCATAATATAAATTAGCAATCACTATTTAGCACTCACTTTGTACCAACTTTAAGGGCTTTTTTCATAGCAGGAGTTCTCAGTATGGTAAGTATTTTTTATTACATGTAGTTTACAAATTATAAAACAAACACAGAGAATATAAACTAAACATCTAACTAAATTATTGATAATTATGCAACTTTAGTGACTAGCTTATTTGTGTTTGTCTTGAATTTGATTCTCTTGTTTCATTTATTGGTTGATTGGAATGATTTTTTTTGTTTAAAAACTGATGAGAGATTTATATTCTCATTTTGTGTAAGTGTATGTGCGTGTATGTGTTAGAGAGAGAGAGAGAGAGAGAGAGAGAGAGAGAGAGAGAGAGAGAGAGAGAGAGAGAGAGAGAGAGAGAGAGAGAACAGTACTATTAATCTTCTACATTTCCATGAGAAAATGACTGGTCTGGTGAAATATGTGAGTAAGGGCTATAAAGAAGATATAAATGGATGAGAGCCCACACGTTTAAGACAACATCACCTGACTAGTTTCATAAGTGGTACTCCTTTATAAAATTATATGAACAAAATCCATTTATATTTTAAAACCTTAGAAAATTTAGGGAGTCTTAGGAGTTTCTCTTGTGTTACACAAGAAGTCACCATTTCACCACTAAGTTCTCTTTGCTGAAACATCCTTTTACGTTATTTTTAACCACCGATTATCCTCAGGCCATTCAGATTCTTTTACTTGGCTTCAATATGAACTGTCATCCTATACCTCTCATGGTTTGAAAGTTTCAACCCTTGGTGACAGTGCCACTCAATGAGAGATTGTTGCATCATGAGGACATGTGACATAATTCATTTATTAGTCCACTGATGGTTTCAAAATGGTTTGGATTATTGGGAGTTGATGGAAAGTGCCAAAGTTTGGTCTAACTGAGAAAGGGGGAGCAGGAAGTAGGTTACTGAGAATGTATCCTTTAGGGCTATGTTCGCCCTGGGCCCTACTCTGTTCTTTCTGCTACTCTGTTCTTTCTGCTTCTTGGACACCTTTATGTGAACACCTCTGCTTCACTCCACCCTTCCAAGGCTCTGTTTGCTACAGGTCCCAAAACACAGAACCAAAATACAGTGTAACCCAGGATACTAAGCCCAAATAAAGCTTTTCTTTTCTAAACTGCTATTCATAAAGGTTTGTTAGATCTATACAAACCTAATTAAGTCCAGATACAATTTGTATTTTAATGTTCAAAGATAGGTCTAAGTATTAACCTTGTTCTTTAAATTTAAAGGCCAGTGTCATTAAATAGACATTTTCATGCCAAAGACAGATCTTTATGCTAAGAAGAAATTTGAAAAGTCAGTGTGTCTCTGAAGATGTTTTGATCCATGGAAAACCAACACAAGTAGTAACAATAAAAATCACACCAGACATACAAATGTGAATAACCAATATTTGTTTGGGCAAAACAAAGTCTTCTTTTGTTTTTAAATTTGGCTGGGAAGGGATGGAAGCAAATGGCCATGGTCTCTCACCATGGCTGTTAGCTGTGTATTTTGTTCTCATCCATATGAGCTTCTTCCATGTCCTCAAGAATAGTGTGGAAGGTGGGCAAAGTGGCACACACTTTTAATCCTAGCTACTCTAAGAACCTTGTTTTACACCAGCTGGGGCAGGAAATTTGACAAGATCTTACCTCCAGTTAACCAGCAAAATGCCAAAAGTAGAGCTGTAGCTTAAGTTGTAGAGTGTCAGCTTTGATTGAAAAGCCAAGCAAGATCACAAGGGTCTGAGTTCCACCCCCAGTACTAGCACACAGATAGACAGACAGACAGATAGACACAGAAACAGACAGACAGACAGAAAGAGATAGAGAAAGACAGAGAGACAGAGACAGAGACAAAGACAGAGAAAGGTATGGAGTGTGGTAGAGACATTTATGGAAACTGCTGAAAGAATTCTGTGAAGTTAGCAGTAAAATAAAAAGGATCCTCTGTATGAAAATGTAATAATTCCAAATTTCACCCATTTCTAAAGAAGCACACTGATCCAACACCCCTTTATGATAAAGGTTCTGGAAAAATTAGGAATCCAGGGATGAGTGAACAAATGAATGTGAAGGTGAGCTAGCCAGCTGACAGTGGCTCACACCTGTGAACCTTGAGCCACACACCCAGCCCAATGGTTATTTTTTTCAGAATAGAATATCCACTGTCTCTCTCTCTCTCTCTCTCTCTCTCTCTCTCTCTCTCTCTCTCTCTCTCTCTCTCTCTCTCTCTCTCTCTCTCTCTCTCTCTCTCTCTCTCTCTCTCTGCCAGTCATGGGGCCTGAACTCTGTGCCTGGGTGCTGTCCTACAGCTCTTCAGCTCAAGGCTAGTGCTCTACCACTTGAAGCACATAAGCACTTCTAGCTTTTTTCTGCTTAGGTGGTGCTGAGTTGTTGAACCAGGGCCTCATGCATACAAGGCAAGCACTCTAGGACTGAGCCACCTTCCCAGGCTCACATTATCTCTTTTAAATAAATAAATAAATAACATCTTAGAATGGACCACTTTCAGATGCACTTAGGATGCAATTTTGTTCCCATAAGGACTGGGAATGCATCTGGGACACACAGACAAGTACTGTGTGGGCCTCCTTCATGTGTGGCTCCAAATGGCTTGCTTTACTTCTGAACTGACTGACCAAAGATCATCTCGACATGAGCATACAGCCCCGGACATGGGGAGGAGGTGACCAGATGTGTGCTGGTGGGAGAAGGAAACAAGCAAGTGGAAGACTGCTGAGCCATCACCTGTCCAGGCATGATGGGATATAAATTATTGAAGATAGTACGACCTAGTGGGAAGCTGTCTGATGAAGTGAAGCCATTCCTGTACATCACCTGAGGTACATTTTGCGACAGGTAACCCTCCGAGTCCTCTTGCCACCCAGACCAAGTTCCAAGTCCATCCAGGAAACAGGGCGATAAAGTAAAAGGCAGGATCAATATCCCGAGTTAATATGCCGGCATGCCGACCTCAAAATCAATGCTGGCCTCAGCGGGCCAGTCCATCTGGGAAACTAACTAGGCTACTTTCCCTGACTGTGCTGTGTTGCCCAGGATGACATCAGAATGCTCCTCTCTGCCCTGAAGAAGCAGGAAATGCAATCAGCAGCCTGTTACTTGGCCTAAAGAAGGAAACGCGGGACAGTCAGAACTCTGGTTCTGAGTGTCCAGTCAGCGCTACAATCAAGGGCCCCCTAGCTTACCACACTGCTTCAAGCTCAGAGGAACATGTGTGGTCAACTTGACCACCAGCTGCGGCCTGGCTCTGAGGAAGAGTGTGAGTTAGTCACTGGAAGAAAAGGATATCCCTGAAAACAAAGGCTAGTGGAACAGAATTGCAAATACTGACAGCATGTTCTTCTCTATGGAGAGGTTTAAAATGAGTCACTTGAAGGGCGCTGGTGGCTCACACCTGTAAACTAGCTACTGAGATCTGAGGGTGGAGGCTCAAAGCCAGTCTGGACTGACAAACCCAACAGACACTTACCTCTAATTAGCCAGCAAAATCCCAGCATGTCCGCTCAAGCACACACGTGCACAGGCACACACGCAGACACACACCACCTCTCTTCCTGGTTTAAGTCTGCCCCACCCCCAACCAGCCTCCAGCTAGCATTGTGCTTCCTTTCTAGTGCATGCCCCTCAGGCAAACTGGGAAAATTACTTGCTTTAGACTTCAGGGAAAATTACTTGCTTTAGACTTAAACCATCAGAGGCATGAATGTGGCTGGGAAGGGAGCCTATCCACTCTCCAAGGAAAGTGAGAGAGGGAGAACAGACTTTTTGATTAGGGCTCTGAGCCAGTCCAGCTAAGATGTGGAGAGGGTTGGGACAGCCATGCTCTGGTGGCTCACGCTACTTGGGAGGTAGAAAACAAGAGGATTGTGGTTTGCGAAAAAATGACAAACACCTGAGAAGAATCCAGCTGTCCCTGTGCTATCAAGAACTTCACCCACAGAGGACACAGCTACAGGAGAGGCTCACAGTGCCTTGGAAGTCGGTGAAAGGCCTGCCTCCACGCGGCTAGCCACTGGGACAAGAACGGGGTGGGCTTAGATTCCACATGTGCATGTGCTAAGAGAAAACATAAAAGTTCCTCTGGCTGGGCCCTGTGAATTTACTGAAAAGCTCCCCCCTGGCCCCTGCCCGGACTTTGAATCTGTGCCTTTGAGCTGAGAAGATTTTTGCTATAGCTGCCATTGCAATCACCATGGGCTCCAAGAAAGAGCAGATTAACAGGCATCCATCTATCTCATGTGGAAGACACACAGCCCCTCAAACAAGCAAAGTCTGCTTCTTATCATCTTAAAGGAAATAGCCAAAGACTTACAAGATTGCCTGGTTCCTGACCTGTTCCATTAACAGAGTAATAACAACGTCTCCAGAATTCCTCCAGGACAAAAAGTGAGCTAACTGCCACCAGGCCTTACCTAAAGCCGGGGCTGTGTGAACTCTGCAGACCTTTCTCATCCCCTGTCCCCAATTCTCCCTATTTAACCTGAGGCCGATGTCTGCACCCCCAAAGACTGCTGAGGGTGTACTTAAGTGCTGTCTTCCCAAGGCTGCTGGGTAATAATTCTCTTTTCTGCCCTTTTAAATGTCTCTTCTTTATTTAGCATAAGAGGACAAGAGGTTGCTGCTACTGGGGGACTCCTGGACTTCAGGCCTGGGTGTAAGATCCCAGTTTCATGAGCAAGGAAAACGATGAAGCCAGGCCTGGCCTTTAAAAGGAGCCAGAAGAAAGGGGTCTGGGCAGAAGGAGCTGCATGAATGGGGAGTGGCCTTTTCCAAAGAGGAACAGGCAAACGTAATTCCTCAGTCACTTCCTGCCCCACCCTGCCATCCATCTCCTCCTCTTAACCCCAGTCTTGAAGTTGAGCACATTTCTCCTGGATTTTTTTTTAGGTCATAAGGCTTGAACTCTGGGCCTGGGTGCTGTCCCTCAGCTCTTCAGCTCAAGGTGAGTGCTCTACCACTGGAGCCACAGCTCCACTTCTGGTTTTCTAGTGGTTAATTAAAGATAAGAGTCTGACAGACTTTCCTGCCTGGGTTAGCCTTGAACCATGATCCTCAGATGTCAGCCTCCAGAGAGGCTAGAATTATAGGTATGAGCCACTGGCACCCAGCTTCTCCTGGATCTTGAAGTCTATACAGCCTCAAGTCAACTAAGGAATATTAATGGAATGGGCTAAATATTGCATCCTTTCTCCTCAGGTGACAGGACCCAATCTCTGGAATCTCTAAATGTTACTTGGTAGGGAAAAATGGATTTTACAAGATGCAATGAAACTAAGGTCCCTAGGTAGAAATAAAAATCTTGGATTATCTGAACAAATCTTAAAAGCAGTCACAAGTATCCTTATAAGGAAAAGACAAAGGGAGATTCCAGATAGACAGCACAGAGTGAAGACAGAATAGAAATACACTCCAAGGTACAATCTTGAAAGTGGAGAGATGTGGCCACAAGCCAGGGCAAGCTGGTCACCACCAGAAGCTGGAAGAGGCAAGGGACAGATTTTCCCCTGGGACCTGCAGAGGGAGAAAGCACTGCCTTCCCATGGTGAGGGCTCTGGCTTGCAGATCCAGGGCAACATAGACTATCATCCTTTGCCTCCCTCCATTTGTGGTCATTGGTTACAGCAGCTGCAGGAAACTAATGCAATCACATTCCTTCTGACATCAACATCTCTTTGCCTCCCGGTCTTTTGGAAGGAAGAAGAGAAGGGAGAAAACAGGATGATTTGTTCCTTGCCTTATTAATTTTGCTTGTTTAGTTTTCAATATTTTATTGCCTCATCCCCAGAGGAGAGGAACTTGGCTGACACAGGCAGTTCCATCCTAAAGAGCCACAGGGGGCAAGATCTGCCCTGCACTTCTGACAATGGGCAGGTTGCCTCTCCAGGTATGTATTTGAATAAGGCTGCATTATCACACCTCCCTCCAGGAAATTCCCTGGTCCCAGTGAGCTGGGAGCTGGCTTTGACTACCTCTATCCATGAAATCAAACTAGGGTTTCAGTGAATGTATAAAATTCCCCCTTGTCACACTTTAGAGCAAACTGGCTAGGCCAGAGCACCAGTCCTCAATTCTACTAAAGGAAAGTGGTTACATAATTTTTCACATAGAAGTTGAAATTAGGCCAGGCACTGGTGGTCATGCCTGACATGCCTGAATGTCTAGCTCAGATGGCTGAGACCTGAGGATTGCAGTTCCAAGCCAGCCTGGGCAAAAACGTCTGCAAGAATTTTATCACCAGTGAATCATCAAAAAGCCAGAAGTGGAGCTTTGTCTCAAGTAGCATAGCACCAGCCTGGTCAGAAAAAGCTCAGTGAGAGTGTGAAGCCCTGAGTTCAAGCTCCCAAATGGGCATTTAAAAAAAAGTAAATAAACTTCCCCTTAGGTTGCCTCTGTGTGTCCCTTTGTATATGGAACAAGAAGTTAGCAAAGGAATCCCCTCCGCATTGTAGCTAGTACAGTTTAGTTCATATCACATTCCTTGTTCTTCCATGTATCAGGGACAGAGCCCTTTGGCACTGGCTCTGGGAGGGAGGCCTTCCTAAAGAAGGACCAGGACCAGGAGAATCTCCTCCAGGGATGGAGCGACATGGGGATTTGTTCAGACAGCCCCCCTCCCCAGCTGGTTGCTAATGCCTTCACTTGCTCTTTTCTCCAGAAGGGCAAGGCAGGCACACACTGAAAGAATGGCAGCATCATCAACCAAGCCCACCCCTAGCTGCCTGGGGGTTATAGGGTAGCTATCCTCAGAAAGTGACTGGGACCTGTGGCTTGGACTGAAGAGGCCACACACCATGCCAAGAGTCAACAGGCTTTGTGGTCCAGAGAGAATTCACACTTGCTGGGGCACCCGCCTGGGACCAGCTGGTCTTCCCTGTGGGAGGAAGCAGGTAGATGCTTAGGCTTCAATTCTACCAGTGCCTCCTCCCTCCCTCCCCACTGCTATAAGGTACTGGCCAGATGACTAATCATTCTTCCCTCTGTGGAACACAACAAGATAGATGTTCACAAAGCTCCTCTTGACTTTCCACACTCAGTACCATCAAAATCACAGTGCATCTTAATTGCCAGCCCTGCAACCTGGGCCAGAGCAATGGAAACAATGGCAAAGGTAGTTAAGTACTGGCATCAAGCTGAATGGTGCCATGTTGGGAGGTCCAGAAATTTCCCAGGCAAAACAGCCTGCTGGATTCTGTCTGCTTTCCTGCAGGCTTTCTAAAACTGCTTTTGTACTCCGTGCTTTCTCTGATCCATAGTTTGCCTAAAGGTGGGGGAGAGAGATGCCGAACTCAAACTTTCTAGAGAAACAGCTCCTACAATTGCAAAGACAATATAGGGAAAGAATGATGAAGGATTTAAAAGGAAACAAGAAATTATATTAAAGGGGAAAAAAATATCCAGGCCGTACCTGGATTTGTGTGGCTCACATCTGTAATCCTTGGGACTCAGGGGGCTAAGACCCAAGGATCAAGATTCAAATTAACCCTCGAGGAGAAAAGGTTGTAAGAGTCTATTTCCAATACAGCCAACAAAATACCAGACTGGGGGTGTGGCTCAAGTGGCAGAACAGCAGTCTTATATGAGAAAACCAAAGGAGAGACCAAGTCCTGGACTTAAAGCCCCAGTACCAGCAAAAACAAAAAGAACAAAATTCACAAAACACAACCAACAACAAAAGCAAAAAAAAACAATTAAGACAAATACAGGCATATAGTAGATGTTCAATAAATTTGGGCAGTTATGTGTACAGAGCTTTGTGGGTACCAAAATGCTTCCACATACACTCGCATCCAGATCATCTGGTTCTAAGCCCACACATTTGGGGGAAATAATTAGAATATTGGGTCATGTCCTGCATGCTTTCCTGAATTAAATCCAGAGACTCGGTCTACTAGGTATATTTTCCCTATTCTGTTCTTGTCTTTTTGCTCTGAGTCCTAGAAATGCGTTCCACTCAGTTTCTAGGTCATCATCTAGGCTCTGGAAGAGGAACTAATGTTTCTTCCATGTAAAGACACGGTCCTCCGGCCCTCCACATTAATGCTCAATGGCTGCTGCAGCTTAAGCCCTTTTATCTCCCCAGTTCCAAATGTCCCAGGATATTTTTTGAAGGAACACAAAGGACAAGGGAAGACAGAAAATAATGAAAATTATTTCTTCTGGTCACAACATTGGACGACTTATAAGGCATTGGTATCCTCTTTGTGTGCCAGTCACTGTCTCTCCTCCGCCTGTCTCTGGAGAAGGCTAGTGGCTGTGGCTTCGGGTACCATCGAAGGTGTGCCATGCAAGGGGATGGCAGTCTATAAAGATGAGGCCCGAGGCTGTCAGGGAGAAGCAGTCTGCTGGTCAAGGGCACCTCAGCGAATAAAGCTCTGGCTATTGGCTTGCAAGTTCCATGGTTGGTCCCAGGCCATCGGAGCTGCTTCCTAACCTATAAAACTGCAACAATGAGATGTACAAGTCCTTATGTGGAAAAACGAAGGGGGAGGAGGACTGGGGGGGGGGGACAAGAGGGGGAGAGGATGGGAAGGGATGGGAAGGGGAAACAGTCTACAATACTTGATAAGAAATGTACACATTATTTTGCCCATGTAATTGTAACCCCTCTGTACAGTATTTTCACAATAAAAAAAGAAATGTTAAAAAGAAAAAAGAAAAAGCTGGTCCAGGGAAGGTGCACACTCTGTGAGCTAGTGTAACATTGCACGAGTCAGTTTATTATGCATAACACGAAAGCTGGTACATAAAAGAAAGAGCCCAGTGACTGGTAGGTTTCATTATTGCTGTTATCAATCCATCGATCAGTAAGTGGTACAATAAAGGGCACTTTATTGTTCTCAGGGCCTGTCGCTTAGCTGCTAGACCTGGTGCTCTACCCCTTGGAGATAAGAATTGAATGGACTTTCCTGCCTGGGCTGGCTTTGAACCTTGAGCCTCAGATCTCAGCCTTCCAGTTAGCAAGGATGATAGGCATGAGCCACAGGTACCTGGCTTGTGCCTCCTTCCTTAGGCCAAGGAGGGAGCTGTGTGGCCCAGCTATGGCGGAGCTCTCTGCTGGTTTCCACAGCCATGCCCAGCCTTCCATGGCTGTGTCCATCTTCTTCCTTGGTTTCCTTCTGTGGACCTGATGCTCATTCCACCTAAAAACCAGTCCTATGATTAGAAAGGCCCTTTCTCTGTTCCTCCAGCACAGGCTCCCAGGCCTTCCTCCCTCCTTCCTCCTCCTCTCTCTCCCTTCCTCTCTCCTTCCCTCTCCTCCTTCCTCTCTCTCCCTCCTTCCTCCTTTCCTGTCCTCCCTCCTTCCTCTCTCTCCCTCCTTCCTCCTTTCCTCTCCTCCCTCCTTCCCTCTCCTCCCTCCTCTCTCTGCCCACCTTCCCTCTCCTTCCTCCCCTCTCTTCCCTCCTTCCCTCTCCTCCCTCCTCTCTCTCCCCTCCATCCTCCTGCCCCCTCCTCCCTCCTTTCTCCGCTCTTTCCCTCTCTTTCCCCTCTTTCCTGTCCTTCCTCCTTCCTCTCTCTCTTCTCCTCCCCACATCCACCCTTCCCCCCAGAGGTGAGAGCCCCCCCCCCCAGGCTCAGTGTTGCTTCCAGAGGCCTCTAGCCTTAACCCTACCCTGGGTTTCACAGAGTGTTGTTTGTTGTTCTTGTTGTTTGTTCATAAAATAAAACTAAGCTTGGCCTTGGGATCCACTAATGTCATCCAGGGTCATGGAGTTCCGCCCTTGATGCCACTGAGGAGCAGTGGAAACCTGAGTCGGTTTGCAGTGCCATTGGATATGCACCCCAGGAGCCAACTAGAAAGGGGCAGCAGCACATATGGGCCATACTCAGGGCCTAGACACCACTGGCCCTTTAAGAGAGAGGAGGGACCAGGGCCTGCATGGCAGGCCCCACCCACTGGAGCGGAGCCCAGATGGACCAATGGGAGGCCATGGTTGCTGGTAGCAGTGGGACCAAAAAGAATACCAGCTGTAAAAGCTGAGGTCTGCTCTTGCCCTGCAAGGACCTGGGGATGGTGCTGCTGAGACCAGGCCCTGCCCTTGACCAGCTGGGGGATGGAGTCAGCATGCAGCCATTCTGGTTTCCTCAGTGACAACATAGGGGTTGTTCTAGGCTGGCTACATTCATAAACAGGCTCTATCACTGACTTGATATGCAACTTCTATCTCTCCACTCCCCTGCTCATTGCTCAGCTGGGGTGAGAAACATGTCTCCAGTGCTGACTTGAGCAACAGAGGTATAAACATGAACCTCCTTACACAGGATCTAGTCTATCAAAAAGCCCTCATTCTGGAGCTGAGAAGGTGGCTCAGTGGTAGAGTGCTTGCCTTGCATGCATGAGGCCCTTGGTTTGATTCCTCAGCACTACATAAGCAGAAAAAGCTGTAAGTGGTACTGTGGCTCAAGTGGTAAGAATTCTAGCCATGAGCTGGAGAGCTGAGGGACAGTGCCCAGGCCCAGAGTTCAGGCCCACAACCAACAAAAACAAAAACAAAATCTCAAAAAATCTTCATTTCGTCTCTAAGCTGCTGAAAGCCTACGTTGGGACTACAGACAACACAACTCCATTCCCAGTCATTTTACATAGTTCTCCAAAGCATTTATTATCAAGGCTTTTAAGGTCTATGTCCTGAGGTTGCTGGTGGACAGATGAAATTGGAGAAGAACTCAGGAATAAGGGTGGGGGTGTCCACAAAAAGAGAGGGGAACCCAGAATTTAGAATTCCCACTCCTTCTGTCTCTAGCCATAAAACACATGGCTTGGGTTTCTTCCTATGTCCATCTTTCACAGTTCCCATCTTTCATACAGGAATAATCATATGTAAAAGTGCTCTGTGGGCTGGAAAATGTAAGTGGTTGTAAGTGACCAATTTCCTGCCCCCATTAGTCCAACGACCTGGTTTGAGAATATAGTTTATGTGTCTGGAGAGCCACCTCACACCCTTGCTCATACAAAATTCAAATCCCACCCCTTCCCCATTTTTCTAACCTTTAAAATCAAATGGTAATGCCGTGGATGGCTAATGGATTCCTAAAACAGCTGTGCCAGGTTTTCTTTGCTAGGAACTAATTACTTACTCCATGAGAGCCATTGGCCCATGGTGGTCTGATCTTTGCTGAAAAAATAATACAATAAACCACCCTGTTATTTTAACAGTGAGCACAGGGATGGGCAGGAGAAACTTCTACCCACACTTGCCCTGAACCAGAAATCGGGCTGCTATTGATGTGAAAACCAGATAAGAAGACAAGTCGATCAACAGCCCTGGGCCTCCCCTACCACTGTGCTACTTGATTTCTGGGTATTCCAGACAGAGAGGGAACTGACAGCTATGAATTTTACCCAGAGTGCTGGTGTTACTAGGGTGCCAATTATAGCCCAAGAAGGCCTAGGCAGCAAGCAGCTCAGAAATACATGCAAACACATCTATACACACACATACACACACACACACACACACACACACACACACACACACACACACACACACACACACACACAAACACACACTGACCTGATGGCCTGTAGAAAACCTCACTAAGACTTACCTTCTGCCCCTTTAGACCAGAGATAGTAAAATCTACTGAAGCTGGATGGAACCAGAAACTCAAATGAGTCTAGTTATTAAGCTGCCAGCAGCAGCTTTATAAGTAGACCTAAGTGAACGCTTCCTTCTGGCATGACTGAGATGCAGGAGTCAATGCAAAAGTTCTGTGAGCAGGTCTTTTCTCTGTCTCTTCTGTGCACCATTGGACTTGCATGGAATCAGGTAGTGCACTAAGGTTCTAGAAACTATACCCAAGCACTTAAGATGCTCATGATTCATGAAACATGACATGCATACATACTTGTAAGTCGTGAACAAAGAAAAGAAATCACTAAATCTCACACGTGTGTGTGCGCTGTCACATGTGTGTGCAAAGGTTTGGCTCATTCTTGAAATGCAGGGTTTCATTGCACAAATGGGTAAGGTAGAAATAAACGGCCCTCTGAGTACCAGGATGGATCAGAGGCCCAGCCTGGGCCAGACCTTCAACCTTGCAGCCCAATGAGCTCATAGCCCCACAGAACAGAGACTCTGACCTCACCCTGTGTTCTGTGAGTTTCTCCTCAGATCTCAGCAAATGGGAGCTGGGATCTGAACGCCGGAGCATTGCAGGTTTGTGCCTCAGGGCAGGCACCAAGGAACAGACTCAACGTGCAGCACAGCTCTGCAAACACCTCCCTGAGCAGCGCTCTCTAAACACAGGAAACAGCAGCTGGGGCACGTTGCCAGGAATATTTATTTGCCAGTCAGGGTGTGACAGCTCCATGTGTGAGCTTAAAGCTGTAATCCAGGAAGGAAAATTAACCAGCACAGCAAAAATCCAAGGCGCCTGAACCAGAGGTTCATGAAAAGGCTTCAGGGCGGGAGAAACTCAAGTTAGAAAACAGCTCTGCCTTCATTCCCAGTGCCCTGGCGCCAACCGCTTCCAGCCCCCGTTCCTCCTCACTGGCAAGGCTGCCCAGGTTTGCAGCTGGGAAGGGCAGGGTTTGGCAGGCGCCAGCCCGTTGGGTGGTGCATAAAGATGACAAAATGGGCGGGGAACGTAGCCAGGTGGGAACTTGTGTGCTTATTCAACACACACAAGAAACAAGGCTGGGTTCATTGTCAATGCTATGTATGCATATACCTGCACTCACACATGTGCATGCATGTATATGTGTGTGTGTGTGTGTGTGTGTGTGTGTGTGTGTATGTGTGTTCTCGAGCTAGTACTGGGGCTTGAACTCAGAGCCTTGGTGCTGTCCCTTAGCTTTTTCATTCAAGGTTAGCATTCTTCCACGTGAACCATGGCTCCACTTCTGGATTTTTGATGGTTAACTGGAGATAAGAGTCTCACAAACTTCCCTGCCCAGGCTGCTTCTGAAACATGATCCTCAGACCGGTCTCCCGGGAAGTTCCTAGACTTCCAAGGACCTAATGTAAATTTGTTTACAACCCATTAGCTGCATGCGCCATTCAAATAAGCGAAATCTTGGGTAGGAAGGTCATAGTCAGAGAAGTTCCCAACTAGAAGCATTTCAGTTCAAGGCCAACCTGGGCAGAAGTTTACAAGATACGTTCCTGTCAGAAGACTGGCCTGGGTGGCCTGCACCTGACATCCTGGCTACCTCAAGAAGCCTAATTTAGGTAGATATTGCCCATGAGCTTCTCTGGGGAGGAAGCAGAGACCCTGGCTCAAATATAAGCATTAAAAGACACGACTAGGGGCATGGCTCAGCAGTACGAGCACCTGTCTGGCCCAGAGTTCAAACCCCAGTACCACCCATACAAAACCATTTCCACGCTGAAGCTGCTTCTCCACACCACTGACCCAGCCACCTACACAGAGCAGCCTCCATTTACTGGGGTCCCCAGAGTCACCCACGGGGGCCTGCATGGCTCTTGCACAACACAGGCTGTGCGGCCTGAGCTGTTCCTCAGGTGTCTGACACTGCCACTGCCTCCTCCACCAAAAAGAGCTAGCTGCTCCAGATCACAGGACGGCCAGGCCCGGGGCCTCTGACCCTGACGGATGGATGTGGCCATGCAGGACTGGAGTGGCCAGGGGGACATGGCAGGGGTCACAGCTGTCTCACGGCCTTCCACAGGTGAGTCTGTGACCTTATATCTGGAACAAGAACTTAGGACAATCTCCCTAATGATGCACCTGAACTCCTTCAGGGCTGAGGCTGGAGGTCTGGGGTGTTCATCTTGATGAGTCGATTTTTCTAGACTGGTCTGCCCACTGGCTGACACAGGGCCCCCACCTCTTCTAAATTTAAAAGAAAAGATGAGGTCTGATAGGGGAGCAGCCAGACAAGAAATCAAAAAAGGAACAGTACTTTCAAGTTCATTCTAGCTATAATGCAGGTTATTCTGACTTTAAGGTAGCATCACATGACATACTTTTGATTCTATTCCCAAGATACTCTATTGTACTTGTTTCTGTCTCTTTTATTGTCCATGTAATCTCTGGCTCTAGGAGGTCATCTAGGTTCAGATCATATAGCAGTGAATAAATGGATAAACGAAAGTTAGAAATAGTTAAAGCAGGAGACCACTGTGACCTTAGAATATCAAGACACATACTGTCATTATTGTTAACATTTGGATAATAAATTCTTGTTGTAAACACAACCTCAGGTGGTTTGATGGGGTAGTCTGTAGGAAAATGAATTGTTAAAAAAATACACTTTCATGATATGGGCAGTCTTACATAACAGAATATAACAGAACATTGTTCCTTATTAATCCATTTCAGCACCATAGCCTGTGCTTTTCACCTGGCTCCTCACTTTCAAAGGATCTGTCCCAAACTCTTGATTATCCAAATGGCTGGGGAAAGACTACCTTCATCTTACACTGGCTTTCCCAGACACAGGCACAAAGCAGCCAGGGGCCTGTGAAGCGGTGGCCTCAGCGGCAGCCTCCTTCCCATGCAGCAGCTGGTGCTTCCCCAGCCTGAAGAAATTCTAATGATTGAAATGTGGTCATAGATACCCTGATACTTCCTTCCTCTGTAAGAACTGCTACATGAACTTTTGTGAACATTGCATACTTCCTACAAGAAGAAATTTAGGTGGCAGAGGAATAAAATGTTCCTTGACTACAATTGCATTTTATTAGTCCTTTATTGAAGGATGGAGGCAAAGGGCAAAGGGCTTCTGGAACATTAAAAATGACAAAAAATGTGAAATATGACCACCACAAGCAAAACAGAGGATAAAAAGGATAAAAAGTGATATGACCTAAAAACTATAGAAAGAAATTTTAAAAGTTGAAATGAAATATGTACTAATTTGTTTTGCAGAGGCTAAATGGAAAGACTTTTTATTTCTACTTTGAACCCCTTTCCAAAGGAAGAATAGCCAACAATCATCCCACCAATCCAGCATAACAATACCAGTGGTGAATGCTGACTAGCACACAAAAAGGAAATATATGTGTAAAGTGTTGAAAGAAAATAACCTTCAATAGATAATCCATTGGGTAGAGGAAGTCTTCAGAAAATATAGATTCTTCCATGTAGTTGTGCTAGCCTAAACTGTTTGCTTAGTGAAGAAAATGTACTAGTTAGAATAGAAATATAATACTTAATTTGAAACGTGAAATACTGGAATTGAGGTTGAATATTAATTCTACATAAACCAGTAATCTTGTTTTAGTATCAAATTAACTGTTAGTGTTAAATGTTCAGGTAAGAAAAAAGCAAATCAAAAAAAGTGCTCTAGCTCAAGATTGCTATCAGACCCTAGCTACTCAAGGAGGCTGAGGTGTGGAAGCTATCATGGTGGACAACTCAAATTAATTTGAAATTTTGGAGTTGAGGTTGAATATTAATTCCATATAAACCAGGAACAGTATGTTCTGGTCTGAAAAACAAAACAAGTGCTTCAGGAACAAGAATGTATCCTAGTTACTAAGGAGGCTGAGGTCTGGAAGCAGCCTTGGAGGACAACTCAAATTAAGTAGCTAGTAACAGGTTGGAGGCATGGCTTACATCAAAGTGTCAACAGTGACTGAGGAAGCTGACTGACTGAATTCAAGATCTACTACTAGCACAAGAAAGCATGGTCGGGGCTTCGACACTAATTGTGGCAACACAGGCTTCAGACATAAAGAGAAATGAAAATGAGTGGAGTGGGGAGAGGAGAGAAAGGGGGCAGAGGAAAGAAGAGCTGACAAGACAGTAGTGGAAAACAAGGAAAAAAGAAGGGAAGGGAAAGTAGGAAAAGAAGAGAGAAGGGAGGAAAGCTTCATGACATTGACTCGACAGTGACTCCTTTGATAGGACACCAGAAGTGTCTGATATTAAATCAAATCAAATTTAGTGCATATAATTAAAACATTGTATATCAGAAGGCGTGATCAACAAGGAAGAGAAAGCATGGTATTAGAGAAAATACTTGCATATATCCCTAAATAAATTACTAACCACAGTGAATTAAAAATATAAAACAAGGCTGGGAAGGTGGCTCAGTGGTAGAGTGCTTGCGCTGCATGCATGAGGCTCTGGGTTTGATTCCTGAGCACCATATAAGCAGAAAAAGCCGGAAATGGTGCTGTGGCTCAAGTGGTAGAATGCTAGCATTGAGCTGAAGAGCTGAGGGACAGTTCTCAGGCCCAGAGTTCATTAAAAACAACAACAACAAAAAAAAAAAAACCCACCAAATTTCTATAACTAATCCCCTCCCCATGGCACAAAATCTAATTTCAAAATGGAAAAAAAAAACTGAAGAGACTTTTCTAAAATAAATATATACAGGTAGCTCATTAAATATAAAAAAGTTCAATGTGAGTAGTTATTAGAAAAAATTCAAATAAAAATGAAATTACTGAATACATACTTTTTTGGGGGGGGGGTTCGGTCGTGGGGCCTGAACTCTGGGCCTGGGAGCTGTCCCTCAGCTCTTCAGCTCAAGGCTCGCGCTCTACCACTTGAGCCACAGCACCACTTCAGGCTTTTTTCTTTTTGCTTATGTGGTGCTGAAGAATCGAACCCAGGGCCTCATGCATGCAAGCCAAGCACTCTACCACTGAGCCAACTTCCCAGTCCTCATACATACTTTTAAACAGAAACAAGAAAAAGGTTTCTAAAGTCTAACAACTGTTGGGAAAAATATGACAACAAAGTGAATTTTGATGCATTTCTGATAGCAATGTAAAACAATTAACGATGGTATGGAGACTTCTAAAAGAACTAAATATAGAATTACAAAGGAATATGGTCTAGCATTTCTATTTCTAGATTTATACCAATGGAAGTAAAGCAGGGACTAGAACAAATATTTGGACAATCACTACACAACAACTACACACAATAACCAAAAGACTGAAGCCTGGAAAGAATAGATAAATGTGTTTAACAGGAAGAAAGCTTTGATAAATTTTACAGCAGGGATATATCTTGAACACAATTAAGCTAAATAAAATACACCAGGCATCAAGTATCATCCGTGGTATGGTTTCCCTTACTGTGCTTCCAAGGATCAACAAACTCATAGACCCACTAATTATAAAAATGATTCCAAAGACTGGTAGGAGCTGTGTATTTAATGAGTTTACAGCCTCATATATGGAAGGTGAAAAATGCTGTAGATGGATGGAAGGCATGACCATAAAACAATGTGGCCATATGTAATGGTTAATGTAGCCAAAAAGGATGGAATAGACGTATACTCCCTGAATTGGGGATTACCAGCTAGCCTAGACTACATAAAATTTCAAGAGCAAGCTGAACTATATAGCAAGACTTGTCTTCAAATGGAATATGGCAAAATGAGCAATCATACAATGTGTAAGAAAAATGCCAATTCTAAGAGCCAATGCAGCAAAGGAAAATTTTTAAGAAAAACTAGTTCCCAGACAGAGCATTTGAAGAAAAGTAAAAAGTGAGAGACAGATGGAGGGAAGACCGGCTGGGAAAAAAATACACAGAGAAAAATAGATACATAAAGAAAAATACAAATAAACAAAGCTAGAGAGCAGAAAACAAAGGCTGAAACAGAAAACAAAGGCTGAAACAGAAAATAGTGTGTGTGGGGGGGAATCTTGTGAGGACACCTTAGAAAAAATGGAGAGATTTCTAGAAAAATCATTGACCATATATCATCACATACAGCCTAAGTTTCAAGTAAAAAAACAACCATGAAGCAGTCCAATAATGTCTAAAGAGTAATTTAAGTACATATTGCTTACTCAGTCTTCTAAAACATTCAAAGGTGTGTGTGGCACACTGTTTCAGCAACTCCTTTAAGACTTCATTAAGATAGTTCAGTGTTACTCACGAGGATGGGATCTCTGACAAATTGCTAGGGAACCTTCACCTTCCATTAGATGTCACCTCCTCTGGGTAATTGAATCATGTAACAGTGTGATTACTTTTTCTCACATCAGAAAAACTAGAAACAAGCTGAAGCAAATCGGCACGTAATATAGACAGAATGTCAGATTTTAGGGCTGGGAAGCTGGCTCAGTGGTAGATCACTTGCCTTGCGTGCCTGAGGACCTGGGTTCGATTCCTAAGCACCACATAAGCAAAAGGCCGGAAGTAGCACTGTGGGTCAAGTGGTAGAATGTTAGCCTTGAGCTGAAGTGCTGAGGGACAGTGCCCAGGCCCAGAGTTCAGGCCTCACGACCGGACCCAAATACAAAAAAAAAGAATGTCAGATTTTATAATATGCTAAACCTAATAGCCATCTTTATGTGATTTATGAACATGTTACTGAAGCTGGATCTGTTTTTTTATGTTTTTAAATCTTGGACACCTTTAAGTTCATAAAATAGAATGTAATACAAAATGAGAAATAAAATGCAGCTCACCAGGGAGTCTTTCATTCTTGCTGTTGACAATGAACAGAAGATTCAGGAAGCATGACTGGGAGAGAAGGCAAATGAGGTAGTCAGGAAAGAACCTGTGTAATTTTACTGAAACTTTCCTGCTCAAAACATTATACATAGGAGGAAAGGCCTTCTTATGGGAGAAGAATTTTTTTATGTCTCAAGTAAAGCATCAAATTCTCCACTAAAGACAAATCCACTGTCCATTAGTTGCTAAATATTGTTAGCCCAATAAGCTTATTTCCCATAGCAAAGCATGCTCCTTCTCTTTTCCACAGCTTGGCATGCTCCCTTCCTTGTCAACACTAGGCCCATTAAGGAAAGGCAGTTAAGCCTTTCCTTAATGGGCCTAGTGTTGACAAGGAAGGGAGATAATCAGCCTTCCTTCAAGCCCTCTTTACCTTTAGATGGTTCTCTTCTGGGGTAGCTAACACCATATAAGGCAGCAAGAACTCCCTAGAGTGACCTTAAGGTCTGGGCAGCTGCAGAGACCCTTATCTACTATTTGGGCAGCAGCCATAAATCCTAGTCCACCATGATGGATCCCTTGGTCCACACATCCACACTGGTTCTCCACCTCCTGGCCCCTAGTTATATATGTCATCTCAAACAATAGCCGGCACTTCTCACTCTTCCCTTATGAAAAGTGATCTTGCCAGTTCCACTGCTGTCAATAAATCTTTCTTTGTTCTTTGTACCTGGATGTCTGCATGGTTCTCTGGCAAAGTCTAATATACTCTAACAGATAGTACAAAACTAATTCATTTCTCCATTAATGTACATACAGAATTCATAAAAACTGATGTTCCAACAAAGATAATTGAATAATCAAAAAGTCACATCTTCAATAAAACTAGCTATTACTCAAATACACTTAGAGATGAATGATCTTTTATTCTATTAATACAAAGATATACTAGGACTCCACTAAGCATTTGTATTTGACACATTCATTTACATAATTTAAACACCATGGAGAACACGAATATTGTAACTCAGTATTTTTCACCTAAACTTATAGAGGCAAAATGTATACAACACAAATTTTTTGTGTTATACTGTTTCAATGATGATTGTCAAATGGCACATTTCCTTGTATCCAAATACTCAGAGCACCCTTATGAGGGCAGAGAATCAAGGACAGTTATGATTCCTGGGAGAGTTGGTGAGATTGTTCGAAGAATTCTTGGGCTTTCAATGACCTTGAAGGTAACTTAAAAAGGCTAAGGGACAGGCACTGGTGACTTATCCATGTAAATCTAACTAAATCTGGAGGCTGAGATCTATGGCTCATGGTTCAAAGACAGCCTGGGAAGGAAAGCAAGTTGAATCTTATCTACAATTAACTATCAAAAACTTGGACATGGAGCTGTGGCTCAAGTGGTAGAGCACGAGTCTTGAGCAAAAAAGTTCAGAGGCATCACCCAGACGTACATGGAGACTGAAGGAATGCTGAGGAAGAGGGATATACTCAATGAAGACAGTATGTGGACAGAGGAAGAATAGACAGCAATGAAGAAGTGATGCTTCCTCAAGGTTTCCAGGGAGTCCATGAAATGATTATATGTAAGGTGTATGATGATCCAGGGGATCAGAAGAACAGGAGGCTAAGTAACGGGGTGATATGGGGTTCTGTGCAAGCCTGAACTTGGAGAGCCTTGAGTTGCAGTGAACAATCTCCTCCTGCTGCCCTCATCCATTTGGTCATCCCTCTAGCTTCCTTCCTCCTCTGAAGAAAGCCACAGGTGTTGAGTGCTGAGGAGCAGAGTCAACAGCTGGCTGAGGAACCATGGAAATGGTAAATGGATCAAAGGGAGTTGCTCAATGGGCATCATTGACACCCACCAAGAGAGCCATGGATCTGAATCTCCACCATCCATGCTTCATGGCCTGCATGCAGAGGCCAAAGAGAACAGAGAGACCATAGGAAAAAATTGTGTGTGTTTGTGTGTGTGTGTGTGTGTGTGTGTGTGTGTGTGTGTGTGTGTGTGTGTGTGTATGTGTCCCAATTTTGGGGCTTGAACTCAAGGCCTAGTCCCACTCCTTGATCTTTTGTTTAAGGCTAGTGATCACTTGAGTGACGCCTCCACTTCTGGCTTTTCAAAAAGTGGCTAATTGGAGATAGGGGCCTCACAGACTTTCCTGCCCAAGCTGGCTTTAAACCTTGATAATCAGATCTCAGCTGCCTGAGTAGCTAGGATTATAGATGTGAACCACTAGTACCTGGCTTAGGAAGGAATCTTAATCACACTCAATCCACTGAGTATTGGGATTAGTGGTATGTAAGTCACTTGTGCACAATGCAAGAATTTTTTTTTCTGCTCCTGGGGCTTAAACTCTTGATCTGGGTGGTATCCATGAGTTTTTTGTTCTCAAGGCTAGCACTATACCACTTGAACCAAAGCTCTACTTCCAGTTTTTCAGTGGTTCATTGGAATTAAGAATCTCATAGGGACTTTCCTGCCCAGGCTGGCTTTGAAGTGATCCTCAGATCTCAGCCTCCTGAGTAGTGAGGATTACAGGCATCAGCAACTGGTGCCTAGCTAATGCAAGAATTCTGGACACAGTAAGTAAGTGAGAAAAATGACTGCTATTAAAAGGTAGAGCCTGTCACAGGGCTCACACAGTAGCTACGATTACAGACATGAGCCATGGGCACCTGACATGAAATGTGTATTCTTGTTTTGGATGTAGGCATATTTGTTTTGATAAAATGTACCTTTCTTATTGGTGGCTTAGGCCTGTTTCTTAGCTACTCAACTAATTACCAAAAGGCCAGCAATGGAGCTTAGACTCAAGTGGTAGACCATTACCCTTGAGCAAAAAACGAAACCAAAACCAAAACAAACCAAAAAACAGCTTAGGGAAAGTACTCAGGCCCTGAGTTCAAGCCCCAGGACCATTAGACACAGACACACAGAAACACAAAATAACAATATTGTAAAATGTACTCAGAACACCACTATTCTACAAACAGAAAAACTTGGGCTCAAAAAACTTGGGCTTGGGGCTGGTACCTCGTACCTTGATCCTAGCTACCTAGCAAGCTGAGAGCTAAAGATTATAATTCAAAGACAACCTGGGCATGAAATCCATGAGACTGTTATCTTCAATTAACCACCAGAAAATCAGAAATGGAGCTACGGCTCTAGTGGTAGAGTAGCAGTCTTGAGCAAAAGAGCCCAGGAACAGTGTTCAGATACTGAGTTCAAGGTTGGCCAGTGGTGAGCAGAAGAGCCACAAGCAGGCACATCTCCTTCAGTGAAAGGCCCTCTGGCAGTCCATGAATCCAGCTAGGTCCTGCTGATCCTGTTTACTGGATTAGTTGACTGAATATCTCAATATACAACATCCACCACCTGTGACTTACAGAGCTGTTCTGGAAGGTTCCAAGGCCTGACAGATGTGGACCCCAGGGGAGGGTTAAAAACTGATGTGTAAGCCACTCAGTTTGCAGAGATGCTCAGTTCTGCCCTTTCCATTGGGCAGAGCCACTCTACACCCAGCTTTGACCCTGTTCTGCATCTTACAGGCTCCATTCAAGGCAAAAAGTTCTGACAATTTTAGGAACATCCATTATCTCGGAGTCTAAAAGCTGGGTGCCAATGGCTCACACACACCTGTAATCCTAGCTCTTTAAGAGCCTGAGATCTAAGGATCATGTTTCAAAGTCAGCTCAGGTCAGGCAAGAAAGTTCATGAGACTTTTCAGTTTGTTTTTGTTGTTTGTGGAGTTTGAACTCAGGGCCTGGTTGCTTCACCTGTGCTCCTATTCCTCAGGGCAAGTGCTCTACCACTTTAAATCACAGTAGGTTGCTAATTGGAGATAAGAGCCCTGCTCTGACTGGCTTTGAACCTCAATCATCAGATATCAGCCTCCTGAGTAGCTAGCATTACAGTGTGAGCCACTAGATCCTGGCCTAAAAAAACCAAAATGGAGGCAAGGCTCAAGTGTTAGCATCAGACTTATCTTGAACACAAAAGGTAAGGGAGAGCTCACAGAGGCTGAGCTCCAGCCACAGTATCAGCATGTGTACACATGCATACAGGTGCATACATATCATACATATACACACACAATAGTTTAAGATTGATTAAAAAATCCAACAATGAAGCTGGGCACTGGCGCCCCATGCCTGTAATCCTAGCTACTCAGGAGGCTGAGCTATGAGGATCACGGTTCAAAGCCAGCACGGGAAGGAAAGTCTGTGAAACTCCTATCTCCAATGAATGACTCAGTAAACTGGAAGTGGTGCTGTGACTCAGGTGGTAGAGCACTAACGTTAAGTTGAAGAGCTCAGGGACAGAGCCCAGGCCCAGATTTCAGGCCCCATAACTGACAAAACAAAACAAACCCAACAATGATAAATTATAGGTGAGTTGTGAGAGAACAAGTAAGGTAAATCTGGAGGCAAATGAAGTTGACATCTGTGATGGCTAAATCTTGAGGATGAACTTACCAAGATGGATTGGGTTTAGATGCATCCAGCTGATGAGTAAAGCAAGCCTGTGTGTGTGTGTGTGTGTGTGTGTGTGTGTGTGTGTGTTGGGTTGGGTTTAGATGCATCCAGCTGATGAGTAAAGCAAGCCTGTGTGTGTGTGTGTGTGTGTGTGTGTGTGTGTGTGTGTGTGTGTGTGTGTGTGTGTGTGTGTGTGTGTGTGTGTGTGTGTGGACATCAGATTAACTAAACTAGAAATCTCTCTTGCCATGATTGCCTGAAATCTGTGACACGAAGCAAAATTAATCCTTTTTCCCTTAGGTTATTTAGGGCAAGTTATTTGTCATAGCAACAACAACAAAAAACTATATTACTAACACAAAGCCCTATCTTTCTCTTCTACATCATCTCTTGTTTTATTTTTTCAGTAGTCCTGGGGCTTGAACTCAGGGCCTGAGCACTGTCAGTGAGCCTCTTTGTGTTCAATCAAGGCTAGTGCTTTACCACTTGAGCCACAGTTCCACTTCCAGGCTTTTCTGAGTACTTTATTTGAGATAAAAATCTTGCTGGGTGCTGGTGGCTCACACCTATAATCCTAGCTACTCAGGAGGCAGAGACTTGAGGATCGTGGTTCAAAGCCAGCTTGGGCAGGAAATTCTGTGAGACTCTTTTCTCCAATAAACTACTAGAAAACTGGAAGTGTCACTGTGGCTCAAGCAGTAGAGCACTCGCCTTAGAGCACTCTCCTTGAGCTGAAGAGCACAGGGACAGCGCCAAAGCCCAGAATTCAAGCCCCTCCACCGACAAAAAAAAAATAATAATTACAGACTTTCTTGCCCTGGTTGCCTTGAACAATCATTTTCAGATTTTAGCCTCCTGAGTAACTAGGATTACAGGCTCCAGACATTGATACCTGGCCAACTTCCACCTCTACCTGTACATCTTCCTCTTGGTTCGTCTTCCTCTATCCTCACCTCCCTCCTCCTTCCCAACATGCTAAAAATGTACAGAATACCACTGAATGAGACACTCAGCCCAAGGTTGCCATCTTCACTCAAATGAAATATAAAGCTAATTTTAATGGGTGAACTTGGTAATAAATTATCCTAGTCTTACACACCTGGCCACTGGAACACAGAACAAATGATTGGCCAGGGACAAGATTACAAAACTTGAATCTTGGTCATATAAACATCTCAATCCCAATTCAATAGTGAACATGAGACTCGAACCCAGACACTCTCTTCACCAGACAGAGCCATGTACTTAATCACAACTGTGAGTGTTGTTGATTCCTTGTTACAGGAATATGATGGGATGATAAAGGCCACACACAAATGGAGTATTATTTGAGAGTGTACTTTGCAATTGGAAAGATAAAAGATAAAAGCCCCAGCTCTGCCATTTACTAACTTGTGACATCATAGACAAGTCATTTCATTTTAATTTTTTTGCCTGTTTCTACATCTGTAAAATGGAGATAATCGGAGCCCCTTCCCTCATAGAAGAGCAGGTTTCCAGCAAGGTGAAGTGGCTCTTGCCTGTAATCCTAACTACTCAGGAGGCTGAGATCAGAGGATTGAGGTTCAAGGCTAATGAGCAGCAAAGTCTGTGAGACTCTTATCTCCAATTAATCACCAGAAAACCAAAAGTATTGCAGTGGTTCGAAGTGGTAGAGCACTAGCCTTAAGCCGAAGAGTTCAGGGTCAGTGCCCAGGCACTGAGTTAAAGCCTGATAACCAAAAACAAGAACAAAAGAGCAGGTTCCACTCCTGAGTTTAAGATAGTATATTAAGTTCAAAGCCAGCCTAGGCAGCTAAATCTGAGTGATTTATCTCCAATTAACCTGCAAAAAGCCAGAAGTATGCTGGGCGCCGTGGCTCACGCCTGTAATCCTAGCTACTCAACAGGCTGAGATCTGAGGATCGAGGTTCAAAGCTAGCCCGGGCAGGAAAGACCCAGTCTCTTATCTCCAATAAACCACTAGAAAACCAGACTCTTATCTCCAATAAACCACTAGAAAACCGGAAGTGACACTGTGGCTCAAGCAATAGAGCTCTCGGCTTGAGCTGAAGAGCTGAGGGACAATGTCCAAGCCCAGAGTTCAAGCCCCACCATCGACCAAAATAAAAAAAGCCAGAAGTATAATTTTGGCTCTAGTAATAGAGGGCCAGATCTAAGCAACCACCCACTACCTTCGTTTCAACTTGGCGCAGGCCCAGCACAAATGGTCCAACAACAGATATTTGGTGGTGAGAAAATGAACGAGTGAAATTTACAAGGGCCTCACCTCCTGCCAACCTTTCTTGTCCAGCCTGTCTCTGGCAGCAATGTTAATTATTCTCTCATTGTGTGAAAATAAGTATAGAATAAAACATTCTATAAGAACCAAGTATACGAATACACTTCAGTGGCTTTAAGTACAGTCATATTTCAAGCAACTTCACTGATATCAACTTCTAGAACTTCCTCAGTACCCCAAACTGAAATTGGGTACCTATTAATTAGCAGCACCCACCCATCCCTTTTCCAGCCTCTGGAAACCTACCATTCTACTTCCTGAGGTTGAGATGAGAGGATTGCAGTTCAAAGCCAGCCTGGGCAAGCAAGCCTGACACTCTTATCTCCAATTATCTAAAAAAAAATCAAAACACATGAACCATAAATAGAGATGGGGCTCATCTGGTAGAGCACCAATTGTAAGGGGGGAAAAAACAATAAAAAATATGAGGTGGAGCTGGGGATTTAGCTCTAGGAAAAGCACTGTCCTGACAAGTACAAGGCCCTGAGTTCCACCCCCACTTCTGACATGACAATAACAACAACAAGAAGTAGTACACAAAATCCAGAAGCAAGCTTTAAAGATAATCGCTACCTCATCCTTCTTTACAAATATGATCTGGGTACTGTTGGCTCATATCGGTAACCCCTGCTGCTGCTACTCAGGATGCTGAGGTTCATAGTTCAAAGCCAGCCTGGGCACAAAACTCCATGAGATTCTATCTTTAGGAAATTACTCAGAAAAAGCTGGAAATGGAGCTGTGAGTCAGTGGTAGCCTTGAGAAAAAGAATCTCAGAGATATTTCCCTAGACTTGAGTTCAAGCCCCAGGGCCAACAACTACAAAAAAGAATATGAGGTCCTGAGTTTAGGCATCTGCACAAGCTGTAGAGACACACACACAGCATAGTGCCAGTCCCAACCTGACCAATTAAATTCAAGTCTCTAGGGCTGCCTCCAGGCAGTTTGCGTTTTAGCCCAGCTAAGTCAGGTGCTGGTGGCCCACATCTGTTATCCTAGCTATTTAGAAGGCTGAGATCTGAAAATCGTTGTTCAAACCAGTCTGGGCAGGAAAGTTCATGAAACATCTCCAATGAGCCACCTAAAAACCTAGAATTAGAGCTGTAGCTCAAGTGGTAGAACTGAGCAAAAAAGCTCAGTTTATAGTACTAGGCCATGATTTCAAGCCACAGCTAGCACTAAAAAGTATACAAAGACCTACCAGTTAGTATGCAAAAGAGCACACACTGCATTCACTCCAACACCAGTCTCTCCATGGCTCATATAGGTGGAAAAGAGAGTGTGTTTGTTTGTGCCAGTGCTGGAGCTTGAAGTCTAGGTTTGTGTGCTATCTCATATCCCTTTCTCTCTAGGCTGATGCTCTACTACTTGAGCTGCGGCTCACTTCCAAGGGAATGAAAGTTAAAAGGCTGTACATGCCCAATAATTAGATAGACTTGGGCACAATTCCAGGCAGGCCAATGGTAATCTAGCTAGTGATGGGGAGCTCAAACAATTTCAAGCCCCACAGAACTCCAGTTTCCTTATTGGTTTCTGGAATGGGAGTCCTACTAGCGCCTAGAACTGCCAGTCATAGCATTTTTCTCTGAAAATCAACAAGAGTAACTTTGTTGTTTCAGTTTTCTTTGTTTTATTTTGGGGACTGGTCCTGGTGCTTAAACACTGGGCCTGGATCCTGTCCCTGAGCATCTGTGCTCCTATCATTTGAGCCACAGGTCCACTTTGTGACTTTTTGGTAGTTAACTGGAGAGGAAAGCTTCACAGACTTTTCTGCCCAGGCTGTCTTTGAATCATGAGCTCAGCTCTCAGCCTCCTGAGTAGCTAGGATTACAGGCATGAGCTACTGGTGCCCAGCTAACTAACTATATTACTTTATTAACTAGCACTCTGGTGATCCATAAGGCCAGGGCCCACTGAGATACCCTGGAGCTAGGCTCATATATAGGACCCATACCGTGAAGTGAGGGTGAGCTTCTCTAGAGGCTACTGAACCTCCCCTGCTGCCAGCTCTATTCCTCCAGGATATGGCCAGACCTGCTTATTATCCCTTGCTGAGGAGAGCTTAACCCTGCTTGCGGGTCCTGGATTAGTGTTAGCAGCCCTGGATACCATCTTTCCTCCAGGTCTCATGTGAATTTGGGAAAGAGGAGAGGTCTCAAATAGATCTGGGCTAGGTTATCTGTGGCTCACCTCCTTTCCCCATTCCACTGCACATGCTACCGAGGCTCCCTCCATTCCCAGTTCCATTGTGGTTGTTAGGAAACAACAGTTTCACATAGGTCTTTGACTTTCTGACTCTGACACATGTATGAAATGCAGAGAGTCCAGCATATGCAAAATACAGAAAACACACAACTCATTCACACAATTCAAACATTGTCAAGGGCAATTAGCTGCTACAGGACATACTTCTAGCTGCCAAGTTAACCTCAAAGTATTAACTATACCATTTGCTAAGCTCCATTTGATTAGCCCTATGGCAAAAAGCCCTCTGTACGCAACACACCAGAATGGCCAGAGATCAGCCAGAGACTGAGGAGAAAGGAAAAGCATCAAACTAAAAAATTCAGCCTCTTCCTTTGAGGCCAGCCAACAGTCAGTCAAGTCAGATCCTGATACACAAATTATCCACTTCCTATGGAACCAGGAAAAATCCCATAAGCAAATCTGAAATGTCCCACTATATGAAGCAATTTAAGTATCCATAGACTTGATAGGAGATAAGGGAGTTGGAATGATGTGACAGAGCAGTCAAAGCTTGGAGCCAATGCTTCACACATGTCATCCTAGCTACTCAGGAGGCTGAAATGAGAATCCTTGTTCTAAGCCAGCCCAAGCAGTGAAATCTGTAGGACTTATCTCCAATGAACCATCTAAAAGCCACAAGTGGAGCTGTGGATCAGGAGGTAGAGCATGGGCCATGAGTGAAAAATACTAAAGGAGAACACCAAAGCCCTGAGTTCAAGACTCAGGATCTGAACACATGAACACACAAACACATGCACACACACACACACACACACACACACACACACACACACACACACACACACACACACACAATGCAAATTTAGCCTAAATGCATGTACACAGGTGCAGGTACATGATTAAATTCCAAAAAGGCAGAAACAAATATGATCACAGTTTGGAATGCAAAAAATACCAAGTCCCGTCAATTCAGAGGAGAGGAGGAAGGCATGTGGCATTCTACCTTCAAGGAATTGCGCATTTGGGGGATCCTTCCACCAGGACTCCTCCATACTCCTGGAGAGTCAAAGGTGGCAAGTTCCTCAAGAACCAGAAACTCACCTTTCACTCTATCCAAGGCACATGAAGCTCCAAGAGGATCTCTGCACTCACTCCCCAAGGAACCCACAGGACCTGAGAAAAAAATAAGAATGGGGAAGCCAAATAGGGAGAGGGAGCAGGGAGGCCCAATGGGCCCCTGTGCAAAAGGTAAAATGCAAAAGGGACTGACCTGAGCAGAAACAACAGGATCAGGTGAGGCAGGGGGAGGGGAGGAGAGATGATGAGGAACCAGTCCTACAGAAGTCATCACACCCTGGGATACAGGCATATGCAGACAGGCTTCTCACCAGAAAGAGAACACTGGATGAGGTCAGGGGACGCGAGAGGACAATAGAAAGGAGGACTGACTGTAAAGCATGGAAATTTGAAATAAAAGTCCCCGACTAGGGCACCAAGGGGCCTGGGTTCTAATTCTGACTCATTTGAGTGGACACATTTCCATCCTCGGAACCTCAATTTGCCCCATCTGGGGTAAAAAAGCGGTAAAAAGCACAGGTCCCCATACTGCCCCTGAGGACTCCGACAGGAGAAGAAGGAGCAAGAAGGGGTAGCAGAAAAGTATTTGGAGGAGGGGGGAGCAGCATTCCATGCCGTACCTGACCGAGGCACTCACCTGCCTGGCCGCTAGAACCAGCACTTTTTCTGAACCCCCACGGGTGCCACCAAGCTGCCTCTCATGGTACAAAACCCACAGTCCCACATTGGGCAGGAAGACCAGGGCCACCTGTACCACCGCTAAAAAAGCCCCTTCAGAGCCTGGCAGCCCTGCACTGCACTAGCTGTGTTATGAGCTATCCCTGAAGCCACATTTGGGAATATGAAATATTCCAGGCTGCAGGTGGCCAGTTGTTACAAAGGCCCAAAGCCCCCCAAATACACATGCTTTAGCAAACATGCTAAAGAGGAAAGAAATAAAAACAATACCAACAAGGCAATCCAGCTTCCATGGAGATCTGAATTAAGATGGCATGATGGCCAGAGATGAGACAGGACGCTGAAATCGACTAGGCAGACACATGTGGCAAGACTTAATATCGGTTAGGCTGGTCGGGGCCTAAAAAAAATCGGCGTGTGGGCAGATCCACCGGAAATCCCCAGTCCCAGGAACTGGACTGACAGGTTCAATAATCCATGAGCCAACTGCTCTCCGCCTCCAGGTCTGTGCATGCCCATCACCTGGGCAAAATATAAAGGCTCAAGGGGCAGAGCCACCGGAAATTCCCAGTCCCAGGCACTGGACTGACAGGTTCAATAACCTATCAGCCAAGTGCTCACCCCAGTGATCCGGGCACGCCCATCAGCTGGCCTAAATAGATTGGCTCAGAGGGCAGAGCCACAGGAAATTCCCAGTCCCAGGCATTGGACTGACAGGTCCAATAACCTATCAGCCTAGTCCCCACCCCTGCCTTCAGGGATCCGGGCATGCCTATCATCTGGGAGGCAGGTTTTCCTCCCCCAGCATGAGGATTAGGTGCCAGATCCTACAATTGCCGTTTTGCCAATATGGCGACAGCCAGACCTGACCTCCAGTACATCAGCATGTCCACGTGGTGGCAGCGGCAACAATTAACCAAACGCAAGAAGCAATGGTGCTGTCCCACTCCGACTCTATAACACTTCCACCGCTACCTGCTTGTTGGGTAATGGTGCTCTTGGTGCATTTTGGTGCAGTTGGAGGGCACTCCAGATCTGATCCCTGCCTCCTCTGATGCTATGGTCACTGGAGTCGAGTTCCTTGGGCTTTGCAGATAGTGCTGGAGTCCTGCCTTTGCACAGCCCCCGGGGTCTGGGGCTCCCCTGAAGGCTTAGGTCACCTTGGCTCCAGTGCACATTCCTGGGGATGAGGTACTGAGGCACAAGAGTTAATGAACCCTTAGATATGTATTTTAATGTTATTTTTTCTTTCATGCATGTGTTTCTAACGCATTTATAAGATTATTTCTTTGTTGCTTTGTATGTCCCTCCCCCACAGTATAACCCCTGCTTTCACTATATTTGATGTCAGTATAACTAACATGTGGAGATGGGGAAAAAAAAGTCGTTTAAGGATACAGGTGGACCTGTTACAACAATGAGAAGTACAAGTTGTCATGTCCAAAACGAGCTTTACAACATCGATGTGGGGGGGTGGTAAGGATTGGGATGGGGGAGGGGATGATGGGAAGGGATGGGAAGGGTAAACAAAGGAGGAGGCTGCTTGGTAAGAAATGTACGCACTATCCTGCCCATGTAATTGTAACCCCTCTGTACAGTATGTTCACAAATAAAATAAAATTTAAAAAAAGAGTTAATGAAACCAGGAAGTAATTGCTCATGCCTGTATGCCTAGCTACTAGGGAGGCCGCGATCTGAGGATCAATCTCTGTTTGAAGCCAGCCTGGCAGGAAGCCCATGAAAGTGTTATCTCCAATAAAGACTCAGAAGAAGCCAGAGCATGGCTGTGGCTCAAGTGGTAGAGCACTAGCCTTAAGCACAACGAGGCTCAGGAACAGGACACAGGCCCTGAGGTCAACCCACAGCACTGACCAATAAAAGAGTAATAAAAAGTTTCCTGTCTTCTCTGCCCTTCCTTTTGATTTTTGGAGGGGGGGGCTGGGTAAGTCCAGTTCTGGGGCCTGAATTATGGGCCTGGGCACTGTCCCTCATCTCTTCAGCTCAAGGCTAGCGCTCTACCACTTGAGCTACTGAGCAACTTCCGGCTTTTTTCTTTTTGCTTATGTGGTGCTGAGGAACCAAACCCAGGGCCTCATGCATGCAAGGCAAGCGCTCTACCACTGAGCCACCTTCCCACATTCTCTGCCCTACCTTGTCAGCCTAGTGCTGGCTTTGTGTGTTCTGTTCTCCCACAGTGCTGTTGACCAGGCAGGTCTTTGTACCCAGAAAGCTTGCTTTTTCTCACCTGCACTGGCCAACTCATTCTCCATTCGAGGCTGAACTTTTTTGTACAAGGCTGATATTCTACTGTTGAGTCCTACCTCTACTTCTGGCATTTTGGTATAATTGGGTTAAGAGTCCGAGAGATTTTTCTGCCTAGCCTGGCTTCAAGCCTCCATCCTCACTTCTCAGCCCACTGAGTAGCTAGTATTATAAATGTGAGCCATGGATACCCAGCAAATTTGACTTTTATTTATTTATTCATTTTTACTATTGTTTAACTATGAATGTGGAAACATAAATTGTCGTTTTTTTATTTGGTTTATTACACTTACAATATTTTAAAGATTCATTCATGTTGTAGCTTGGGTCCAAATAGCATTCCTTTTTAAGACTGAATAGTATTTCATTGGATTCATAGATCATATTTTGTTTATTCATCCATGGACATTTGGGTTGCTCCTACCTTTCCACTACTGTGAATGATACAATGACTAATATACTTCTTTTATACTGAGCACACTGCTGTAACAGAGGCATCCTTTCATGAGAACCCCAGGTGAACTGTGGGGACTCACCAGTACTTTTCCTTCATATTAACAATCCACAAGAGGAGTTCCAGGAAGATGGAGGAGGAGAACCTGGAATCTGAACAAGCTCTCACATAGAAAGCAGTTTTAGAATTCCAGTGAACAGTCCTAAGCCAGAGAATCACACCAAGTGTGCCATCACAGGACAGAGAGTTAGACAAGAGAGGGGAAGCCAAGACAAGGAGACACATCTGAGCGCCTGCCAGCCGCTGCCGCTGCGGTGGCAGGGTCGCAGCGGCGAACGCAGCCGCGCCCATACCTGAGTGCTCACACAGAGAGTCCGGGACGAAGGAGCCAGACGCAGCGGGCAAGAGGATTCTACTCAACACCAGCAAGAACCGACAAGGAGCGGATATCTTCATCCTGCAGTTTGCAGACCAAAGACGACCCAGGATCCAAGACTCGGCGTGAGTACAAGCCCGACGTCCTCACTCCTTCTCAGGGAGCAGAGGAGGGAAGGCCACCCCTCCCCCCCCAGCACCGGTGATCTCCATCTTGGATACTGACAAAGCTCAGAGGAGCTGCTAGCTCCAACTCAGGCCTTGGAATAAAACGAGTCATTTAGCAGGTCACAAGAACTTAATGGTGAAGTGACCTGCCAGACTCAGCTCCATCCAGGGGAAAAGTCACCCAGCTCAGGCACCAGCCATTGGAGTGGCTTTCCTCACTGGGTAACCAGAGCCAGAGGCTGCCCCTCCCTCTAGCAGCCTCCACAATATATTGAAAAACAGAAACCCTGAAAATGGCTCCAGGCTGGGCTCTGTGAGTTTTTCACAAAATAGCCCCAGGGAAAAGCTACTGTTTGTTGAAAGGCCTCAACTCTATCAGAACCTAGCCTCATCACCCCTCTTTTGTGATTCTCAAAGCAGATCACCCTCCCATTAACCTAACCTGCGAGGGGGATCTCAAAATCTTGGGTAAAGCAGAGCATTTTTCTGCCTGTTCGAACAAACTGACTTAAGAAACCAATCAAGCCATAGGACCTCAAGCTGAGTCTCTACTCCAACAAGAGGCTGGTTACAGACAAAAGGGAGATACAGGATTCTTCCCACCCCTCCAAAAAAAAATAAAAAAAAAATAAAAGAACTTTTTTTTTTCTTTTTTCTTTTTTTTTTTTTTTTTGGTACCTTATATATATATATAAAAAAATTTTCCCTTTTCTAAAACTTTTATTAATCTTTAATTTTTTCCTTTTTTGAAAAAATAATTGTTTTCCAGTAACTTTTTTCCCTCTTATAATTTTTATTTTAGGAATACGTGAATGTGCATTTTCCTTACTTTTCTTGTGTTCTTTCTCTTTTTCTTTCTTTCTTAATTATCTTTTTGTTTTTTGTCTAGCTCTACTGAACTTCTGATCTTTTTTTTCTCCCTTTCTTATCCTTTTAACCTTTTCCTCTCTTTTGTTCCTCTGTATGTGACTTAACTCTTGTCCTGCACATCCTCAGATAAACCCGTAGTTAAATAGTAGACCCTATCCCCCATTGTGTACACACTTAATCCACAAATTTATTACTCAATCCAAAACCTTTGAGATTTAAATTCCTTAATAGCAGTACTACCTCTTTATACCTATATAATATTTTAAGCATTTTTTTAAAGTTTTTCACATCTCTATCTCCCTCCTGTTTTCTCAATATATTCACATTCCTCTCTAAATAGATGGTCTTTCAATATCCATAACTATATTAATTTTTACGTTTCTATTTTTTTTCTGGTCTCTTTTCATTTCTCTTTCCCTTTCTTCTTTTTCTCTCCCTCTCTACTTACATCCTACCCAACCTATTTCCTGCATTGAGATTAAGACATAGTTAACTCTCCCTGTGCCTCCCAACACCAATCTATTCCTATTTTTTACCCACATCTCTCCCTAACCCTAAAAATTTCTGGTTTTCCAAATTCTTCTCTGCGGTTCGAAGCCCATTAACATATTGTTGTTTGATGTTGAATAGATATATCTGTTGAACTAGATTGTATCTGTAGACTATTGATTGTATAAATGCAAACGTTGGTTGATGGTTGCCTTAAGATAGTGCCTTAAGATAGTTGCCTTAAGATAACAAGGGTGAACCACCAACACCTGGCTTAGTTATCCTTTTCAAGAACTATAATTGCAGGCAGAGTAGTTAGTACTATACTGAAACACATCCAGGCACTGTGAAAAGGTATATGTTTCAACTGGCCTAGGATCAAACATTATTAAAACCATTCACACTGGGGAAACTAAGCTCACTTAAGCAGAATTATCTAGAAGACTCAAGAATCTATGCCTGATGCCAATGGTTCACATCTATAATCCTAGATAATTAGGAGGCTGAGTTCTGAGAACCATGGTACAAAGCCAGCTTGGGCAGAAAGGTCTGTAAGACTCTTATCTCCAATGAAGAATTAAAGACAAAGAAGTGGAACTGTGGCAAAGTGGCAGTGTGCCAACTTTGAGAATAAAACCTCAGGGACAGCATCTAGGGTCAAAGTTCAAGGCCTAGAAGTTGTGCATGCGTGCATATGCATGAACACATTCATAAAGCCCACATACAATCATACAAAAGGTCTCTAGCCTGTTTTTCTCTTGGGTCACATGTGTTGCTTCAAGGAAAGATACTGGGACAGGAGCAGAGATTAGTCTGATGCCACTGACTCACCAGAAATTTTCCTCCTTTGTAATATGGAAATGAGGATACCTGACTTATATGGTTGTTTGGAGCATTAGGTGAGCTAACAATAAAGTGTGTGTGTGTTTGTGTGTGTATGTGCCAGTCCTAGGGCTGTCCCTGAGCTTTCTTGTTCAAGGCTGGCATTCTACTACTTGGGCCACTGGTACACTTCCAGCTTTTCTGGTCTTTAATTGGAGATAAAAGTGTCACAGGCTTTCCTACCCTGAGTTGGCACTGAACCACAATCCTCAGATTGCTAGCCTCCTGAGTAGCTAGGATTGATTACACATGTGAGCCACTGGTTTATAGCTGTAATAAGGTTTTAATGAAGGAGAGCTGGTGAGATTCTTCAGTACCTGTTTCATGTGACCTCCTCTGAGACCCCTAAAGTACAATCAGTGGGAGACTCTGCCTTCAAAGCACCAAGAGGAGTCAAGACCAGGCAAGTAATGCTGCATTGACAAACAGCCTGGCCTTTTTTCTACTCATAATATAAGTTCAAGGTGAGTCAGTAGGAGCTTCTGTTCTTCCTGTGAGGGACAGAGGCCACTGAGCAGAGTCTTTGCTCTGACACACTTCCCTAAGATCACAGGCAAAGGGAAATGAATTCAGACTACATACTGACATGTTGTAATCCTATGATTGTGCCTAACCATGAAAATAACAGAAAGGTATAAGTCTACCATATTCCAGCCAACAATCAGTCAAATTTGACCATGCTACATGAATTACCCTCTTCCCATAGGACCAGGAAAAATCCCCTAAGTAAATCTGAAATGTCCTGCTATATGAAGCAATTCAAGCATGCATAGACTTGCCAAAAGATGAGAGTCACAGTCCTGCTGAATCACAGGAAAATGCTGGTCAAAGTCAGGTGCCAGTGATTCACACATGTAATCCTAGATACTTAGAAAGCTGAGATCTGAGAATCCTGATTCTAAGCCAGCTCAGGCAGGAAAGTCTGTAAGAGACTCCTATCTAGAATGAGCCTCCAAAAAGCCACAAGTGGAGCTGTGGATCAGGCAGTAGAGCACTGGCCATTAAAAAAACTAAAAGACAGCACCCAGACCTTGAGTTCAAGACCCAGGATCTGAACACAAACACATGTACAAACACACACACAAAGTAAAAAAAAAAAACTAATTTAGTTCAAATGCATGTACACATGGTAAGTTTCAAAGAGGCAGAAACAAATATGATCACAGTTTGGAATGCAAAAAATACTAAGTCCCTCCAGTTCAGAGGAGAGTGGAATGTATGTTCACTCACGGAACTGCATTCTGGGATATTTTGGGGGATCCTCCCACTAGGGTACCTCTATACTTCTGGTGAGTCAAAGGTAGCAAGTTCCTCAAGAACCAGAAACTCACCTTTCACCCCAATTCAAATGACTTGATGTTCTAAGAGGATCTTTGCACTCACTCACCAAGGAATCCACAGGATCTGAGAAAGAAATAGGATGGGGAAAGCTGAATAGGGAAAGAGAAGCAGGGAGGCCCAGGGGTCTCTGTGCAAATGGTAAAATGGGAAAGGGACTGACCTGAGTAGAAACAACAGGATCAGCAGGTGGGGATGAGGGAGGGGAGCAAAGATGATGAGGGAACCAGTCCTACAGAAGGCATCACACCCTAGGATACAGGCATATGTGGAAAGATTACTCCCCAGAAAGACAACACTGGACGAGGTCAGGGGACAGGAGACGGCAACAGAAAAGAGGCCTGACTGTAAAGTAGGGAAATTTGAAATAAGAGTCCCAGAAAGGGGCACCAAGGGCCCTGGGTTCTAATTCTGAATACTGAGTGGTCAAATCTCTGTCCTCCGAGCCTCAATTTATTCCATCTGGGAAACAAACAAACAAAAAACATGAAGAAGCACAGAATTTTTCTGGTGCTGCCTCTGAAGACATCCACCAGAGAAGGAGGGAAAAGGAGCTGCAGACAGGTGTTGGGTAGGGGAGAAGGTCGCACAGCACCAAAGCCCTCACCTAACCGGCTATGGGGATCAGCACAGCTCCTGCCTGCCCCACTACCACCATCTCCCTGGCCACGAGGTGCCATCGTCCTGTTGCTGGCAGTCCAGAGCCCACAGCCCCAGGTTGGGCAGAAAGACCATCTGAATCGGCTGACCCCCGGGCAGCCCTGCTGGCCCCGCAGCCCTGCTCCACGCCCACCACAAGACCCCCAGTTGCAGAAGCAGCAACTCACCAAACACAATCAGCCGCCACAACTCCCTAGCATTTCCGCATCTCCCCGGGTTTTAAGCCAGAAGATAACACTGACTCATTGCTGGGGGGGGGGCGGGCGGGGGGGATGTTTACCACTGCCAATAACAATGTTGGACATTGTGGAGCCATCAGATCCACGATTCTCTATTCTACAATTGCTAGACAACGCCTATATTTGTTGACCTCCGTCTTCTTTTGGAGTGTTTCAGTCTGTCCGGATGCCATCTGAGGGTCCGACCTCAGAGATAACCCCTCCAACACTGCAATAGTGTATCCCACTCCTCCACTGATCCCCTTCCCACCCGACAGAGAGAAAGCAGATTTGAGCTGTCCGGCCCTAAATGGTGCCCGCTACACCCTGGTGAGAGGCCTCTGTTTGGGCGTGGTTGAGTGCACTTCAGAATCCGATCCTGGCCCTCTTCGTTGCTGCTTACAAACTATGGTTGGGGGAGTCCTTGGGCTTTGCAGGTAGTGATTGATCCCTGCCATTCCCAGCCCCTGGAGTCTTGGACTCCCCACTCATCTTGGCAGGGCCCTGAGGACAACCAGACCTGACTTGACCCAGGGATCTCAGTGTCTTTTGGCATTCTTCCCTCCTCAGATCCTCAGCTGCTCCCACTGCCTTTCCTGGGACAGCCCATAGCCCTCCAGCTCCACCCAGAGCTGAGCTCCTTCCAGCACTAGAGTTTCCATCCGAAGAGCTGGCCACTCCCACTCTCTGCAAAGATCTATCTGCGCCTGCAGACAACCTCCTCTACCACTAGCCCCAGAGTTATGAACTATCACCTATATAGGAGTAGATGCCATATTGCTCCCTAGCCTGTGGGCAACATGGCCCCACTAATCAATCTCTTTACAACAATCCTTGTCCTGTATGTGCCTGCCTCTGCGTGGTCCCCTGGCATGGCCAGAATGGATTCTTTCAGTGTCCTGTGTGGTGAAATGAGGTCCACGCTGTAATTCCTGTGCAATTCTGCCCACAGTCCTAGGTTTCCTAGGTTTCTTCGTGTAGAAGATATTAGATGTTTGGTGTGTTCACTCCCATACATAATCCAGACTACAGTCAGCAGTCACCAGCCTGTGACACCTGTCTGCCATGCCTAACAAAGTGGTGGGGAGATAACACAAGCCTATCTACAGGCTCCTTCTCACGCAGGTCCAGTCCCACACATATCCACTGAACACTCAGCACAGGCTGAGCCCTTCTGAAACCTCAGATTCAGGGTTTGTCTCCATTCAGTTCTATTTGGCAAGCCATCAGCCAGCACCCATGTGTGCCAAACTCTGTGCCAGGCTTCAGGAAGATGTGCAGGCAGTACAAAACCCTGGGAGCTGAAATGGGGGGTGAGGACTGAAACATTAAACAAACGTGCAGTTACCCAAGACAGTGAAATGTGTGCATTACTGTGGTAAGGTCTCTGAAGAAAGGCTGAACCACAGAGAATCTGGGCTTGCTCCAGTACTCATTCCTGAACTGTTTCTTCGACACCCTCCTCTCTGGCATACTCCACAGTGCCCTCTTGATTCTCTGCCTCTCCAGCCCAACCACTGTTTCTGGTGACTTACCAACCCCAGCCCTAGACAAGCATGCTGATGACTCTCACATTCCATTTCTTCTAGCTCCAGGCCAAACAGTAAGGAGTCAGTTTTTCTGACATCACAGCTTGGTCTTAACACCCATAACAAAACTTTGAAGGCTTGGGTCACCTTGGCTGACTCCACATTTCTGGGGATGAAATGCAAGAGTTAATCAAACTGGGCAGTAGTGCCTTTAATCTTAGCTACTCAGGATGCTGAGTAGCTAGTCCATGTAACACCCTCACAACACCTCTTCTCAGAACTGACCCTACCCACAAATTCCCATAGTCTATGTAATGTGACCTGTGACTGCCCATGTGACCCATGAGACTGCCACTAAAATGTTTAATTTCAGTCTATACCTGTCCATGGCTGCTGCCTCCATTTTTCCTTGGAGCAGCCCGGCAGGTCTGCCCCCTCCCCAATAAAGCTTTGAACTCATATTGGCTGTTCTCATGCACCTCTCATTTATTGCAAATTGGAGTCTCAGGCACTAATCTGACCTCAAACCTCCATCCTTAGTTCTCAGCCTTCTGAGTAGCTAATATTATAAGTGTGAGCCACGGTTACCCCACAAATTTAGCTATTTTTGATACCTCATGGATGTGGAAACACAAATTATAGTTTTTTAGATCTAGTTTATTTCATTTGCAATATTTTATAGATTCATTCATGTTATTGAGTGGATCAGAATGTCATTCCTTTCTAATATTCAATAATATTCCCTTGGATGAATATATCACATTTTGTTTATCCATCAGTGGACATTTGGGTTGTTTCTATGTTTTCACTATAGTGAATAATGTCGTCAATAACATTATATGTCTTTTATATTGATCAGACTGATGTTAACAGAGTAGCCAGAGTCATCCTTTCATATGAAACTCAGATGAACTTTGGGGACCACCTGTGGCTTTCCTTTACATTAACTATCCATGAGAATCCTTACAGTCTGTGAGGTCTATATGGTATGACCAACTTGCATCTACTTTTTTCCTACTTATGCTGATCTTGCTTTTTGTTAAATAAATAAATGTCCAACAAGTAAACAAATCAGGGACAGCCTTTTCAATTTTTTTTTTTTTTTGGTTGTTGTTGGTCGTGGGTCCTGAACTCTGGGACTGGGTGCTGTCCCTGAGCTCTTCAGCTCAAAGCTAGCGCTCTACCACTTGAGCCACAACTCTACTTCCAGCTTTTTCTGCTTATGTGGTGTTGAGGAATTGAACCCAGGGCCTCATGCATGCAAGCCAAGCACTCTACCACTGAGCAAGCTTCCCAGCCCCATGCAAATTTGCTCTTTTATTCTTGTTTTCTTTTGGGGGGGTGTCCAGTCGTGGGGTCTGAACTCTGGGCCTGGGCACTGTCCCTCAGATCTTCAGCTCAAGGTTAGCGCTCTACCACTTGAGCCACAGCGCCACTTCTGGCTTTTTTCTTTTTGCTTATGTGGTACTGAGGAATCGAACCCAGGGCCTCACGCATGCAAGGCAAGCACTCTACCACTGAACCACCTTCCCAGCCCTTGGGGGTGATTTCTATTCCAAATGTTCACTGGATTTGAGTTGTAGATGATGTCCAGGAACTGCCAGGCTTGATTTTGAGTAAGTGACCAAACCAGCTGGGCTTCCTTTGTTACTGAGCTGTAGCCTGTTGTTTGTCACTCAGGACTCTAGGTCAGCCCATGGGGAGGAAGAGCAGCGGTGGGCTTCCTGGCCCAATACATGACTCTACAGCATCCTCTCCTGGTCAGCCACAGAGCTATAGGCACTCTTGTCTGGTTCTGGTTTCATAGTTTGTTTCCAATCCTGGGGCTTTAACTCAGGGTCTGGCCTATCCTTGAGTGTTTCGTTCTCAAGCCTAGGGATCTACTACTTGAACTACAGCTCTACTTCCAGATTTTTAGTTGATCATTTGAAATAAAAAAATCTCAGACTTTCCTCTCAGAGCTGGCATTGAATGTTAATTCTCAGATCTCATCCTCCTGAGTAACCTAAGATTGCAGACATCAGTGACCACCACTGGCATCCAACTAATCCTAGCTTTGCTCCTCACTGGCAGAAAAACATTGGGAAAATTATTGAACTTCCTAGTCACTTGTTGGAATGTTGAAAATGATTTGTTTTTGTAATGCTGATCCTAGCTAGGGCTTGATGCTGTGCTTGTGTTTTTGTTTGTGTTTCTTTTGTCTTGTCAACTGTGGGGCTTTAACTCAGGGCCTAGGCACTATCCTTAAGCTTTTCTGTTCAAAGCTAGTTAGTGTTCTACCATTTAGAACCACAACTTCACTTCAGGGTTTGTGGTGGTTAACTGGAGATAAAACTCTCACTGACTATCCTACTCGGGTTGGCTTTGAATCCCAATCCTCAGATCTCAGCCTTCTTAGTAGCTAGGATTACAGGCATGAGCCACTACCACCATCAGCTCCTTGAGCTTTTTTAAAAATTAAAGTTAGTGCTCTACAATTTGAGCCACAGCTCCACTTCTTGGTGTTTGATAAGCCCCACGACTGACAAAACAGTCTCATGGGCTTTCCTGCCTGGACCAGCTTCAAACCACAATCCTCTAACCTCCATTGCATGAGTAGCTGTGATTATAGGTATGAGCAACTGGCACCCAGTTTTTATGTTTCTTAAACCAAATTAAGTCACTTTCTAACCTCCAACCTTTAAGAACTTCTGTTTCAGAATAAAAGTTAAATTCCCCACCATAGCCTAATGGGCCTTACCTTAGCTAGTGGTTCTCAAACTCCTCTAGAGAGCTTGTTTGAAGCAGGAATATGTATGTGTATGTATACACATTCTCTAACCCCACTCACACTAAAGTGTTAAGCTTAAAAAATAAAGCTATTCTTTTTTTCTCATTGTTATATCTACAGTGTCTACAACTAATAAACACAATTGACATAAAAATAATGAACCCGGTACAAATATATGCATTATTTAAGTCCCTGAGGTCATAATGAATTTCCCAATTTTTATTTAAAGCACGTAACTACATACACAAGAATTTAGCAACTCAACAAACTCCAATTAGAATAAACTCAGAAATCCACACTGTTGCATTGTAATTAAATTGTTGAAGACAGAGAACCTCCAGAGTCAAACACACAACTCATCATACACAAGAGATCATCAATGAGATTATGACCAATTTTCCATCAGGAATGTAGGAGGACAGCAGACAGCAAGAGCAACAAAGTTAATGTGCTAAAAGTAAATATTGTCATCCAACCTTTCCAAAAGAAGAAAATTTGGACACCAGTGGCTCTTGTATGTAATTCTGGCTTCTCAGGAGGCTGATATCTGAGGATTACAGTTCAAGGCCAGACTGGACAGAAAAGTCCCCATGAGACACTTATCTCCAATTAACCACTCAAAAATCAAGTGGTAGAGCACTAGCTTTGACCACAAAGAGGCTCAGGGACAGTGTCCAGGCCCTGAGTTCAACTCCACACCTGAAAAAAATAAAAAAAAATAAAAAGAGAAAAACTTCCCTCAAAAATGAGAGTCTAGCTGAGTACCAATGGCTGGGTGCCTGTCATCCTAGCGACTCATTATTCTGAATTTTGAAGAGTATCTCCAATTAACCACCAAAACAAAACAAAACGAAAAGCCAGAGTAGAGCTATGGCTCAAGTGATAGAGGACAGGCCTTGAGGGAAAAATCTTAGAGATGTCATGTATGCCCTGAGTTCAAGTACCAGAAAAAGTCCCCTCTCTGGCCTGAATCTTTCCCAAAAGAAAAACCAAATAAAAGCAAAATGATAAAAAATTCAATATTAGTAGCTCTCTCAAACACACAAAAATTGAAACAATAGCAATGAAGTGGGCATGCTGGTAAATCTGAATAGGGCTTTACTGTTATAAAACAACAGCTATAAATGATAACTAGTTACATATTTTTGTTGTTGGTCATGAGGCTTGAAATCTGGGCTTGGGCACTGTCCCTGAGCTCTTCAGCTCAAGGCTAGTGCTCTACCACTTGAGCCACAGTGCCACTAAGACTTTTCTGGTGGTTTATTGAAGATAGGAGTCTCATGGACTTTCTTTTATGGGCTGGCTTTGAATCATGATCATCAGATTTCAGCCTCCTGAGTAGCTAGGATTATAGGCATGAGTCATTGTCCCCTGGCTAGTTACATATTGTTAAAAGAGAAGTTCTATGTTTCAAATGTAGTCTCTAGTTTTAAACTAGATCCCTCTCACTAGACAAAGGATCTACCACTTGAACCCACTCCCCTAGGCCTTGCCTTTCATTAATTTAGACTTACCAATCCACTGCCTCTTGCTTACAAATCAAGAACCATGTGATAAATTATTTTTCTCATAGACGGTATTAACTGCCAGTAACTCCTAGTGGAAGTGGATATTTCCACCACCAAGTGAAGTGGGAGAGAATAGAGAAAGGCCCAGTGACCTAGTGGTCCCAGTGCAGGGAATACTGCATAAAAGGAGAGAAATGTACATGCAAATGATGGAAATCCACAGAAGGTAGAGAAAGGCAGCCTGCACCTGACTTCACCTCCTGACTGCCCTTCTCCCATGCATGGTTGAGTCCTTCTTGGCCATATTTATCACTATGTATCCTTTCTTAGCAATACCTCCTGTACTTCAGTTATAGGTTTGAAGTTTCTCTTATTCTGAGAGTTTGTTTGTTTTGTGATTTCATCTTGTATATTCTTACAGCCTTTTACTTTTAATAAATCATTTCCTCAAGTGGTGTGCCAGAGATTTTGAGTTTTTTTTAAATAAAATAGTATGACACCAAACATAAAGAATCAGGGTTTAATTTTTAATGTTAATATCACTCTGGAGTCTCTGGTAAGCTACGGTGTGCCTAGGACTTCATTGTGTTGCACCATGGATTCACAGATTGTTGGACCAAGTCCCAGGACCTACCCACAAGAAGACTGAGGTCTTTGCACTGGGATCCTGGTGCTAGTGTCTGTGCAGGAGCAGCTCCTAGGATCCCACAGCCCTGAAGAAGAAGAGAGGTGTTTGGCCACTGTCCTCATGGTTCCCCAAACACTGCTATGGTGGTGAACATAATCATCCCCCTTGACCCACCTGAAGTCAATAACAATAGTCCTCAAGGTCTAAGAGCTCGACCCTGGCTGTAATTGGCCCATTCTTCCTTGATGTCACTGAGTCCAGCTGGATTGGTCCATTTCCTCACTGATCTCACATGTCATTGTGAGGTCCCTGCAGTGGTTCCAGAAGGAGGCAGTTTCTGTGCAGTGCTGAGAGATCTCCTTTGATGACTACTGGACTAAATTAGAGCTAGGTTGATACATTTTTAGCTTGGGAGGGAGGTTTTGTGTTTTGTGGGTTTGGAGATTTCTGTTATTTTGTGGTTTAGATTGTGCTACTTTCAGTTAAGATATGCCACTACTGAATTGATTTAGCTGTTTCATTAAGATTTAAGACCCAACACATTGATTTTGCTAATTTTAATTATGATTTGCTACCTACTGTATTTATTTAGCTAAGTATAGTTAAGATTTACTATGCATCATATTTAATGAGCTAAGTTTACTTAAGGTTGATTCCCTGCCATCCCATCAAGAAAATGGAATCAAATGACAACAAATACACTACATTCTCCTCCAGGGAAGAGGAGATCCTTGCAAGCCAATACCATGTACAGCATGTACATTGTCTATGGCAGCTATGGGGAAGACAGAGTGGTAGCAGTGAAAATATTGGAGAGGGAAGACTACCCTATGCTGTGAAAAACGAGGTGGACATTGTTAAGGCTCTGAATCACCTCTACATGTATCTGATAATAGAAACAGCCACCAAGGGAAACCTGCTAATGTGGATCAGAGCATCATGCCACCTATTTGAGAATGAATCCAGGTTTCTGAAGCAGATAGCAATTCCTGTGCAGTACTTTCATCTGAATAGGATGGCATATGTTGACCTAAAGCCTGACAACATCCTACTGGATGAAAATGGCAATATTAAAATCAATGACTTTGGGTTAAGCCTGAGGCTTGCCCTAGGGCAGTTGCTCACAGAAATGTGTGGTGCCTACATATTCCATGCCCCTGAAATGTACCTGCAACAGGTTTCAAGGTGGATCTCTGGGGCCTGGTCACCAGCATGGTTTTTATGATTATAGTAAAATTCCCATTTAAAGGGATGACTTCCAACCAGCCATGTATACAAATTATACAGGGCGTATGATGTACCATATCACCTGACTGCAAAAGGACATAACATCCTTTCACAGCTGCTAATTGTAGACTCACAGCAGAGGCCAGCTTCACACCAGGTAATGGTAGAGTTGTGGAATGCTGTCTGTGTCCAGGTGAGCCACTGTCCAACAAGTTAGATCCAACAATTGTCACCAGAATGTGATTCATGGGATCCAACAAACTTCAGACCTACACATTGCTACTACAGAGAACATTTGATGAAGTGATGGCCACTTACTTTCTGATAAAAGATATTTTAAAACAAGGTAGTGCCAACCCTGTGAAAACTAAATCAATGCACCTGCAGTGTTTAACCATACCCAAATATCACAAACCTTCCCACTTTCCTTGTAAAGAGGAGGTCAAGTTTAACATGACACTCTCAGTCTCTTCTGCCAATGAGCAGCGAGACATAGTGTCACCCTGCTTGCCTTTCCCCTCTGCTTCTTGCAGAGGAGCTCCATTCCCATCATCTCACACCATAATTTGGTGGCTGCCCTTTACTGCTTCTCCCTCCTGAAGAGCTATGAAGAGACAGTTGTAAAGCCAAAGCCCTGCCTTGTGCACAGCCCCAGGATGAGAACAGAGTCTGCAGTGTTAGCAAGAGGCAGGGCTGCAATGAGCCTGGAATGAAGCCTATGAGATATGTGGCCTGGTATGGAAGAGCTGCCAGAGAATGCTGCACAGAAAGTTCATACTACTGTGTTCCCAGCATGCCTAGCAAAGACTTCTGGCTGCTCTTGCCTTAGGAAAAGAGATAAAACGTCAGAGGAAAATGCCCTTCACTCTGAGCAGCCTAAGAATGATAGAAGAGACTCTAACTCAAAAAGAAAATGGGGCAAGAGGGAAGTGGTTAGCATGATAGTCCCTGCTCTTCACAGATGGTGCTGCTGTCTGCAAACCAGGGAACAGAACAGTTGCAGGGAAGGCAGAGAAGAGCCCTGAAAGACATCAAAGCCATTCAGAGCCAGAAGCCCTATCACTGAAGCATGAAGCTTCTCACACACCCATCTGGGTACAGCAAAATAATCCCAGCCCCAGGGGGGTTGTAAGAACTGGGGCATGCAAGAGAAATGAGCCTGAGCCTCTAAACACTTATAACCTATTAGAAGATGGCTCTAGTCACAAATTGTACTGCCTGAATACACTTAAAACTGACTTTTTCAGGAAAACAAAGTGAAAGTCTTTCAAAGATAAAACAGGAACAATCATTTTCATAAGGAAACAATTGAGGTCAAACTGTCTGTGGTTTCCTAGAAATGCTGTCCTCTAAAGACATGACATCCTGGGGCTGGGAAGGTGGCTCAGTGGTAGAGCGCTTGCCTTGCATGCTCGAGGCCCTGGTTTCGATTCCTCAGCACCACATAAGCAAAAAAGAAAAAAGCCGGAAGTGGCGCTGTGGCTCAAGTGGTAGAGCGCCAGCCTTGAGCTGAAGAGCTGAGGGACAGCACCCAGGCCCAGAGTTCAGGCCCCACAACCGGACCCCCCCCCCCAAAAAAAAAAAGAGATGACAACCTTAGCACACTTAGGATGAACAAGAATAGCTTAGAAGTGTTTATCTTCTCATTTTAGAACTAGCTAAATGACTTCAGCTTTTAAGCTTGAATTCTAATTTTTCTTATAGTGTATAGACAAATCCCTATTCCCTTGGTTCAGAAATCTGTGGTATAAATCTGTGCATTTTATAAATCTATGAATCTATGAATACTATAACCTATAAGAACTTGTAAATTTATTCCCTTACTTATGCAACTGTAACCCTTCTGTATATCACTTTGACAATAAAATTAAAATAAAAAAATCTGAATTCTAGAAGCAATATTATAAGTATTATGTAACTCGGTTCTTAAAAAAAACAAGTTTATTTGCGAGAGAGAGAGAGAGAGAGAGAGAGAAAAGAGAGAGAGAGAGAGAGAAAGAAAGAAAGAAAGAAAGAAAGAAAGAAAGAAAGAAAGAAAGAAAGAAAGATAGAAAGAAAGAAAGAAAGAAAGAAAGAGAAAGAAAGAAAGAAAGAAAGAAAGGAAGGAAGGAAGGAAGGAAGGAAGGAAGGAAGGAAGGAAGGAAGGAAGGAAGGAAGGAAGAAAAAGAGAGAGAAAGAGAAACCAGATCAATTGCTGCTGGTGAAGATCTTGAATTTTGCACCTCCCCTCCTGTGAGAAAGAGACTCAAGACTGATTACCACTGCCTGAAGTCACGACCCCAACACCATGTCTAGGACATAGCAAAAAGGAAATGACAAAAATCAAATAATGCACATTCTATCAGTTTCCTCAAGGTTGCACAGCCTAAGGGATCAGAGAATGAAGATGCATCTTAACATAGATTGTGAATTTTCAGTTCTAGACAAATGACCCCCCCCCCCGGCAGAAAGAAAAACTAAAGGTTTTTGTTGTTGATGGCAGTGGTGGTTTGGGTAAAATTTTGGTAATCCAGTTTGGTTTTACTTTGACCTTTTTTACTTTGTTCTTTTCTCCTTAAAAGAAATTCTTAGTTTTTCCTTGAATCTTATGAAATAATTCTTTCAGTTCTTTTGTATTTTCCATATTATATTTTTCATTTTAAAATATTTTTCCTCTCTCTATCCATGCCCACTCCATCTCTCTTGTCAATGAGCTTGAAATCAGGTCATGAACACTGTGGAGTGGACACTGTGTGATGGAGGAAAAGTAGCTTGGGTATTAGTATTAGCATTAGTTTGTGTGAGTTATGGACTGTGGCAGTGAATGTGTATCTACAAGGGAGATCAACTTCTGCTCTCTTGTCCTGAGGCAGCTAGTGAAGGTGAGACTTACTGAGCTCCAGGCTGGTGAGGAGGACCTGAGAAGGAAGATACCTGTCCTCAGCTGCCCTTGTCCCTTACTTGTTCTTTCAATCAGCTCAGTAATCAACACAAATTTGTCACCATCCTCTAAGCCTCAGTTCAGTAGGACACAAGGCCTCTGTTAATTAGTTTTAACTGCTCATCAGGGATGATCAAAGAACAGTGAATTCTTGGAACAGACATAAAGTGGCAATTGGTTTGGGATGTTCTGAGTTCTGAGCCTTCTTGGGTGCCAAGTAGATCAATGGTCACAGGTGGGTCACCTACTGGTCAGGAAGGTTTCCTAGAGACCTTTGACTGAGAAGATGCTGAGAGAGGATTGTCACAAATAAGCACTCTCTCATGTTTTTCAGAGAAAGTCTATTTATAAGAAGTATCCTATTTTTGGTCAGGAATAGAAAGGTAGAGGCAGTAGGCACAGGTTCATGACTTGAACATTTCCCTGGCTCAGGCTGTCCCCTATATCTAGCATTATTATTCCCAGAGTCACTTTGTTGCAGAAAGATTTAAGACTAAGACTTGCTCTTGGTTCTGGATTCCATGACATCACGCAGAAGAATCAAGAGTTGGGGGAGCTCTGTATCCAGCACCCAATTAGATTCTTTTCTCATTACCATCACTAAGGAGTGTATTGAATCTGAGGAAGTGTTCAAAATCTCTTACTTTCAATTCTTTCTCTCATCTTTCCTCAGGGCTGTGTTAAAATCACAGGAAACAGTTCTCTATGACTTGCAAATTATTTAATCACATAAAGAAAGTAGACTTAAGGCTCACCTGTCTTTCCCCATGGTTAACCAATTGGAACAACATAGACAACTCCAAACATGGATCTTTGCACAGAGTAATCTATACATTGTATAGATTCTATATTCGATTTGATTCCAGGACACCAAAACTCAATCCTTTGATTCCTGTCACTGTTGTTTCTGTCTGATGTGTTCTTTCTATGTGGACTCCTCTCAGTGAAGGTATTTGCCCACATAATCACTCTGTGCTGTTTAAGCACTTGCCACACTGGAAAATCTTCAAGTTAGGTTAATTAGGTAGGTGATCAATGAGATCACCACATGTTATTCAGGCAAAGAGCAGTTTATTTCCGAACTTCTGGTTTCAGGACAGATTGGGGTTTCCAGGTGGCTAGAAATGGCCAAATCACCCCTGGGCCATGTCTTATCTAAGGTAGGGGTGAGGAGAAGGTGTGGCTAGGTGAGGGAAGTTGTGGTCAGGTGGGGGAAAGCTGTGGTGAGGTGGGAGAAGATGTGGCCACCTCAGATGTGGCTATGATCTCAGAGCCTAGGACCCTCCCACAGTCAGATGAGAGGAGTGATCAGGGGGCAGACCAATATGTGATCTCAGAGAAGGGGGAGACGACTGCTTCCAGGTATGCCAGTTATATAGTTCACACAGGTACTGGTAGAAGATGTATAAGATGTCGGGGTGGGGGGTAGTCATCTGCATGGAGTCCTCCCTGGGTGTACCTTACACTTCTCAAGCCCACACTGACTCGCAGTCAATTTGACCAAAGGATTAAGACCACCAAAATCTTTTTTTGGGGGAGGGGTCCAGTTGTGGGGCCTGAGCTCTGGGCCTGGGTGCTGTCCCTCAGCTCTTCAGCTCAAGGCTAGCACTCTACCACTCGATCCACAGCACCACTTCCGGCTTTTTTCTTTTTGCTTAAGTGGTGCTGAGGAATCGAACCCAGGACTTCATGCATTCAAGGCAAGTGCTCTACCACTGAGCTACCTTTCCAGCCCAATAAGACCAAAATCTTGAACAGAGAGTCCTGACAAAATGGACCAATCTCTCATGCTTCTGCTAGTAGTTATTCTACTCTCAACTTCTGAGAGAAATTACTTCTGTTTTTGTTAGCTTCCATGTTTGTGTGAGATTGCTCAATTTGTTTCTGTACCAGGATATTTCACTTAATGTAATATCTTTCATTACCTTTCAACATCACACAAAGAAAAATGCGTTCCAGATGTTAGATATGCAAGCAATGCATAATGAAAACATGGAACATCATATTGTACTTCAAAATAACAGCAATATAATTTGTAATCAAATAAAATCTTTGAAAAAAATTATTACTAATTGTCACATTGTCACCTATTCTACACCCAATCTCTGTGAGAAGTTGGTTCTATTTTTCAAAGCTTCCATTTTTGTGTGAGATTGCTCAATAGTTTCTGCACATTGTAATTTAACAATATAGGATCTTCCATAGTCCTCCAAGAGATTGTAAATGACAGCCTTCTTCTCACCTCTGCTTTAATACTTCACACTTTAGTTTTCATTTGCACTTTGAAGGGAAAGCCAGGCACTGGTGGCTCATGTCTGTAACCCTAGCTTCTCAGAAGGATGAGAGCTGAGGATCGCAGTTCAAAGCCAGCCTGGACAGGAAAAGTCCATGAGACTCTAATCTCCAATTCACCACAAGAAAAGCAGAAGTGGCACTGTTGCTCAAGTGGTAGAGCACTTTCCTTGAGCTGAAGAGTTGAGGGACAACACCCCTGGCCACTGTTCAAACCCCATGATGGACAAAAACAAACAAAAGAAATAAAATCTTGAGGGGCTAAGTAATACTCATTGCCTCTTGTCTTCTTGTTTTAAAAGATATATTTTATTTTTTATTCTGAATTACCTCTTAGAAAACTTTTGAACTCAAATGACAGTTTTCCTTAATGAAAGAATTACAATCACCAGCACTGTACCAAGCTTCTAGACTTAACATGTTTTTGTCTTTTTAAACACATATGCAATATTAGAATAGCATTGAAACCAAATCGCATCACACAGATAAACTTTTTAACCCTCTGTGTAAACCTTTTTTTTTTTATTTTTAATACATCCAAGGGGCAGTTCTAGCAATACCAGTCATATCACTCAATTTACCACCAGGTTTCCAGGGTCCATCTGCAATGAAGAGAGGACAAAGGCCACTCACCCCTCCTATAGAATGGGCTAATTCCCATCTGCCTCTTTAGGGTTAGGTAAACTGCCTTTGTGCCAGCTTGCCCTCTTCTACCATGTGTGGACTTCCCCAGGCCTGGTTAAGCTTCACTTCTGCCTGTTCATCCCTCACCCTTAAAGATAAGTCTTCTATTGGCTTCTGCTGTTTTTCCCTCTCCTTTTTTTTTTTTTTTTGTTCTTGGCTGGAATACCCAAGCAGTTTTAGACAGACAGACAGGTAAAGTTCATAGTGGTGGTAAGCAAATCTTTACATTCAAATTATTAAGGAGCCAGGAAAGTGGCTCAGTGGTAGAGCGTTTGCCTTGCATGCATGAGGCCCTGGGTTCGATTCTTCAGCACCACATAAGCAAAAAGTAAAAAGCCGGAAGTGGCTCTGTGGCACAAGTGGTAGAGCGCTAACCTTGAGTTGAAGAGCTGAGGGACAGTGCCCAGGCCGAGAGTTCAGGCCCCATGACTGGACCCCCCCAAAAAAAAAAACCCCAATAAATTATTAATACTTATCCCGGGATTTTAGCTATGAGAAATAAATCCCAAATTGCCAATGCCTTTTTTCTAAGACAGATAACTTGATTACAATGTAAACAGCCTTATGTTCATGCCCCACGCCCGGACCCAAGAAAAATTTTAAAAAATACAAAAATAAATACTGAAATTGTTGAAGGCACAGCAAGAATGAGATGAAGCACTGAATGAAACCTCTTTTTCCCAGAGAGAAGATTTGTTCAGAACAGCCTACAGGGCCCACGCTTTTATTCTTACCTTTTATGGAGGCCAAGATGAGAGAATCACCTTTGAGGCCAACTCTGGCACAAAAGGCCACCAAAAATCATGAAGTAGAGTTGTGGCACAAGTGGTATAGAGTTAGTGTTAGTTTAAAAAAAGATAAAATGTCAAGGATGTTATATCAGTTCCTGAATTGAAGACCTCATACTGGCACAAAAATATTTCTTCATGAAAGTGTGAAAGTAGAGCTCTTCATGGAAGCAAACAGCTCTGGACTTCCCTAGAATGACTAGCTTATATAGGATCTGGAGTCTTGGTCTTGGTTTACTTATTAAGCATTTTCTGATGTAACAGACATTTTTTTTTCTAAATGCCTCCAGGATATGTTTAATTACATAACTATACAGTGGATATATCTAGGCTCTAGAAATTCTAATGTTAAGTCAACCCTTGTGTTTCTGTAAAAGAAGACAGTATATTTGTTGGAGGCCACAATTTGGAAGATGGAATACTGGAGTCTTTATTATACTGCTAGCAGTCTGCAAGCAGCCTGTTGTAACAAAGACTTGCAGTCACAAATACACTTAGCATGGAAACAGGACAGCAAGGAAAACAAGAATAAAAACAACACCAAGAAACCATTCAGCACCAAGAGAGTGCTGAATTGGGACACTATGATAACCAGAGACAAGCCAGGAGATAGGACTCAGGACATAATCACAGAGACATGTGGCATGGCATCTGGTGCCACTGATGGTCCAACCTAAATAGGGCCAGAACAGGGGCAGGTCCACAGGATATTTCGAGTCCCAGGCATTGGACTAACAGAATGAGCAACATAATGCCCACCCTTGCTTCCAGGGATCCAGGTATATCCATCAGCTGTTAGGCAGATGAGAGATGGGGGTACTGACTTCCCCCAGCATGAAGACAAGTTGGCAGACCTTACCATCCACCATGTGGCCAATATAGCACCAGCCAGACCTGACCTCCTTACTTAATATTAACGATTTTATAAAATCACTTTATAAAATGTTAGAGCCTCTGTATCATTTTCTATACAGTTCAAGAACTTGCTTTATGTAAAAGCCATTTTTCTTGAGCTCCGCCCCTCAAAGAAAAATTCTCACATTCACCAAAAATTAAACATCCTTCTTTTGAACAGTTTATTACTTCCTTCTTCCTAATTGCCTCCTTTATTCTCTCCCTCTCTCACTTCCCCCCTTCCTCCCTCCCTTCCTCCCTTCCTTCCTCCCTCCCTCCCTCCTTTCCTTCCTTCCTTCTTTCCTTCATTCCTTCCTTCCTTCCATCCATCCATCCTTCCTTCCTTCCTTCCTTCCTTCCTTCCTTCCTTCCTTCCTTCCTCTCAGGGACTAGAAGTGATGCTGTAGCTCAAGTGGCAGATGGCTTTATTTTTTTTCTTAATTTCAATTTTTGTGAGAGATTGCTCAATATGTTTGTGTGCTTGGTTATTTCCACTAATGTCATATCTACTTTGTCCTTCTATGAGATAGCAAATGAAAGCCTTCTTCTCATCACAAAGAAATATATGTGTTCTGGGTATTGGATATATATTCATTGCACAAAAAAATATGGAACAGCACATTGTATTTCAAAGAAAGTGCAATATAACTTGTAATCAGCCTCTAGAACATTGAGTAAACGCAGGCGCATCACATTGTACACACTGGTGTTTTATTATAGCTCACTCAGCAAACAACTAAATGGGACAAGAGTGAATCAATCACAAGTTGCTCATTACCAGTGATTAATTAAATAAAAAAACAAGCACTGAAGTCACTTTGGGGTTCTCCCTCAAGGCAAAATGCAGAGACTCTTGTCTTTATTTATCCACCATATTTTTGAAAACATGTATTTTATTGTAAAGATACTGTACAGATTGGTTATACAGTTATATGAGGAAGGTCATGAATATATTTCCTATCAAGCATTGTTACCTCCTCAGAGGTATGTATGTATGTACTGCAATAAGGACTAATATCTTCCAACAGATCTTCCATTCAAAAAATGAACTGGAATAAGAAATTTGTAATATAATGCATGAATCACACGTACAGAGGGAGAGTTAAGGGAGCAGTAGAAAAATGGTTGTTCTCATGTTTTTGCCTCCTACCATATCAGCCTTTTTTTTAGGGGGGAGGGGGATTCGGTCGTGGGGCCTGGGCACTGTCCCTCAGCTCTTCAGCTCAAGGCTAGCGCTCTACCACTTGAGCCATAGTGCCACTTCCGGCTTTTTTTGTTTTGCTTATGCGGTGCTGGGAAATTTAACCCAGGGCCTCAGGCATACAAGGCAAGCGCTCTACCACTGAGCTACCTTCCCAGCCCCTCATAACAGTCTTTACTCAACTATTTTCCCCTAACCATGTTGGGACTGAATCCAGTCCCAAAGGGCCAGAGCTCATGTTTCTTAGAAGTTTATCAAATTACTCTGACAAGCATTCCTTAGTACAAAAGACAGAAGTTAATAATTTCAATCTCTGAATTATTTGTCGAGACTGGAAATAATTAATGCCCATCACTTGTTTCTACATGCTTTGAATAATATAGAAGGACACCATCCCCACTCAATACATTAAGAGGATGAGAAATGTTGGCTCAAAGAGAGCTGAAGAATGAAGAATGGTTTCCCAGCACACCTAGCTTACCTCTGCCATGAAGGATTTCTCTGTATAATTTACAGAGGTTTTCTCACAAAGATTTTCCTACATTGGGCTTCTTTCCTGAGTGAATGTGTTAATAATTGCTGAAGGTTTGCTTCTGGTTGAAAGACTTCCTCTCATGTTTATATTTACAGAGATTCTGTCATGTGTCCATGTCTCTGATACCTGTAAAGATGTGACTTCTGGCAAATATGTTTTCTATACTCATAATTTCTCTCCTGTGTATGCTCTCACATATGACGAGGACTCACTTCTGATTGAAAATCATTTCACATATGTTCTGTTCACTACTTTCTTTTCTCCTATGTGAGTCAGTTCTCTGATAAACACTGAGTTATTCCTTTCAGATCAAAGGATTTCCGTGTTAGTAATATTTTTAAGATTTCTCCCCTTGGATCCATGAATACTTAGTAAAGGACTTTTCACATTTGTTACCTTTGTATTTTTTCACCTGTGTCTGTTCTCTGATTCTAACCAAGTTATGTCTTTTTCTGGAAACCCTTTCCACACATTTTTCCTTCATATGATTTCTCTCCTCTTTGTGTGTCTGTGTGTTGTGTGTGTGTCTGTGTGTTTTCTGTGTCCTGTGATGAACACTGAGCTATGTCTTCTACTTGAAGGACTCCACATCTGCTATATCATAAAGATTCTATCCTGTATGGTTCCTGTGTTGCAATCTCAATTTTCTTACAGAAGAAAGACTTTCCTCATTTGGTACATTCCTGTTATTTCATTTGTGTGAGTCAACTTATGTGTGTTAAGCTGTGACCTCCAGGTCTTTCCACACTGGTTGCATTCATAAGGTTTCTCTCCTTGTGTTCTGTGATGGATGTTAAGGTGTGACTTCCAAGTGAAACAATTTCCATGCCTGCTACATACATAATATTTCTCTCTGGTGGGTTTTTTCTGATGGACAGAAAGGTGTATGTTCTGGGTGAAAAACTTTCCAAAAAATTACATTCTTAAAATTTCTCCCTTGTGTGTGCTCTCTGGTGGACAGTAAGGTATAGCTTCTGGGTGAAAGACTTTCCACACATATGACATTTATAAGGTTTCTTTCTTGTGTGTGTTCTCTGATGGACAGTGAGGGTTGATCTTGGCTGAAAGACTTTCCACACATATTACATTCATAAGGTCTCTCTCCTGTGTGTGTTCTCTGGTGAAGTGTAAGGTTTCTGTTACAGGTGAAAGACTTTCCACACCTGCTACATTCATAAATTTCCCTCCTGTGTGTGTTCTCTGGTAGACAGTAAGCTAATGAAAGACTTCCCACATACGCTACATTCATAAGGTTTCTCTCCTGTGTGTGTTCTCTGGTGGACAGTAAGGTGTGACTTCTGGGTGAAAGACTTTCCACACATGTTACATTCATAAAGTTTCTTTCCTGTGTGTGTTCTCTGGTGTACAGTGAGGTTTGACTTCTAAGTGAAACATGTTCCACACATGTTACATTGATAAGGTTTATCCCCTATGTGTGTTCTCTGGTGGCCAGTAATCTGTGACTTCTGGGTGAATGACTTTTCACACATGTTACATTCAAAAGTTTTCTCTCTTGTGTGTGTTCTCTGGTGGACATTAAGGTATGCGTTATGGGTGAAAGACTTTCCACATAGTTTACATTCATATACTTTCTCTCGTGTGTGTGTTCTCTGGTGGAGAGTAAGGTGGAGCTTTTGGGTGAAAGACTTTCCACACATGTTACAGTCATAAGGTTTCTCTCCAGTGTGTGTTCTCTGGTGGATAGTAAGGTGTATCTTCAGGGTGAAAGACTTTACACACACATTACATTCATATGGTTTGTTTCCTGTGTAATTTCTCTGGTGGACAGTAAGGTGTTTCTTCCAGGTAAAAGACTTTCCACAAATGTTACATTCATAAAGTTTCTCTCCTGTGGGTGTTCTCTGAGCGACAGTAAGGTGTGTCATCTGGGCAAAAGACATTTCACATTGTTTATATTCTTCAACTACAGAAGACACACGAGGACCATATGCAGCACACATCTTACCAGGTTCACTGAAAACACTCATGTTCTGATATACAGTGACCTTTTCTGTCCTCATCTCTAAGGAGTTCCCATTATTCTTAATCAGTTTTGACTTCTGTTTTGAGCTCAAATTAAAATTTCTTATAAGTCTCACTTTTTCCTCCCCTTTGTTACTATTCATGCCTGCTACTTCAGATAAATATTTATTGTGACTTTCCTGACAGGTGCTAAACATATCCTTCATTTCTTGGACATCTAAAATGAATTATAGAAAAATAGACAAAAACAAAAATGAGATCCATAAGTTCCTTAATGTAATGATGTTTTCTCTCATTCTAACACTTACAAGATTTCTAAACATCAAAGCATTGTTTTATGCAGAATATATACTTTTCTTCTCAATATAGTAATTAAGAAATTAGTACTGACATTTTACAAAGGAAAATGAAGTTTTTCTGTTTTTCAGATTTTTCTCAAGGAAATATTTATTCAAATTATTCATATATGTTCTCTTAATACTTTGATCCTGAATCTACTCTATGACCAGCACCACTGATAAGAAATTGTCTTTATCAGAGGAGAGCAGCCCTAGCATACTCCAATTTTCCTCCTAAGTGTATACTACTAATTAAAAGAAAATGAGATCTCCTTTTCTACATTTCTCATTGTTGTTTTCTCTTTAAGAATGACTTCTCTAAGGGAATCTTACTGCAATTGTTGGTGGGAGTGTAAACTTGTTCAACCACTTTGGAAAGCAATATTGAGTTTCCACAAAAGACTCCACATAGAGCTCCCCTATGACCCAGCAATCCCACTTTTGGGCATTTACCCAAATGTTTACAAACAAGACCACACTAAAGCTACCAGCACAACTATGTTTATTGCAGCATTATTTTCCATAGCTAAGATCTGGAACCAACCCAGATGCCCCTCAGTAGATGAATGGATCAAGAAAATGTGGTATATATGCACAATGGAATTCTATGCCTCCATCAGAAAGAATGACATTTCCCCATTTGTTAGGAAATGGAAAAACTTGGAAAAAATTATATTAAGTGAAGTAAGCCAAGCCCAAAGAAACATAGGTCTCATGGTTTCTCTTATTTGCAATATCTAGTATATGTATGAGTCAAGCAGAAAAGTTCAGATGTGATGTGAGGAAAATGAACCCTTAGATATGTATTTAAATGTTTTTTTTTCTTTCATGCATTTGTTTCTAACTCATTTATAAGATTATTTCTTTGTTGCTTTGTATGTCCTTCCCCCACAGTATAACCCCTGATTTCACTATATTTGATGTTGGTATAATTTGTGGAGGAGATGGGGAAAAACAAGTCGTTTAAGGATACAGGTGGACCCATTGCAACTATGAGAAGTACAAGTTGCCAAGTCGAAAATGAACTTTACAACGTTGCTGTGGGCCGGGGGTTGGGGATTGGGTGGGGGGGCGGGGGGGGAGGCTGGGAATGGATGTGAAGGGTAAACAAAAGAGGAGGCTGCAATGCTTGATAAGAAATGTACTCATTATCTTGCCCATGTAATTGTAACCTCTCTGTACATTATGTTCACAAAAAATTAAAATTAAAATTAAAAAAAAAATTTGGGGTCTAGTTGTGGGGCCTGAACTCTGGGCCTAGGCACTGTCCCTGAACTCTTCAGCTCAAGGCTAGCATTCTACCACTTGAGCCACAGTGACACTTCTGGCTTTTTTCATTTTGCTTATGTGGTGCTGAGGAATTTAACACAGGGCCTCTGGCATGCAAGGCAAGCGCTCTACCACTGAGCCATCTTCCCAGCCCAGCCTTATGTATTTTAAAATACCAGATTTTCTAATTTTCAAATTAAAGAATCCTTAAAAAAAAAGCCTTTTCCAAAAATGTGATAATTCTTTGTGTGTGTGTGTTGGGGGGGGGGGTTTGGGTCCAGTCGTGGGGCCTGAACTCTGGGCCAGGGAGCTGTCCCTCAGCTCTTCAGCTCAAGGCTAGTGTTCTACCACTTGAGCCACTGCACCACTTCCAGCTTTTTTCTTTTTGCTTATGTGGTGCTGAGGAATAGAACTCAGGGCCTCAAGCATGCAAGGCAAGCACTCTACCACTGAGCCACCTTCCAAGCCCCACTATGTGATAATTCTTTAAAATTTTTGGTAATGTCCAAACCTCATAACCTTTTGAATTTCAAACTTAAACTCACACAATTTTTTTTACCACATGTTGACAGTTTTTAATCTTGAACATGTTCACACACATACAAAACACACACAGACCATTTTTTTTTTTTTGGTCTGGTTGTGGGGCCTGAACTCTGGGCCTGGTTGCTTTCCCTCATCTCTTCAGCTCTAGGCTAGCGCTCTACCACTTGAGACACAGCGCCACTTCCAGCTTTTTCTTTTTGCTTATGTGGTATTGAGGAATCAAACCCAGGGCTTCAGGCATGCAAGGCAAGTGTTCTAATACTGAGCCACCTTCCCAGCCCCCACACACAGATCTTAATGCATGCAAAAATGAAAATCAGTTGTATGTACATTTTCTGAAATTCAGTGGCAAGAGATTTATTTTCACCAGTCTTACACTTACAGATGACAAAAATTTAAGATAAGACTTTAACAAAGCACTCTTTTCTTTTTTGGGGGTGGAGGGTCTGGCTGTGGGGCCTGAACTCTGGGCCTGGGTGCTGTCCCTTAGCTCTTCAGTTCAAGGCGAGCACTCTACCACTTGTGCCACAGCACCACTTCTGGCTTTTTTTTTCTTTGGGCTTATGCCATGCTGAGGAAGAGAACCCAGGGCCTCATGCATGCATGGCAAGCACTCAACCACTGACCCACCTTCCCAGCCCTAACAAAGCACTTTTTCTTAGCTGTGCTTTTTCAGGGCTTGCTTGTTGAGCCAGGTATTTTACCAATTGGCCTTTTAAGTACCTTCGGTTGGAGGAAGGCTGTGGGATGGGGCTGGGGGGGTCACCTGAAACTAAACTGGCCTGATTCTATTACCCAATTTTAGACAAGAGCACTTTATAAATGGTTACACTATCAGGACCAGTTCAAAGTCCAAACCAGGCACAAAATCTTCTACACTGGACAGCCACCACAGGGAGAAAATGCAGCCTAAAGCTTTTCCATGCCCCACCTCTTGACTGCTGTAAATCAAGGAGGGAAACTTAGCAGGCTCAGCCCGATACTGGAACTTTTATTCCCCTCAGAGATGTTCAAGTAAATAAGAAAACACAAATAAACACAAACACCAAGGATCCAAATTTAAAACTGATATCCATTCTAAAACAAGACAAAACAACACAAAAACCGAAGGCAGAGTTGGGGACTAATGAGCCCCCAACTCATCTCTACCAAAACTCTATGCTCTCCCACTGAGCAAGCTGAATCCAGAGTCTGCTGCATGAGCCTGCCACTCTCACCCAGAACTTCTCTACCTCAAAAAAACATATAACAGAAAACACTCCAAAGTAAACAAGACAGACTAGTGGCTACAAAGACAAAATCAGGTCTCAGTGAATGGGGCATCATCTCACCACCATTCACAAGTGGGACTCAAATCCATTTACCAGGAGACTCGAACCCCCTCTACTCACCTCCAGAGGATTTTTCTTTTAGATTCCTGCAAACATTGGCCCAGGGGCCTTCCAAGGCAGAGGAGAAATCCCAATCATCTTGGGGCAAGGGAAAGAAGTCCCTATCGTCCATTCCCTCAGATTGACAGGTTCTCCCCCATGCTCAGACCCTCTGAACCAATGCCTGAGGCTAAGATCTTGCTGGGGCCACTTGCAGGTGGTCAGTGGCAGTTTCATAATTGACAAAGAAGCAAGTTACCAAAGCAGAACCAGCAGGGTTAGCCAAGGGGGTGGGTTTTCTACCAAGTCTTGCCACACCAATATATATGGGATCTGGTCCGAATGGCCATGTGGTCCTGGAACAAAAATCAACCCCTTGACTCTGAATATGGTTGGTATGTCGAAGGTCCCTTCAGCTGGCCACCCCATGTCAAAGGTGGCCCATTCCGACTGGCAGCAAGTAATTAGTTTTTCCTTTTTTAATTTCCACACTCAAATTGTATGCTCTTTCTTTTACACCCTTGAAATGGTCAGTCAGGACGGAAAGGGGACGGTCAGAGTCTGTCCCATGTCGTCCCTTAAACAAAGAACAGAAAATAGTAAGCAACAGGTAGACCCAAAAGTAACAGACACACAGCCACAAATTTCTCCCATCAACTGGATACACACACTGAAAACAACAAAAGGGGACATCAGCCCCACATCAATCTGTGGGAGTGACCCACCTTGCCTCATTAGAGTTTTCAGGAGAATAAGGGGACTGCACATCCCCTTCCCTTCAGATGAGGGGTTTCCACATCCATCCAGGTTTTAAGGGAATGAGGGAACTCGTCCCTTTCCCTCTAGGAACTCAGATGAGGGTGTGCACATGAAGCAAGTCGTCCCTTGCCCTCGAGGGGGTCTGGAACATCTTCCAAGATCCTCGGTCAGTGATGTTACCAGCGTGTCCACCTGAGTCTTATGCCAACCCGTGCAGATTCAAATTTTGGGCCCCAAAACAAAAAAATCAAGAGACCAGATGAGACAAAGAAGACAAAAAAACTCACCGATTGGGGTCCGACTATCTGGATCGGGGTTCTGGGGTCTGGGGGATCCTGGATGAGCCCCCAGCAATATGTTGGGCCAGGCCACAGAATCCCAAAGACCACCAAGGAGTTGAATCCGATTCAAGTACATGAGAGCCATTTATTGCAAGCTCGAGCTTGGACTCACAATCGTCAAATTTTTAAGAGGAATAGCTCAGTTCCACAAAAGGGGTATGCAGAAGCCATACACTACTTTACTGATTATCAGGCATGAAAGTTTCCTATTCAATCCTTCCCAGTCATGTTGTATGTAACAGATCAAATATAATAATAAACCTTTAAGAGGCAAGCATATTTTCTTAGATATGAGGGAGGGAGAAAAATGATTTATTCCACAATCAAATGGATAAAGTCAGGAAAGAAAAGTCTGAGGTCCCCTGGATATGTAGTCTAGAGTTACTGACCAGAACTTTTAGGATCTTAGAACTCATAGGAATTCAAAACAAAATAGGGCATGTGTCCTTATCTCACAATCACTCATCAGCCCACCTAGAATTGGGTGAATGAAAAATTAGACCTGTGGCTGTGGACCAGAAGATGCCTTTCCTTGGTACTAGGATGCATACAAGAGCTGCCTGTGACAGAAAGATGCTGTCAATTTCTTTTTGGTGGCTTTTCTCCTTTGGGGAAGGAGTAGAGCACTCAGAACTTCATGTTCTGAGTGCTCTATCTTGCGTTTGCATCCTGAGCTCTCAAAAAAATCCTCAGCTCTTTCAGAATTGGGTGGAAAAATTCCACCTTTGGCTGTGGACAACAAGAGGGGTTTTCTTCTGTGCTAGGATGCACCAAGGATCCGTTTGTGTCAGAACGATGTTGTCTATGTCTCTTTGGTGACTTCTCCCTCTCCCTACCTCTTTCTTGTTTATTTCTCCTCTTCCCTTATTCCTTTTATCATTACCTCTCCCTTTTCTTCCCACTCATTTTCTCCCTCCTTTCATCTCTCCTTCACTTTCTTTCTCTCAAACAAATATTTCTATTACATTATTTGTTGCCTTAGATGAAGAGTATTCATTGTAGAGAATGTGTATTAGTTTGAAGTTCATTTGTTTTTACCTCATGATATTTTGTAGTATTCTTTGCATATTTCTGAGATATGGGCTTTTCTTTTTTTATTTAAATTTATTTTTTTGTGAACATACTGTACAGAGGGGTTACAATTACATGGGCAGGACAATGGGTACATTACTTATCGAGCATTGCAGCCTCCTCCTTTGTTTACCCTCCACATCCCTTCCCAGCATCCTCCCCACTCCCCACATAATCCTCTGCCCCACACACACCAACAATGTAAAGCTCATTTTCGACATGACAACTTGTAATTCTCATGGTTGCAACAGGTCCACCTGTATCCTTAAACGACTTGTTTTTCCCCATCTCCTCCACAGGTTATACTGACATCAAATATAGTGAAAGCGGGGGTTATACTGTGGGGGAGAGACATACAAAGCAACAAAGAGATAATCTTATAAATGCATTAGAAACAAATGCATGAAAGAAAAAAACATTAAAATACATATCTAAGGGTTCATTTTCCTAACAACACATTATCTGACTTATTCTGCTTGACTCATACATATATTAGATATAAGGGAAACCATGGGACCTATGTTTATTTGGGCCTGGTTTACTTCACTTAATATATTTTTTCCAAGTCTTTCCATTTCCTAACAAATGGGGCAATGTCATTCTTTCTGATGGAGGCATAGAATTCCATTTTGTATGTATACCACATTTTCTTGATCCATTCATCTACTGAGGGGCATCTGGGTTGGTTCCTGATCTTAGCTATGGAAAATAATGCTGCAATAAACATAGTTGTGCCGGTAGCTTTAGTGTGGTCTTGTTTGTAAACATTTGAGTAAATGCCCAAAAGCGGAATTACTGCGTCATAGGGGAGCTCTAAGTGACGTCTTTTGAGGAACCTCAATATCGCTTACCAAAGTGGTGAACAAGTTTACATTCCCACCAACAATGAAGTAAGGTTCCCTTCTGTCCACATTCCCTCCAGCATCTGTTGTTGTTAGAGTTCTTGATTTTTGCCATTCTAACTGCAGTGAGGTGGTATCTCAATGTTGTTTTGATTTGCATTTCTTTTATGGCTAGGGATGTTGAGCATTTCTTGATGTGTCTATTGGCCATCCTTCTTTCTTCTTCAGAGAATTTTCTCTTCAAGTCTTTAGCCCACTTATTTATTGGTCAGTTGTTTCTTTGAGGATTTGTTGTTGGGTGGTTTAATTTTTTGAGTTCCAAGTATATTTTAGATATGAGACCCTTGTCCGTTGTATGGCGAGTGAAGATCTTCTCCCAATTCGTGGGCTTTCTATTGATCTTGCTAGCTATGTCCTTTGCCATGCAGAAGCTTTGCAACTTCATGCAATCCCATTTGTCCACCCTTTCTTTGATTTGTTGTGTTTCCGGGTATCTATTCAGAAAATTTCGGCCTGAGCCAAGGAGACCTAGGCTTTCTTCTATTCCATCCTGTAATGTTTTCAGAGTTTCTGCTTTGACTTCGAGGTCTTTGATCCATTCGGAGTTGACTCTGTTGCAAGGTGATATATAAGGATCTAGCTTTATTTTTCTACAACTAGTTAACCAATTTTGCCAGCACCATTTACTGAAGAGGCTGTCTTTCTTCCATTCTATTGTTTTAGCTTCCTTATCGAAGATTAGATGGCTATAGGTCTGTAGGTTCATTTCTGGGTTTCAATTCTATTCCATTGGTCCGGAGGTCTGTTCTTATGCCAATACCATGCTGTTTTGATTACTATGGCTTTATAGTAGAGTTTGAAATTTGGCATTGCTGTTCCTCCAGCAGTGATCTTTCCGTTGAGGATCGTTTTTGCTATTCAGGGTCTTTTATTGTTCCATATGAATTTTTGGATTGCCTCTTCTATTTCCTTGAAGAATGAGGTTGGAATTTTGATAGGTATTGCCTTGAATTTGTAGATAGCCTTGGGAAGTATTGCCATTTTCACGATGTTAATCTTTCCAATCCAGGAGCATGGGAGGTTTTGCCATTTTCTAAATTCTGTTTTGATTTCCTTTTTCAAGATTTTAAAGTTTTCATCATAGAGGTCCTTCATTTCTTTGGTTAAGTTAATTCCTAGGTATTTTATTTTTTGTGGGGCTATTACAAATGGAATTGCTTTCCTAATTTTAGCCACATTTTTCTCATTGTTGGCATACAGAAAAGCCATTGATTTTGGGGGGTTAATTTTATAAGCTGCATTGAGATATGGCCTTTTCTATAATTCCCAAGAAGGTCTCAAATTCAAGGGATTATTCTCACTCTCTTAAAAAAATCTGGGCATATCTGGATCTATGGTAATACACTATGACACCCAGCTTCTTTTGAAGTCTGCAATCAGGGAGTGTCATGTTATTTCTCCTTAGCTATCTCCCAAATTAGAAGGATGCCTGGAATATTTCTAAATCAGCTTCAAGTTTGTTAGAATGTACTTACATTCATTGGGTTGAAACTATGCATCAGAAGTGACACATTCTTAAGCCTAAGAGCTAAGCATCATCATGTCCACTGTTAAGGATGTGCATTCTGCTTTGATAAATTCAAAATCTCTGTACTGTATAGACTTCCCTCTCCTTTAGAAAGCAGGATCCAGTCAAATAAAATTTCACTGTGGACAGGGAACAGAATCAGATCAATTATTTCTGGGTTGGGAGATAATGAAAGAGAAAGCAAGCCACAAAATTTTCCAGAACCTAGAAGGCACCAATTCACAGTTAACATGCTTTATTTCCTTGAATTTCTTATTTATAAGCTGTTATTGTCACTGGGCTATGATTAAACACAGTCATCACAACTCCTCCCTTTTCATCAGACTGAAGTTTGATTGCCCCATTGTGAAATCTTCCAGATGGCACTGTGCCAATTCTTAGGTCCTGTCCAGTCCTGTGGACAGCTTCTGTTGTTCAATTCCAAATCTTCACCAAGAGTGAAAAATGCATCTTTTGTCTTGTAGTCATCGCAATCCTGAGTGTATATTTCTCTTTTAACAAGAGATTGTCAGCAGGCATCTTTTTTGGAGTCCAGTCATGGCGCCTGAACTCGGCCTGGGCACTGTCCCTCAGTTCTTCAGCTCAAAGCTAGCGTTCTACCACTTGAGCCACAGCACCACTTCCAGCTTTTTTTTCTTATGTGGAGCTGAGGAATTGAACCCAGGGCCTCATGCATGCAAGGCAAGCGCTCTACCACTGAGCCACCTTCCCAGCCCCATTTGCAGGCATTTTTATGTTTCATGTGGGTTCATCTTTCTCTGGGCCTTCATTCACTCACTGAGCCTTCATTCTCTTTATTCTTCCTTCACTGAGACTTCATCCAGCTGCCAAACCACCTCTTTGATGAAGCACAGAAGTCAAGAACAAAAATATTATTTCTGCCAGAACTCAAGACAGCCTCAAACGTGGCATCTTTTCTTCCTTTGACTGAGAGCTTTGATAAATCCTGATTACTGTTTTTTAAGTATCATCATCACTATTAGTGTGTCAATGAAGAGAGAAAACAAGAAACATTAACATGACTGTCAAAAGTATCCTTGGCAGGGCTTACATTTATAGAAGAGGAAAGAAGGGAACTGTTGTTCAAGTTTTGGTGAAAGTAAGTCTTATCATGACTGATGGTTTCACTGGGGAATAAGAAAAAATCCTAACAGAAACTAGTGCCACATTTGGATGGAATCATAGAGTTAACTGTCAGACTTCAGGGTTCTGCACTTAGTCACTCCCCAGAGACTTGGACCCAAGGAGATGCTATTCCACTCTAGTGATGAGAGCTTCATGAAGAAGAATCACTTTCCCCATCAACCTCTCTAAATCTTCTCTTTCAACTCTTTTGGGAAAAAAAGGCTCCATTTGCATGGTGCTTCTCAGTCAAGGTTTCCATAAACTGTTTAGGAAGTCCTCAGATATCTTCCTGGAATCCAGTCTAGGATGCCCATAACAGGAAATGATGCATGAACTGACTACAATATTCAGCCTGCCATCTATTTCCATATAGTCAAGAAGTCCCTGTTGATTTGTGCCTCTAGGTTTCCTGACACCTCTCAATGATATCTGATGTAAAAGAATCAATGTCTTGACACCTGGTCATATTCTTCACCAATGCAACCCAAGGAGAAGTATGGGTTAGCCCTGGTATAATTATTAACTTACCATATTAACACTGAGTGAATGATGCCTTCTCTCTCCATAATACCTATAATTTTAGCTACGCAAGTGGTTAAAATCTAAGGAAAACTGCTAAGATGGCCCAGGCAGATAAATCTAAGAGACGCTTATTTCTAATTATACAGCAAAATGGTGGAAGTGGAGGTATGCACCAAATGACAGAGAAACAGCCTTGCAATAAACCTCATGAAAAATCCTAAGCTCAGACCCCAGTACTGGCACCCTCACTGCATGCACACATACACATGCATGTGCACAAGTGCACGTGCACGCATGCACACACACACACACACACACACACACACACACACACACACAATGCCCTTTATATAAAATGACAAGTCTGAACAAAATGAGATGGAAGATTTCCAGAATTCTAATTCCCAGCTCTATCATTTCAGATCTCTAACCCTCACTTTCCTCCTTTATGCAAATAATAAAATGAGTCTGCTCAGCTTTACAAATGAAAGGGAAAACACACACACACACACTCAGAGCAGAGAATGTCACTCCCACTCAAACCACATGCTTAGACCCACATTTACATAAAGATATCCATTCAGGCACACACACACACACACACACACACACACACACACACACACACACACACACACTGAGGAAGGTACACAGAAGTTCCTGTGGCACAGGGCCTGAGATCTGGGTGGATAGGGTGTGTCTTAGCAGCTGAGAAGCTTGTACTGTCAGGTTGACTGGGCTGTGGTATCTCCCGCTGCACTTTCTTTAGGTCTCTTCTCCCTGTCAATGCACTGACAGGAACCTGCCTAGCAATCAGCTCTTGGAGGGAAGTGGAAGACAGCAGCCGGACTTGGCCAGGAGATCAATTTAGGGCCAGTCCCCCAGCTCAGGCATTTCCTGAAGCAGAGAGTGCAGGACAGGCAAGCTCCAAATACTGCACCTTGGAGGGAGGCCCGCATTGGAGAACACTTGGATTTTCTCCTTCCGTCTCATAGCCCTGGTAGGCCCTTGCTGCTGCATGCAACCTCCACTTCTGGGCCACCTCTCCTGTCTCCCAAACAGTGCTTGGAGGCCCCCCTCTCCCCCACTCAAATACATCTTTCTTCACTTCTTCATTCCTGGCTGATGTGTTGTGGCCCTCCCTCTCTCTGGCAATCTGTCGGCTTGTCTCCTGAGCTCTAGCCTTCCTGCCTTGTGTGTCCCTTCAATGCATCCACACTCCCTCCTGCCTTCACATTCTGTCCTGCCTGGGGTTCTCAGTTCACCTCCTCCTCCTTCGGGGAATGGGTTTCCCCATCTGCTCTGCACTCCCCTCATTACTACTCACTTACTCTCCGCAAACATACACCTCCCTTATCATCGCCCATGGCTTCTTTCTTCTCCAAATCGAAATCGCCTTTCCCACTCTACACTCTAGACCTGTCACCTCACTCAGGCACCCCGATTGACTTTCCTCTAAGCTGTCCTCTTCTTTGTGCATCCTCAACTCCCCCGACCATAGGGCTCTTCTTTCCTTCCCTGAGGTCAGCATTCCCCTGTCTGTTTTAGGGTTGATGCCTCTCTTTCCAGTCTTCTGCCCTCTGGTTCTGCTTGTGGCATCTGTCCATCTTTCAACAGCCTTTCCTCACTCAATGAGCAGAATCTTGGAGAGTCCCCTCCCTTGCAGCTGGGTGCCTGGGAGTCTGGCCATACTGCACATGGGCTTCTCCTGCAGAGCCACACCCCCTCGCAGCGCTGGTTTCCTTGGTACTTCATTGAGGCAAGGTGCGTCATTGGGACCTGTGGCTGCAGGTGAGCCAGCCTTCCAACCCATGACCACAGACTGTGATGCAGCCCAAAGCCGGCCCCAGGTCACCTTTCCCCGGGCAGAATGGCACCTTCTGGAGCGCCTGGTGTGGTCCTGGGGCACCCAAGCTGCCCATTCAGGGCAGGCCTAGGTAGGCTGCAAACAGCCTCTGCACGTCCTTCCTCTGTCTGGGCCTGAGTCTGGGCCTGCATTGAGCTTTTCTCACTCCCTCCCCTTGGCGTTGCAGAAAGCTTCTGGTCCCTAAGTGCCACCTCTCCTTTCCATCCAGGCTTCAACTCTCACTGTCCAAAACAGCTGTCTTGATGGCCAGCCACCGCATAGAACCCAGCAGGTCAGAGCATCCGAGAAGCACAGCAGCACAGCAGAGCCCACACCTCCTTCTCTCCTCACTTGCCTTATCCTCTAAGGATGAGGGGAGGCAAGCCCACCACCATCACCCCTGCTCCTTCTTGCTGCCAATGTTCTGTGGAGAGATCTATCTCAAACTCCAGCTGAGACTCTGGGTGCCAGCGCCTCACAGCCTCATCCTGAACACTTGGGTAGCATGCTCTGGGCTGGGTGACCGGCTAGGATGATCCCTGAAATCTGCCTCAGCTGAAGTACAGTAGCTTCCAACAGTCACAATCACGATGCTCATCAACGTTGTCAGTGACATCACCATCATCAAAGGCTGCTTGTCAGCCTGGGTCTCACATTGCAAGTGCTGGCTTTCAGTGGCAATTGCTCATGAATTGCACACACGATCTGACGGGAACCCCAAGCTCTCCAGGCAGGAAAGTACACAGGCTCGCTTACACTCAGCACACAAGCTGTCAAACCTCACACCCTCACATATACATACGGCCACACATGCACAAGGGGTCCCTCACAGGTAAAGACACCCACACATCATACATATTCAGCACAAAGAATATCATTCCCATTCAATCCACATGCTTAGATCCACACTTACATACAGATTTCCATTCAGGCACACACAGTCTCTCTCTCTCTCTCTCTCTCTCTCTCTCTCTCTCTCTCTCTCTCTCTCTCTCTCTCTCTCTCTCTCTCTCTCTCTCTCACACACACACACACACACACACACACACACACACACACACACACACACACAACAGACACAAGGACCCAAGACTCCCTGGTGAGGAAGGTGCACACAAGTTCCTGTGGCATAGGGCCTGGTTGCTGTGTGTGGAACCTGAATTCCTGGTGTGGATAGTGTGTGACTTAGAGGCCTAGAACCTTGTACTTTAAGGTGACTGGACTGCGGTAGGTATCTCCAGCTGCACTCTCTTTTGGTCTCTTCTCCCCTGCCAATGACCTGCAAGGCACCTGGCTAGTAATCAGCTCTTGGAGGGAATTGGGAGACAGCAGCAGGGCCGCACCAGAAGGTCAGTTTAGGGCCAGTCCTCCAGCCCAGGCATTCCCGGAAGCCAAGAGTGCAGGGCAAACAAGCTCCAAATACTGCACCTTGGAGGGAGGCCTGCATCAGAGAATACTTGGGCTTTCCTTCCTGCTTGCAGCTTTGGTAGGCCCCTGCTGCTGCATGCACCTCCACTTCCAGGTTACCTCTCCTGTCTCCCAACCAGTGCTTGGAGATTTCCTCAGCGATGAAATATATCTTTCTTGACTTCTTCATTCTTGGCTGATTTGTTGTAGCCCTCCCTCTCTCTGGCAATCTGTTGGCTTCTCTCCTGAGCTCTAGCCTTCCTGCTTCATGTGTCCCTTCATTGCATCTATGCTCTGTCCTGCCCTCCCATTTTGTCCCTTCCTTGGGTTCTCAGTTCACCTCCTCCTCCTCGTTTGGTGAAGATGCATCCCCTATGTGCTCCATACTCCCCTCATGACTTCTTACTTACTCCACGAAAACACAATCCTCCCTTATCACTGCCTATGGCTTCTTTCTTCTCCAAATGAAATCAGCTTTCCCACTCTACACTCTTGATGCCTGTCACCTCACTCAGGCACCTGATTCACTTTCCTTTAAGCTGTCCTCTCCTTTGTGCATCCTCAACTCCCCCAACCATAGGGCTCTTCTTTCCTTCTCTGTATTTAGCATTCCTCTGTCTGCTTTATGTGTTAGAGCCATGGCCTTGAGCAGTAATATGCTCACAAACAGAAGCCAGAACCTGAATTGAAGCCCATGATGACTGGGCACTTACCACACCCCCTACACACACACAAACACACAAAAAGTAGAAGAGATGTTATCAAGAATTTTATCAGAGGGCTGGGAAGGTAGCTCAGTGGTAGAGCACTTGCCTTGCATGCATGAGGCCCTGGGTTTGATTATTCAGCACCACATAAGCAAAAAAGAAAAAAGAAAAAAGCCAGAAGTGGTGCTGTGGCTCAAGTGGTAGAGTGCTTGCCTTGAGCTGAAGATCTGTGGGACAGTGCCCAGGCCCATAGTTCAGGCCCCATGATCGGACCCCCAAAAAAATTTATCAGAGAATGGGAAAACATAATTGATCCAACATTATTGGCTTTGAAAAATAAAATCAGGGAGAGAATAAACAAGAAATAATACACATTATTTGTCCTTACTCCTTATGATTCTAATAATGTAGTGTGTTCAAATTTAAACAACAATTAAATGAGTGCTTACAGCTAATGGAAAAGTGACAATAACAGCTACCTTTCAAGGGATAGGTGGTAGGAAATTAGACGTTCCTCATAAAACCTGTTCAGGTGTGAAGGCCCAGTATGGAGTCTGCCCCAACTCTCTTCCTGGCTATGACCTCTGATGCTCTTGGTTATGATCCTGGAGCTGGGGATACGGCTGCCATACCCAATCTGTGCTTCACCTGCAACAGGAAGGTGCCCTGATTCCATTTGTCAGTACTTACCCTGCTGGAGCCTAAGATTATTGTGATTACCACAAATAAATAAAGCTTGAGAAACCTCAAACCACATAGTACCTGAAGCAGAAAGTGGCATGTGGAGAGCACTGGTGAGTAGTGGAAAGGGAAGGGTGTATGTGAAGGGCTTGTACAGCCCTGTATCAGAACACCAGGGCAGAGTGAAGGGATGAATATGGTCAGAATACTTTCTGTACACATCTGAAAATGGAACCATGAAACTTATGGAGATTGCTTTGGGAAGTGGGAGGGATGAGTGATGGAGGGAAGGAAGTCTGGCCCAGGTCCTGTATGCCTATCTGGACATGTCAAATGCAACTCTGGTACAATTAGTTCATGTTAATAAACAATGTAAAGGGATTGAGAGCCTGTGGCTTCTATCATCCTAGCTACTCAAGAGGCTAAGAGGATCATGCTTCAAAAGTATCTTGGGTAGTAAATTCCTTGAGACTTTTTTTCGTTGGTCATGGAGCTTGAACTCTGATCATGGGCACTGTCCCCACACACTTCAGCTCAAGGCAAGCATTCTACCACTTGAGCTACAGCACTACTTCTGGTTTTCTAGTGGCTTATTGGAGATAAGAGTCTCATGGACTTTCCTGCCTGGGCTAGCTTTGAACTGTTGTCCTCAGATCTCAGCTACCTGAGTAGCTAGGATACAGGCATGAGCCACCGGTGTCCAGCTTCAGACTTTTACCATAATAAACTGCCCAATAAAATCTTACAGTAGCATTGTGAATCAAATGATAGAGTGCTACTTTTGAGGAAGAAATTTCCATAGTGACAAACCCAAGCCCTGAATTCAAGCCTCAAGACTGGCAATAAAAATACAATAATAATAGTAAGAAGGAGGAGGGACATGAGGAGGAGGAGGAGGTGGAGGAGGAGAAGGGAGGAGAAGGAGGAGGAGTGAGGAGGAGGAGGGACAAGAACAACAACAAGAAGAAGCCTACACCGAAGATGAAGAACAAGATGACGACATGATGGAGAGGGCTGAGGATATAGCTCAAGTGATAGCATGCTTACCTGGCATGTGTAGGGCCCTGTGATCCAAGACACTGAGGACTGTTGGGATGGGTTTTTGTTTTTCTCCCTTAAGTGACTTTAGGGTTCAATAAAAAATAAGTAGATAAGTAGGTGGTTGTTCATGCCCATAATCCCAATACTTAGTAGGCTGACAGGAAGATTTTGAGCTTGAGGCCAGCCTGGGCTGCTTTCCTCAACAAAGGGAAAAAATTAGGAAGTAGTAAGTAGTTATATATTTGAAGTTATTAAACAAATGACAGTCCTCAAGGCTTCTTATCCCTTTCTTCTTACTTCAAAATTTCCCAGTGTAATAAAAAGCATCACAATGATGATACTGCATATTAAATGTGGAATATACTACATATTATATATGCAACTTTTCATCATGATTTTGAGTCAGTGCTGTTGATAACTTTTGGTCTTCTATATACATTTGGCATATGGATACAGTTTGTATCCATAGCCACATCCATATATATATATATATATATACAACCCTTTTTCTGGTCAATCATGTGTTGATCTATTTGTCATCATCTTGACTGAAATACTAATGTGTTGAATACATACCTTGTAAATATCTTCAGCCTCAGGAGAGCACGTTTTCTACTTTGCCTTGATTGAATTAAAAATGTTGTTGTAATATAGACAAATGTAATGATATTTTCATATATATATTTCCTATTTGCATTTCCTTTGGGAATTACATCTACATACTTGAAACACACTGTCATTTCCTTTTCAAAGATTACAAGTGTTGTATTCTAATTGTGCCATTTTACTTGATTCTAGGAATTGTTTGCAAAGACTTTAAGAAAAGATTTACCTTTCTCACATAGAGAGATAATTCTTCAAATGGCTTTTTATCTGGTAGTCTAGTGTCAGATCTCTGGTTCCCACACAGGTTCATTTCCCGTATCTTAACCCAAATTTCTTTTTTTTTTTAAATTTTATTTTATTTGAGAACATACTGTACAGAGGGGTTACAATTACATTGGCAGGATAATGCATACATTTCTTACCAAGCATTGCAGCCTCCTCATTTGTTTACCCTTCACCTCCCTTCCCAGCCTCCCCCCTCCCCCCCACCCAATCATACCCCCCTCCCCCCCACTCCGACATTGTAAAGCTTGCTTTGACATGACATTTTGTAATTCTCCTTGTTACAACAGGTTAACCCAAATTTCTTATTGTGCTTCTTCAGGTTTAATATCAGACTGTCTTTATCACAATGCTTTATTATAACAAATCTCCATTTCAAGTGTGTTGTATCCCCAGATTTGTTCTTCCACATTCTTTGAGTCTTTGATCTTTGAAAATCCCTCCCAACATTCTTTGCTGGAGATGAAATCCAGGCTTTCCTGCATGTGAGGCCAGTGCTCTATGACTGAGCTACACTCGCACACAGCTCTTAACTTTGAGAAGCAACTGTCACTGCCTCTAGGTGAGAGTTTGTGAAGTTTCCCTCTAGGAGTAGCGGGTCTTGACCCAGGGTCCTTGACTTTGGTCACAGAATATGAATTTCCAGAAAAGTTACCATAGTAAGAAATCTTGACAGAGCTTTACTGGGTAAGCAGATAAACAGACAAGTAGACATGCAGATAGAAAGAGATATGCAATGTGGATGCTCTCAAAGGGATTGACACAGAACTCTTTGACAATTTTTATGATAAAAGCAAGATGAGTCATAAACTCATGCAGAGAGGTGTTTATCTTTGCTCTTGATCATTCTTGGTGTTATGCTTTTTGAGTTCTTGTATATTTTGTGACTTACTCTTTAGTGCATTTAGTGGATTTTTCCATGAACAGTTGCTTATCCTTATGATGAGAAATGAATCCTGTTGTTTCTCAGAAAGACTGTATTTAGAAGAAAACAAGATAATGCTTGTATGTGTCTAATTATATTGTTTCTTTCTGTGTTCCTGGATGCCATTCTGCCACGCAGACCCCAGTAGAGTCTGCTTAGCATGGGAAACCATCTATCAGACCATGATAGGGGCCTCGAGACCTATCTCTGAGTTTTGGGACTTCACCGAAGTCTACCTCAGAGAATGGGGCTTTACAGAATCCTATCTCCAAGTTTTGGGACTTCACCGAAGTCTACCTCGGAGAATAGGGCTTCTAAGAGGCCTACTCCTGGGAAAAGGCTGGCAAAAACCCCTGGAAAAGATGTGTTTCTGCCTATCTTTTCCTCATAAGAGTGCCTATTAATCTTTTACTGTTTCTACTGCTCATTGTACTTACTCATTGTCAACGTTCCCTTATTCAAAGCTCTTTAAGAGTGTTGACGACTCCAATATCTGATGAGTGTCTTAAAAATATGACTAACTCACCAGAGTTCAGTGCTACCCTGAAACCCCTCTTATGGAGGCTAATATAAAAGTATTGGGGGTTTCACAAAGTCACTCCAGCAGAAGGAATTGTAAGAAATTTACAAAAAGTTGTAGGCGCGGCTAGAACAGAAAGAATGTATGGCAATTGCTGAGATAACTACTTAGGAGAAAGAACTTCCTCATTTACTAAGAGACTTGCTAAATCTAAGTCTCCTTGGTGCTTACTATTAAAGAAGGAACAGGAAAGATCTTAATGGGACAGTTAAGGCCTCTATAGAAAAAAGTAGTGGTTAATTGGTGACAATCATCGAAACCCATTGTATTTCTTAAAAATAGAGGTAAAGCTGGAAACAAGTGCCTATCAGGCGACCAGTTGGTGACCACCCAAGGACGAAGCCCTGCAGCAAGGTTGTGTAACCTTTTGCCCTTTCAGGCGACCAGCTGGTGACCGCCCAAGAATGAAGCCCTGCAGCAAGATTATGTAACCTTTTGCCCTTTCTTATGGAGACTTTTGCTATAAAAGTTTGTTATCCTCTGCATTAAATCGCACTCAGCACTCAGCACTCAGCATCCACTCCTAATGTGTGTGAGTTGTCTGTTTGCCATCTCCCCGTCCTATTCCAGGTTCCTCCCCTAGGTATCCTCCGTCGTCCCGACAGAACCCGGTCCGCGGCACCATTCCCTAGGTATTATTTTCCCTAACCTATCCTGCCTTGGAACTATGAAAAGTTCTGATAAGACTTCAGAAAATTGCATTCAAGGTATAGATTTCTTTGACAGAAAATAATATCTTCTTCATACTCAGTATTCCTGTTTATGATTGTGTCATTGTTCTCATTTAGCTATATTTCAATTATTTGGAATGTTTAATGTTCTTTATGTAGTATTATATATGTTTTGTTAGATATAGATCTTGGGGTGCTTTTTTGTTAGGTTTGCTTTGAACAACTCTTGGGATTGAATTCAGATCCTGGTGTATAGAAGAAAGAATACATTCTGCTACTTAATACGCAATACAAGCATGGAAGTTATTCTTGAAACTATGTTGGATACTACGTTTTATCCATCTTCTGATGTAATTTAGTATTTTATCTTTTTTTCATCCTGGGGATCACACAGTATCTCTTAGCTTTTTCCACCCAAGACTGGCACTGTACCACTTGAGCTACACCTTAATCTGGCTATTTTACTGGCTAATTGATGGTAATTATCAGAGATTCTTTTCAGCCTGTAGAGACTGAGATCTGAAAATCATAGGTAGAAGCTACCCTGGGCATCAGAAAAACTGGCCATGGTACTGTGTGACTCAAATGGTAAAGCACTATCCTTCAGGAAAAGAAGCCCAGGGACAGTGCTCAGGTCCAGACTTCCTGCCCTAGCACAAGTAGATTAACAGAAAACAAAACTCTGATTCATCTGACCGGTCTTGCTTTAAACCATGAGCCATAGAACTCAATCTCTTAATTAGCTAGGATTACAGGTTCATATAGCGACAGTAATAGTTGTCTATTATTATTTTTGGAAGATTCTTTTACAAAAACAGAATGTAGATGCTGGTGGCTCATGGCTGTAATCCCAGCTACAATGGAGGCTGAGATGTAAGAATATTGCTTCAAAGTGGGCCCTAAGCAGGAAAATTTGAGGCTTATCTCCCAAAAACACCAAAAATGTGGAAGTAGAGCTGTGGCTCAAGTGAGAGGGCACTAGTCTAAAGCAAAAAGGTTAGGGATAATGTCCAGGCCCTAAATTCAAGCACCAGAATCAGCCTAAAATTTTTAACTGCTTGGAAGACGAAATAACCCCCGGATATGGCAAGTAATAATTAACTTAGGTTACCTGAGAATCTGGGTTTGATAGCCACCACCTAGATAAACAGACAAAAGATATTTCCACCGCCAGAAGAAATTTTCTGCTAATTAATCTGTACTAATTATCACACTCTGTTTCATTCCTTACACTATATCATTTAGAAAGTGAGACAAAAATAACTCTGATAGAAGGGAGATTGTTATGTGATGACTACTTTAGTAACAATGCATTCCTCAGTCTGTTAAAATGAGGTGTCACCTTTCATATCATCTTAGAAATATGTGTAAGATTCTTAAATTTCAACTAAGTGTTAACTTCACTGTCCTCTGTGACTTGTATAAATATTAGAGAGGTAAATGAGGTAATGAAAAGGGAATATAAAAGAATGTTCCTTTGAGGATGAAGTGGTTTGAAGCTGGCCAACCAGGTAGGTATTCAGGAGGCCAGGGCTGTTTCTCTTTCCTAAGGTCCCTCTCCTTGACTGGACCCCTCCCCTTGAGTCTAATCAAAAGATGAGCTTACAAGTTTGGGAACAGTAGTAGTTTGACTTGAAGGCTCTTTCTAAACCCTCTTGCTTGTGTTCCAGGAACTAGTGCAATCCTTGGCTCACTGGGCTCTGAATTTGAAAGAAATTGAAACTGAAAACCAACTTGAGCAGCACATTTTGGAGAAATTGTGTCAAAGGAACAGATAGCACATTTGAACAGATCATGGGAGGGCCTCTCCTGTGAAGAAGTCAGTCATCTGCTCATAGGAGGTTGCAATGTACCAAATGTCAATGTTAGAAAGGAGCTTTAATTTTGTTAAACTCGAAGCCCTGTTCAGTGGGATTACTGCTCCTCCATTGTTCATTTACATTCTGAAGTTTAGAAAGCAGCAACATGCTTCACAGAAGCAACCCCTGTTTTCCATAGCACTGGCTGCTGCAAGTTTGCACACTGTTAAGGAACTTATTGAAAATGATTTTAAGCAGGCAGAATAATAAAGGGTTGGGTTGTAGTGGAGCTCAAATTTCGCTGGATAGATGGTGATAAGTGTTATGTTTCTGCTGTAGGAAGCCTCTGCTGGCCTCTTGCTTGGCCAGCAGCTAATGTGAGTCTACCAGTAGGAGTCTTAATAGGCTCCTCTAAGCATGGGGGCTCTTACATTGGTAAATATTTTCACATACAATGAAAATTTTACTTAGAAGAGCTGGAGATTTTAAACTTTTTGGAATGACCAAATCAGCTCCTTGAACTCAGATGGTAGGAATATTCATTTGCTAACTGCTACCAATAGAATCCTGCTTAGAGTGGTAGAAAGTTTATGTCAGTGGTGAGATGAAGACAAATTGAAGGCTTCAAATAGTCTTAAAGATTTTTAAAGAACACACCATTCAATGCAAGTTGCCCTGTGGCTGAAAGTGGTAGAGCTATAGCCTTGAGAAAAAAAAGTTCATGCCACAATTAAAAAAAAGGAAAAAATGTTCATGGACATCTTCCAGGTACTGAGTCCAAGTTCTACAACCAACTTAAAATTAAAACAAAACAAAACAAACAAAATGAAAATACATACAATTCAAATGACAATGTACTTCATCATCTCATTTTGAAATGTCCTCTGAAGTTTTTTATTCAAGTTTTACACACAGGAAAGTGTTTGGAATACTGGGAAAGTTCTCTAAAAGCTTAGGTAAAGGAGACTTTAAAGCCATTGTGAGATTATATAGGAATCTGGGTTCTGAAAGGCCATAGATGTAAAAGCTAAAATGTGTGTTAGAAGAATGGAAACAAAAAGCTTGATTTTCTATGGATAGAATTTCAATCAAGCCTTTAAACAGGTTTGTCTGTGTACCTGGTGCTACATTTTGGGAATTTTGTATCTCTCTGAAAAACCTGGGGAGGTTTTGTACATAACAAGAAAATCTCTTTTACTTCACTCTATGAAGTGAGTGTTAATAGTTTACCAAAGGACCTTCTGTAGCCCTTTTAACTGAATGTATTTCAAGACTTTTAAGACCTCAGAATTCTTTGTACCTTCATCTAGGCTTAATTACATTATTTACTGTCAAGTTTATTAGTGTAAACCACTTAACCTTGTAAGGAGGATGATTCTGTGCTGAAGCCTGCTTGCTAAAGTTGCTTGTAAACAATGAAGCATTGGATATTTTGCATCACCCTGTGTAGAACAGACTGGATTGGGTTAACATTTCTATGATTTCCATGCAAAACCTATGCAATACCATTTGAAGTGTAGGATCAAATGAGTGGTGGACATTGGTTTAGGTTTTATTTTTCTTTATTTCAATTCTCCCTCATGTATATGGCTTTATTATTCCTGGTGCATTGTATTATAAATGGTTGATATACAGCATGATGGGATTAGAAATTAAATCAAAACGGGACATTGGTCTTAACATGGTAAGTTTTTGATTAGTTTTAAAAAGGGGAAAGGTTTGAGTGAGAATTAAATTAGCAGGTTGTTAACATTCATAACTGAATAGTTAAAAGACCTAAAACAGAAGAAATTCATGGGGTCCTTAATATATCCAGCCTTTCTTGTTTCTGATGTTTGTTATCACCTAGTTGTAATAGATCTGCAATGAGTAAAAGTCAGTTTTGTTGGGCTGCTACAGGTGTTACTTCAGCAAGCCTTGAGAATGTCTGTTGATACTGAACCTGAGGGTTGTAAGAGGAAAACATACATGTAAATCCTTAATGATGCTGACTAAAAAGAATGAAATTTACAGTCTTTTCTTAGCAGGGAATGGTATACCTGTTTTGTTCGCTATCTTCAGCAGCCAAATGCATTTTTATAGGCAGGTGACTATCAGGAAAGAAGAGACTGTAGACAGACTCAATTCATGGATTCAGTTAAATGATGAAATCAAAGAGCTGTGTGGATACCTGGTGCCAGATGGAAACAAGTTCTAGATACAACAGACCTCCCATTGAAGAAGAGGTTGTGACATTTCAGAAAGTGAGCCAGCAGGTATTCTCAGGTGGATGTAGTTAGAACCCTCTAGTCACTGCTGAGAATCTAATGTTACATAGGTGTTTTCTGTAATTGTTGAGTTTTTAGACCTACTTTTCATCTTTCTGAAGGAAATGAAAAGATTATAAAGAGGTGAGAAGTGTGAACCCTTTGTAGGTGGGCATGTATTGAGAGCAGTTGCTTCCTCTGGGTTGGCAAGTCTGGTAGGAGGAGGGGCTTGTGTCTCCTGAAGCATTTTGATGTCTCAAACCTATTAAGGATTCTAGTTACTAACAAAGGGCAGATGTCAACCACAATGAACATGATGATTTTAGGTGGTCACTAGGCCCCAGATGTAATATAAATAATAAGACCAATGTTCTTATAGTTAATCAAACTGAGTTCCATCCATTTGTAGGTTCTCGAGTAAGATAGAATGGAGAGAAATTAGAGAGGCTGTTGCATTAAGAAAGTAACAACTATCACACCTCATGAATATGCGTAGAGGGTCTTTCTTGACCTTTTAGCCTGTAAATTTGTGTTAAGTCATAATATGATGAGAATTTTTCAATTACAAAAATCATTAAGAGGCATGCATATATTTGTTGGTAAAGAAGAAATGCATTTGGGGGGTTAGAATTGAAAAAAAGAATAGGGAATTGGGGTAATAGTGAAGCTTCCTGTTTTAAATTCCTCTTGTAGGACTACATGAAGGAAAGAATCTTCCTCAGTTCAATCAAGTCCCAATTGAAGCAAATGCGGTAGCAGTTTCTATGGCCAGCAGCAAGATGACAACTGTCATGATGCATGCCAACCTTAGCCAAATCAATGAGCACTGGCAACATGTCTTTGATGTCATTGGAACAAGGTAAGAAATGCCTTACAATTGTTTTCTACTCTCATGGTTCTTCACAGAGCTAAGAAACTAAGCATGTCCTTTCTCTACAGTCATCTAGCAATTCTATAAAACTGCAGATTCATGTTTGGTGTTTAGAAAGAAAAATTGGAAATTTTGCACTCAGCATTAAAAGAGATGTATTATTAGTTTAAAATGTTATGCATTAGGTTAATGGTTTTCTAGTACTGAGGATCAAACCCAGAGCCTCTGGTAAGGAAATGCTGCACTTGTGTTGCTTTGATACTCAATCTTCCTATGTTACCCAGAATGGCCTTCATCTCCTGAGCTTGAATGATCCTCCCTGCTCAGCCTTACAAGTTGCTGGACTATAGGTGTCCTGTTATGCCTGTATAGATTCAGCTTACACATTTATTTTGAGAAGATTTCCGAGGGAGATTTTCATGAGGATTTAGTAATTCTCTGTTGAAGCTGCATTATCAGCAAAGGATCTCTCTTGTTCCAAATGATGCCTATCTATTACTGACTGTGTGGCAATTGTGATAGGTCAGGCCAAAAGCCTGGCTTCTAAAAGTGGGTCCTGACTGCTCCCACACTAAGAACCTAAGATAACAAAGATTTATTCCACAGACTAATGGACAATTTCAGGGAAGAGAAATATGAGATAGCTTAGACTTCCCTAGAGGAACTTTTAGGATCAGAAAAGAGTTACGAATCCAAACCAAAGTAGGGCATGCAGAACAGAAAAACAAAAACAGACTGGTTTGGGGCAAGCCATCAAGCTTCACTCTTGCACATTATCCACATTCTCCCTGATCTGCCCAAACCACCTTCTCTTTGAACAGCAAGGTGGTGATTTACCATGTTCTAACGCCACTCTACTCATGCACAGGATGCTTTTCACTAGTTAGCTGGAGAAATTATTAAAGAAAAGATAGTGTCCTCGAATTCAAGCCACAGGAACAACAACAAAAAGAAAAGAAAAGAGGAGAAAAAAAAACCTAAAAGGAAAGGAAAAATTTGGAAACAGCCAAAAACTCCTTAAAATTTCATAGATGGAATTTGGGTGTTTCTGGGAAATTGTTAGATTTTTGAAAAATCTAAATTGGTGTAAGGATTATGCTGCATATCTACCTAGCAATTCTGCTACTTTATTGCTGTGTATACATGAGAGCATGGAAAATGACCCAAGAATCAGTTTAGTGTCTGGGAATACCTTTTTTATAGTGAGCAGGGAGCTATTATAAAAAATAAAGAAGGACATGATTTACATTCAACCGAAATTATCTGTTAAATAAAAACAAAACCAAAATAGTCTCATAACCCCAATTATAATAATATAAGTAAGAATTAAAAAGCCATCTAATCTCATGATCCCAATACAATTTCCATTTTTCGGTTGGCCTAACAATGATTCAGGAGGAAAACTGTACTTTTTCATGAAAAAAACCTTACCTATGCTTCCACAGGTGGGAGAGAAAAGTCCATAGACAACCATACAGTCTTGGGACCTAGGGTCTAGCACTGGTGGAACCCCACTTCCTCAAGGGTGGTACAGTGCATTGTGGGAATTGTAGTTTCCCTTGAAGCACAGATGCTCTGAAAGTGCTTGGTTTCTATTTTTTTAAGGGGCAAATATTGTTCTGCGCATGAGCCTCCCCACTCCCTGTGGGTATTTTCAGCCTGCAAATTCCAGTTCCTTTCCCTTTGCCTTGCTGCTGGAAGTTTTCTCTTCAGTGGAGCTTGGGACTTGTAACTTGAAAGTATCTCTCCACTGTCAGGCAGGAACTGCGAGCTGGATGCAGAACCCAAGAAGGAGTCTATCCTCCACATGTTACTCCAGTAAGGGGCTGATGATTTGTTCAGGGTTCAAGAGTTTGTGTTGCCAAAGCCCTTGTGCCTCCAGGTGCCAGAAACTAGCTCGCAAAGCTCTGACAGCAAGTTGGGTAGTTCTCCCGAATAGGAACAACAGGGAATTGTGCATTTATATTTTCATGACTATGAATCATTGCTGTTAAGCCATGTGACTTTATTAAACTTTGCCCAGGTGTAAGATGAGCATGGTAACCTTTGTAGTGAAATTGTGAAGTGTGTGTCTGCTTTGACTCCATTTATATTGCAGTTGTATTTTGGGTTTCTGTGTTGTTTCACCTAGAGGTGTCTCTGTTCTCCTCCCTTGTTAGATTTCTTAGCACTCCTCGCTGTAGTTAACACGTGTTTGTACAAGACCTTCTTTCTAGGAACATGTACACATGAGATATTACAGTAGTGTTTGATGGTCCTGTTTTTCTTCTTTCTTTTAAGCAATGAAGCCTAGCAATGTTTGAAGGAAGATATGTTGTTAACTCTGACAAGCCCTACAGAGCAGAGGCACAAAGGCAAAGTAAGGGCAAAATGTTTCCAGCTTCCTTGCCTTAAGCAAAAATTGGTTCTATTTCCTAGAGCACAAGACTCAGGTGGTACTCTTTCCTCTAACACTCCCAATCACTTGGTGCTGTTGGAAGATTAACAGTAACTACTAGGAGAGGAAATAAACTTGCCTGAGAAATCAGACAGAGCCTAGTTCTCAGAAGGGATATGGGGCTGTGGTTTTTGGTGGAGGAATAATTATCACAACTGAAATTATCTGTATCAGTTCTTACTAATTTATTCAGTGTCTCCACAGTATCATTTCTAGTGCATGTTCTCTGAAATGTCCCACCTATGGATATACTGATAGTAGCCTTAACTCGTTGGTTTTTACCTGCAGTTCAGAAATTGTTGGTCAAAGATTGTTACAGAAGGAAATTTGAGGTACTGTGTCCTGCTCAAGTTTGTATGTTTTGTAGATGTAAAATATAACAAAATATTAGCTAGTGTTATCCATTTTGTCTCAAAATGCTGAAAGACGTATTATTTCACTTAAGAAATTCTTTGTGGGAATTGAAGTCAATGAAGCTTGAACATTTCTTTAAAATATCTTAGTGAAACATGTTGATCCCTTTTATCCTTTGCACTTCCTATGGATTTTCCTAGCTTAAAATGTTACTAGTATGGATATTCTCCAGTTTATTTGTTCTTGACTAGATACAACTTCTCCACTACAATAATGAGCCTATTTTACATTACTTAAAATGAGAGACTGCTAAAATATGTATTCCAAAACAATTGTTCAATAGAATTTAAATACACTACAGTGCCCGTTTTTCTGTGCTACTCCTGGTTCCTGGATTCAAGCACTGGACACTGACCCTGAGCTTCTTTTGTTCCAGCCTAATGTTCTTCTATTTAATCCATATCTCCACTTCCAGGTATTTTTAGTAGTTTATTGGAGATCAGAGTCACTTAGATTTTCCTGCCCTGGCTGGTTTCAATCTGTGGTGCTCAGATCTCTAACTTCTGAGTAGCTAACATTAAAATCATAAACAAGTCAGCCCAATTACAATACACTCTTTTAGATACAGATTATATTTCTAATAAAATAATTTGAAATAAGACTTTCAATTTTAAAGATAGCAGAAATCCTAAAACAAAAACAAAAAAAAAAAAATCCCACCCTGAAATCTACAACACGCCTGGTCTTGAGTATTTGAATATGGATTAGTGTATAAAATTTTTTTGCAAGTCTTTAAAGTAAGAAAACATTCTTGTAATGTGGAAAACCCAATATGAATGTGCAGATGTTGCTTTTAAATGATTCATATTGTGTTTCTTAGCAGAAAGGACCTAAATGAAATTTATAGATTTTCATTTTTCATGCATATCACTATGAAGTTCATGTTATTTTATATTAAGATTTTCCATTCGATGCAGTTGTTAAAAAAAAAAAACCCGGTCTGGATAGTAGGATTGCCTGCCAACAAATACAAGAAAAAGCATATAGTATGCAATTTGTTTATTTTTACTAGTCTGCATTTTAGGGTGTCATCAGCTTGGAATTTTGTGTTAGTATTATTTGTGTAACTTAAGATTTTAATCTTCTGGTTCATTGGCTGTGGTTGTTGGTTGGGATTGTAAATCCTATGACTAGTATTTCATGTTACAACTTTATTAGGCCCTTTATCTACATCAGGATGGCCATAATTCTCTTTCTCTTTATGTGGTGCTGAGGAATCGAACCCAGGGCTACAAGCATGCTAGGCAAGCACTTTATCACTGAGCCACATTCCTAGCCCTAAGGATGGCCATAATTCTTCATATGATTGTTTAGGAAAGTGAGAATTAGGGACTTCTCAAACCTCTATTTACATAATCTTTACTGATTATGTGAAGCAGGTTAAATGGCAAATTTCAAGTCATTGCACAAGGGTGCTCTGAGTATTTGGATACAAGGAAATGTGCCATTTGAAAATCACTACTGAAATATTATGAAGGTAATATGTATTGTATAAATTTTCCTGTATAATTATGGGTGAAAAAGTACTGAGTTATAACCTATATGCTCTCCATGGAGTTTAAATATGTAACTGAGTAAGATAGAGTACAAAAACACAATGGAGTCCTAGAATCCATTTTAACGAATAGAAAATAATTCATATAACCCTAAGTATTAATAACTAGGGTTCCTGAAGGTGTGGATTTTTGTTTCAATTATTCAATTATTTTTAGGAACCTTAGTTTTATGAATTCTGTATGTATATTAAACTAGAAATGAATTGCTTTTATACTGTCTGTCTACAAACTAATGGACTGTGGAGTCATCTTCAGGAGAGTATTTAGTACTCTACTTGAGATATAAAGATTATTTTCCCATAAGAAGGCTTTTGTGCTTTTTCACTCCATGTGTAATTTTTGAACAGGAGAATCTGGAGCATAATCACACAGGTTCTTTCCTGACTATGTCTATTGCCTTGTCTCTAAGCCATGCTTCCAGAATCTTCTGTTCATTGTCAACAGCAAGAAAGAATGAGAGGATCTCTGGTAAGTTGCTTTTTATTTTTCATTTTCCACATTCCATTTTAGAAAGCTTAGGGTGTCTACTATTTAAAAACAGAACAAATGATTCTGCTTTAGGAACATGTTTCTAAATCAGATAAAGATGGTTTTTAGAGTTCCTTTTTCAACATAACGACTTGTACATCTCATTGTTGCAATAGGTCCACCTGTACCCCTAGTTAAATTATTTTTTTTTGCCCTTCCCCTCCACAAATTCTACCAACATCAAATACAGTGAAAATAGGGGCTATACCATGGGGGAGGGACATACAAAGCAACATAGAAATCATCTTATAAATACGTTAGCAACAAGTGCATGAAGGAAAAAAAAAAAACATTTGAATACTTAGCTTGGGTTCATAATGTACTCGTTATCTTGCCCATGTAATTGTAACTCCTCTGTATGGTATTTTCACAAATAAAGATGGTTTTTAGAATGAGTAGATTATAATAAGTTACAGTCTGTCTAAATTGAGGGCAGACTTGCTTCCAGTTTTTCTGATGTGAGAAAAAGTAGTTACACTTGCTATGTGATTCAGAGACATTGAGGAGGTCACTTGTTATGTAAAGTGAACATTTGCTGGCAACTTGTCAGAGATCACCTCTTTATGAGTAATGTTGGATTATGTTAAAGAGGTTTTACCGGTGTTTCTGAAATAGTGTTGTCTCACATACAGTTTCAAATGTTATAGAAGACTGAGTAAACTATATGTAATTAAACTACTCTCCATACATACTTCTTGAACTTCTTCCTGATCTCTGACTACATAAAACTTGATCATAGTTGATGACATAGGGTGTGGTGTTCATGGAAAGTCCTCTCTATTTTCCCTAGGTGTCCTCTCATGATTTTTTTCTCTATTTTCTCTCTTCATTCTGTTTCCTACTCATTAACTTTCATTATTCCTCTCTTTCTCCTGCTTTTTATATATTTTTCGCCCTGTCTCCTCTTCTCTTTCAGTCCCCATTCTCCCCATGTGTCTCTCACTGTTTTTTGACATGCTGTATTTGGGAACTATTTTGTCTTACTGATCAATTTACCTTTGCTGACATGGCTCTTAGAATTGACATTTTTCTTTCTTTCTTTTTATGCTGGGGCTTAATCTCTGGGCTTGGGTGCTGTCCCTCAGCTCTTCAGCGCAAGGCTAGCATTGACATTTTTCTTACCCACTTTATAAGAAATTGTGGCTACCTGTAACTCAAGGCAGGCTTATGGGATTCCAGAGCCAAAGAAAATCAGAAAAACACAGACATGAACAGATAGAGAGATGAAGAGGAAACAAGTGGCCCCAAGGCTCACTGGCACTTGGTCCCCAAGTCCCCATAAGCAAGCATATTTGCTTGAGTTTACACAGGGAAGGTTACCACTCATACATGGAAAAAAAGATCTATAGTAATGTTACAACCATCCAACTATCCATCTATTACATTTTTGATCTTCCATATATGAAGCTGTATAATCATTAAATATGCAGCTCCTGTTCCTCTTTACCCCAGACTCAGGAAATTTCATAATTTTTGGCTCTATGAGTTTGTTCATCCTTGGAAGCTCAGTGAAATCATACCATGCTGTTCCTTTAGGTACTTTATTTATCTCATTTTACTCGTTTCATCCATGCCATAAAAGGTAGTAAATTTTTCTTGCTTTCAAATAATTTATCTATCATTTACAAGCTTCTATATTGTGGTTATTGTGAGTGGATGTACAGTAATTCTTAAAATATTTCTTCTAGTTCTGGTTTCTCTTCTGTTAGGTACAAATCCAGAAATAGGTGTCCTGGATCCTATTTCTGTGTAATGCTTGACTTAGTTCTTTTAGGAATCTCAAAAATACCTATGATTTTTTATATTACTGCCAGAAATGTGTCTGGGTTCATATTATTTTCACATCCTTCCCCAAACTTGTTAAATATTGGATAATTTTTGTCACTGTTTTTTAAACTATGTCCATACAACATGTATAAAGTAGTTTTTCAATATAATTTTGATTGAATTTTGCCATGATAATTGATATTGGACTTCTTTATATGTTTTAATCACCTATTTATACATATTCTTTGTAGAAAATCTCTTCAATCTTTTTTCACATTGTCAAATTAGATTTTGTGTGTTAGGCTTACTTGTAGGATTTTCTTTTATATTTTCTAATTCATTGCAGGTACTAGTCAATTTAGAGATATACACAAATATTTAATCTCATACCATGCTTTTCCTTCTTTGTAGATCATGTCTTGTGATGTACAAGGTTTTACTTGGAGGCACTTAATCTTGTTTGATTTTTTTTATTGGGTAGTGTTGGTGTCCCATTCAAGAAGTAACAGTCAAATCTAATGTTATGAAGCTTCCTCCCTTCCTCTCTTCTTTATTCCTTTCCCTTTCTCTCTCTCCCCCTCCTCTACACTCCACACTGGACCGTTCTCCCTCCTTATTTTTTTGGTCCCTTTGCTCTTCTCCTCTCCCCCTCCCCCAATCAGTTTTTTTTCTCTTTATGTCTGAGATGAGGATTTGTTGTGTTGCATGTTTGGTGTCTAACATTGAAACTCATGGTATATACCTACCTATGCCTCCACTGTGACTTTCTTGTGGTAGAATTGGAACATGAACTCACAGGCCTCACAGTATTCAGCTTCCTCCTTCACTGCTGGCATTATCTCTTGAGCCATGCCTCCAAACATTTGATTAGCTCCTTAATTTGAGCTGTCTACCCAGTATGGCTTCCAGACTGTAGCCTCCTTAGTACCTATGGTAGGATGAGGTTCTTGTGCCAGAAGTATTCGTTTGTTTTTTTTACCTGAATATTTATTATTAACAGTTAATTGGATACAACAATAGAATGAGATTATTATTAATCGCTTATATAAAATCAATATTCAACCTAAGCTCCAGTATTTCATGTTTCAAATTAAGTGCTGTATATTATTTCTAATAATTTTAGCTGCTCTTCTAAATGTGTTACATATTTTTCACTCTATGCTCACACAATTCCATGGAGAAATTGTTTCGAAATTAATTTATTCTATGGTTGATATAGTGGTGATCTATGGGGAAACTACTAGTCCTTAGGTCAAGTAATGAGTACATTTTCTGTGTCTTCCATACCCTCACTCTCTCACAATCTTTCCATTGTGAATCATGACTTGTATAACTTACTTTCATCAATGCCTAATGACCTCCTCAGGTGCACTTTTTCACTCCATTTCCTTCAAGTTCTCTGGCTTTCCCCCAACCTCCCGAAGATATCCATGTGAATACACTATGCGTATTTAAACTTTTTTTTTTTTCCATTACTGGAGCTTGAACTTGGGACCAATCCTGGTCACCATTCCTGATCTTGATTTGATCAAGGCTACCACACTATCACTTGAGCCAAAATGTCAATTCCTATTTTTTCTGTTTATGTAGTGCTTAGAAATTGAATCTAGGGCTTCATGCATGGTAGACAAGTACTCTACCACTTAGCCTTAATCCCAACCCAAATGAATTTGTTTTTATTTAAAAGGTGAAGTAAGAAAGTGGCTACATTTAATATTCTATAAATCACAATGGTAAAATACATTTCTTTGAGATCCATTGTAATTTCCCCTGTGTTTATTTCACTCATAGAATACTATAAATATATTTTTTAATTTTCATGTATTTATCACGTATTTTTATTTCTCATATTTATTTCTACAAAATTTGTAGTTAAAGATATTATAACTGCATGGCCTTTTAAAGATGGATTTGCACACTTTGCTTTTCAGCATAAAACTTTTATTATCAAAGTGTATGATATGTCAGTTATTATAAGTGGTCTGTATCTGTGGTCATTTGTATGTCCCTCCCCCAGAGTATAACCCCCACTTTCACTATATTTGATGTCAGTATAACTTGTGGGGAAAAACAAGTCTTTTACGGATTCAGATGGACCTGTTGCAACAATGAGAAGTACAAATTGTCATGTGAAAAACGAGCTTTACAATGTCGGTGGGGGGGAGGGGGGAAGGACTTGGTGGGGGGGAGGGGGTAGGCTGGGAAGGGAGGTGAAGGGTAAAAAAAAGGAGGAGACTGCAATACTTGGTAAGAAATTTATGCATTGTCCTGCCAATGGAATGGTAACCCCACTGTACATTATGTTCACAAATAAAATTAAAAAAAAAAAAAAAACCAAATAGAAAGATCTGGAATGAACTAGCACTTTCTTCTCTAGTAGTCTTAACCAGATACCCCCACACAGCATAACCCTAGCTATCAGGTGGCCAGATGAGATCTGAAGGTTTTAGAACACTAAATTTGCCTCTCAAAAGAACCAAATGTTAAGCTGCACCACACATGTCGTTACTCTCTCGCAGTATTCAATTTTCTCTTCAACTTATTATTTTTAGGTGGGATTCAAAACACCCACCAGGGATTTTTTTTCCTTTATAAGTGAGAACGTTTTTGTTTTGGTAGAAAATGTGTTCAACTTCTAATCATTTGTCAAAGTTTTTTTTTTTTTTCATAAGAGATGTAGCTTTACATCTGCTTAAAGAACAGTAAATTACTCATATTCCTGATATCAAAAACTCTCATCTCTTTACTTTGGAAAAGAATAAAACAAGTCTACAAAAAATATATTTTTGTCTGATGTTTATATCCTTCATATTATCACTCCTTGTATTTTTCATTATTAGTTTTTGCTTATGCGTTCTATTTATATTTTTATTTGTACTTCTCTCTAGTTCATTTCTTAAGTTTTCTGCCATTAAGTTTTCTTTCTTCTGTTCATGTTTGACAGTGCCTTATATATTTCCTATATTATACAGTATTAATAAGGTTTTATTTTGATTGCCATTTTGCTATTTATTATCTGCTTCTCTCGTCTGATATTTATTTCTTATTTTGCTGCTATGTAACTTGCACACACCTCAAATTCACTGTAAATCACTTCTCATATAACCTGCAGGCATTCTCCTATACACTGTGAACCACCTCTGATACCTATTACAAATTAAATCTGATGTACATAGTTGTTATACTGGATTGTTCATAGGATACAAATAAGACTTCATGCTCAATACAGGTGCCATACTTTTTCAAAAATTTGTTTCTTTGTTCCACTGAATTTGTGCAAATCAAAATATGCAAGGCCTGCAAGATTTTTTGGAAAGGATATTATAAAGTCGCTATAATCTAGTCTGGTAATTTGACTGAAAATTTCGTTATAAAGAAATAACCAGAGATTTTTTTTAATGTAAAGAACAAAGGCCATTCTCAAGCTGAAGCATAGAGCTTCAGAAGAAGTACCATGAGCAGGAAAATTGTTATACTATAGAACTGCAAGTAAACAAATTTCCTACCCTGTCAGATTCTTTGTTAGGAACACATAGGAAGTTAACTTGCTGGATGTACTTCAATGTACGTTTACTAGGAACATTTAAATTTTACAATATTTTCACAGTAGAATTATCTGGCATAATATAGTTACTTTTCAATGGAATAATTATATTTATAACCTAAATCTATTCCCTTTTTACATGTTTTTGTAGAATTAATTCTTTGAACTCAGGCCTTCATATTTGCCAGGCAAGTTCAATATTAAGTGATCCATATGCCCAGTTAATGTACTTTGTTTTTAATACACTTATATATTTACATATTGAATTTTCATGCACTATGAATCATGAATTTAATGCTATAAGTTTTCCTTCCACAAGAGGAACTAAATACAATATGTATTCTATACATTTCTTTTTTATTTCAATAATTTAAATTTAAATTTAATTATCTTTTAATAGTTCTATAATGGATTTACCAATCAACAAATCAGTTCATGAATATAATGCATCTTGATCAATGTGACACATTTTATTCAACCCATCCCTCCTAACTACACCCCTCCCCTCAGTTTTCTTAATTTTGTAAGATATGCATTGAATTGTATGACTGCAGGCCTTGCTTCTTCTCTTCATTCAACTATCCCTTCCCTTTGACCCCACTCCACTAACTCTGTTACCAGGTTCCTGGTATTTATTTCCTTAAACTGTGAATTTGAATTCTCTCCTGAAAATACCATATTTTGTTTAATACATTTGTTTTAATACATAAGTTTTTAAATACAACCCCATTGTATTTATTTATACACTTATAAATTAGTTCTAGGTTTTTTTTTTTACCATTTTTTACTCTTTATTATTCATTCATATTATTATTATTTTTTATTGTGAAAATACCGTACAGAGGAGTAACAATTACATGGGCAAGATAACGAGTACATTTCTTATCAAGCATTGTTTTCTCCTCGTTGTTTCCCCTTCCCATCCCTTCCCATAGCCTTCTCCTCCCCCCACCCCCACCAAAGTTGTTAAGTTCGTTTTTCGACATAACAACTTGTACATCTCATTGTTGCAATGGGTCCACCTGTATCTCTAGTTAAACGATTTTTTCCCCTTCCCCTCCACAAATAATACCAACATCAAAAACAGTGCAAGTATGGGTTATACTGTGGGGGAGGAACATACAAAGCAACATAGACATCATCTTATACATATGATAGAAAAAATTTCATGAAAGGAAAACAAACAAAACAAAAAAACATTTGAATACTTATCTTGGGGTTCATTCCCCTACACATCAACTTTCTATATATTCCTTTACCTACACATTTACTATTTTAATAATCTTCTCATCTATGTAGATATATGTTGGCATTTTTACACTTGAAGCAGGATACTTTATTGTAACACTTAAAATGATGTGTTAATGAAGCATTCTCTTTCCCTAGAAATACCTTCAATGTATTTTGTTAGAAGAGGCCCTTTCCCCACTGGATTGTGTATTGAAGTCTGTTTTCTTTCAACACTTTACAGATACATTTTTCCTTTATGTGTGTTACTCATCATTCACCTCTGATATTTTCAAGCATGACTGTATTGGAGGGATTGTTGGCCATTGTTCAATTGTAATGGATTTCAATTTGGGAATAAAAAATGTTTCCTTTTAAGCACTTAACAAGAAATTAGTACCGTATTTTATTGCAATTTGTAAAACTTTTCTTCTATATTTTTTAGATCATGTCCCTCTTCTTATTTTTTTACCCTATCCTTCTTGTGGTGGTCATGTTTCACATTTTTGGGGGGTCTTCTTGAACGTTCCTCAAGCCTCTATCCATTTACATGCATCCTAACCTTAAGGCCTATTAAAATGCAAAGTTGGTTAAGAATCATTTTATGGTAATAAATATATATTCGGTATTATAGGAAGTAGACAATGTTCATAAAAGTGCATGCTAGCAGTTCTTTTTTACTTATGAAGGAAGCATCTGGCTATCTATGAACAAACTTATATATCTAGAAATTTAAAAACAGAAATGATTAATATAAGATGTTTTATTATGAGTATTAGGTCAAATCTTATGAGAGCCAACTCATTCATTTACTATTTTTGAGTACTTTTACACCCTTTAACATTTACCTGGACACTGCATTTCATAGATCTACTAATATGTTATTTATTCCATATGGTGTAATGACCATGTTGTGATTGCTTATGAGAGCAATATTTAATAGAAAATCTGAATAGGATTTCAGGAAAAATATTTGTTTACTTCACTGTTTCACAGGTATGTTGTAAATATTACCAAAATAAGCTAAACACACACTTTCAGACTACCAATTATACTTAAAATTGTCATGCGAGATGATTAGCTTTTTAGAACTGTTTATCTTGTCTTTATTGCTGGAATCAGAAGTGTGTTTTGATGTATTAGAAAAACTATTTGTATTTTCACAATAAAAAATATATACATAACTATATTAAAAAATAAAGAAAAATTTAGTATTTGTAATTACCAAGTTACTATGGGGGAAAATATTTTTTTTTGGGGTCCGGTCGTGGGGCCTGAACTCTGGGCCTTAGCGCTGTCTCTCAGCTCTTCAGCTCAAGGCTAGTGCTCTACCACTTGAGCCACAGAGCCACTTCCAGTTCTTTTCTTTTTGTTTATGTGGTGCTGAGGAATCGAACCCAGGGCCTCATGCATGCAAGGCAAGCGCTCTACCACTGAGCCACCTTCCCAGCCCCTATGGGGGAAAATATATTTACGTTGATTTTTTTTCTCTCTCACTGTATACATAACAGAGCAAGCTCCAAACACATTATGTGAGACAAAAGCACACATATAGAACAACGAAATTCCAGCCTCGGTGTTTTCATGACTCAGTGATAATAAATTGATGGAATATGCCCTTACAGAAGCTGGTGTCATTTGATGATGTGGCTGTGAAGTTCAGTTTGGAAGAGTGGCAGGAATTATATATTTCTCAGAAGACCCTTTATAGAGTTGTGATGCTAGAAACATATAGCACCTGGTGTCCTTGGGTGAGCTGAAAATATCACATTAAGTTGAAAGGTCAAATGATTTTTTTGTTGGTGGTTTGTCTTGAATTCTGGGCCAAGGTGCCTGCTATGTATGCCTCAGCTCTTCAGCTCAGCGTGAGCACACTATCATTGGGCCACACCACCTCTTCCAGCTTTCTGGTGGTTAATGGGAGATAAGTGTCTCACATCTTTCCTGCCAGGGCTGACTTTGTACTGTGATCCTCAGGTCTAAGATTACTGAGTAGCTAGAATTACAGGCATTAACCACTGATGCCCAGAAATGATTTGTTTTTAGTAGAAATGTGAATATTTATCGAATTTTCAATGCTATTTTAATGTAAGTTTATAGTCTGTGAGAAGTGTTATTTGTTTCTAAGGAAATCGTCAGGTGGATTATATACATTACAAGGCAATGTAATTCTCATTCTTCAAGAATCCAAATCAGCAGTTTGACAAAAAATTCCAAACTATGTTCCCTAAGCAGGAGACAGCCTCCACAAAATTGAGGTGATTATTGTGGGTGGATATATAATCTAGAATATGCATGAACAAACATACATATGTACATATATATGTATATATATTCATATACCTATATACATATATATGCATATATATGTGTGTATATCTACATATATACATATATGTACCTATATATGGATATATATGCCTATATACATATACATACACACACATATATATATGCATATATATGTATATAGGTATTTATATGCTTATATATGTATATTTGTGTGTATATATACATATATATGCACAAATATATGTATATATGTATATATGTATGTGCATATATGTAATGTATATATACACATATATACACATATTATATGTGTATATGTATATGTGTTTGTGTGTATGTGTGTGTGTGTGTGTGCGTGCAGTGGTTCACGTCTGTTATCCATGCTGCTTAGTTGTTTGAAATTTGAGGCTTTCATTTTGAAGCCAGTAATGCCAGTAAATGGTCCTTGAGACACTTATCTCAAATTAAGCACTCATTAACTGGAAATGGAGCTAGGCTCAAACTGATAGAATGTTAGCCTGGAGAAAAAGAACTGAGTTCAAGCCACACAACCTGCAAAGTTTAAACCAATGCTGGGGAAAAGTCAACCATGGGGAAAGTCAACCAGTGAGAAATGAGAAAGAAGATTTAGAGCAACCTGGTAAAAAGGATATCTGAGATCTTACAGCTAATTTGAAACAGCATGAGCAATAGTTCTCCACTGTTTCTTATTAACAGGGCACTGTGTTCCTAAACCTCAATTGATTGTCAAGCTGGAGCAAGATGAAGAGCTATATATGGGAGAAGCCTCAGACTAGAATTTCACAGGTCTAATAACAAAAAATGCTGGAGGGGATGTGGATAGAAGGGAACCTTACTGCATTGTTGGTGGGAGTGTAAACTTATTCAACCACTTTGGGAAGCAGTATGGAGGTTCCACAAAAGATTCCACATAGCGCTCTCCTATGACCAAGCAAACCCATTTTTGGGCATTTACCCAAATGATCACAAACAAGACCACACTAAAGCTACCCGCACATCTATATTTATTGCAGCTTTATTTACCATAGCTAACATATGGAACCAATACAGATGCCCCTCAGTAAATGATTGGATCAATAAAATGTGGCATATATACACAATGGAATTCTATGCCTTTATCAGAAAGAATGATATTGCCCCATTTGTTAGGAAATGGAAAGACTTGGAAAAAATTATATTAAGTGAAGTAAGGCAGGCCCAAAGAAACATAGGCCCCATGGTTTCCCTCATTTGCAATAACTAGTATATGTCTGAGTTAAGTAGAAAAGGTCAGATAAGTTGATGTTAGGGAAATGAGCCACAAGATAAGTATTCAAATTTTTTTCTTTAATGCGATTGTTTCTAACATATTAATAAGATTATTTTTTGTTGCTTTGTATGTCCCTCCCCCATGGTATAACCCCTGCCCACACTTTATTTGATGTTGGTGTAATTTGTGGAGGGGAAGGGAAAAAAAAAACAAATCGTTTAAATAGGGATACAAGTGGACCCATTGCAACAATGAGATGCACAAGTCGTTATGTCTAAAAATGAACTTTACAACTTTTGTTCGGGGGGGGAGGTTGGGAGGGAAGTGGGAAGGGGGGCGGTGGGAGGATGAGAAGGGATGGGAACCAGAAACAAAGGATGAGGCAACAATTCTTGGTAAGAAATGTATTCATTATCTTGCCCATGTAATTGTAACCCCTCTGTACACTATTTTCAGAATAAAAATAAGAATTTAACAGGTGAGTTACAGCATCTTGCATAGTAATCTTGGATCCAGAACTGAGTTGGTAAGTTCACTTGCTCTGTATTGACCAATAATATTCCTAATTCCCCTGAGTCCCATGTGTGGCAGAGAACTACGTGATTCTCTCTGTTAGATTTGTGAATAAAAAGTGCATGTAGATACACACTGAACTGTGTATGTCAATAAAGTTAAAGTTAGCAATTCTTTCTCTGTGTGGAAACTGTTCTGACAAAAAAGAAAATTAGAAATTTCGAAAATGAGCTTTCATTTTCTTTGAAGCTAGGACAAGGCAGGTATAGGATATGAGTATGCCCAGACTGCTATCTTCTGATAAGGATAAGGTGGGGAGAGGCTGGGATACAGAATCAAAGTTTTAGTCTAGAGAGAATGATTAATTAGGTGGTGAGCTGGAGAATCTTTGGGCTTACATAGGTTTGAGGGACAGGAATAAATTTTGATGAAACTTTGTCTAAAAAGAAGAGAGACAAATTTTTAAATTACTAAGATACTTAAAATAATTCACTGTGGGAAGTTAGAAACGAAGAGATGTGTATATAAAACCTTACCCTCAGGTGACAAGCAAAAGGCTTGTATAAAAAAAAGGTATGATCTCCAAAATTAGAAAATACTCTTCTCCTAATGTTTGAGACATAGAGTAGCATAATATATATGTATATAATATATATGTATATAATATATACATATATGTATATAATACATGTATATAATATATACATATATGTATATAATATGTATATAATATATATGTATGTATATATGTGTATATATGTATATGTATATAATATATATGTATATAATATAATATATTTAAAGAATAAAACAACCCAAAGCATCTATACCCCTAAGATCAAGCAAAACAATATTTCAAAAAATAACCAAGAATACTAATTACAACAGTACACAGCCTAAAATGCTAGCCATAAATAGTTTAGTAATTTGTGTAAATAATTCCTCTGATATGAAAAAGACAAGAGAACTGAAACAGAAAAATCCATTTTCCATCGTAAAATATTAGTATTACTTTTTAACACATTATAGAGAAAGAAATATATTCTCTCATAAATCATTACCTATTTTAGTTTTGTTTTTTTTTTTGGGGGGGGGGTCTGGTCGTGGGTCTGAACTCTGTCCTGGGTGCTGTCCCTCAGCTCTTCACCTCAAGGCTAGCCGTCTACCACTTGAGCCACAGCGCCACTTCCGGCTTTTTTCTTTTTGGTTATGTGGTGCTGAGGAATCGAACCCAGGGCCTCGGGCATGCAAGGCAAGCGCTCTACCACTGAGCCACCTTTCCAGCCCCCCTATTTTAGAATTTTAAGATCTCTAATAGTATGGGAAAAATATCTTTACCTTTACATTAAGGATCTCATTTATGTTTTTGTCTTTTTTTCATGAATCATTTTAGATGTTCAAGAAATGGAGAATGTGATTACAACGTACCAGGAAGGTTCAGATAAATGTCTGTGTGAAGTGCTGCCATGAATAAAAGAGCAAAACAGAAGCTAGTGCTGAATAGGAATGATGAGAACTCTTAAGAGTGAGGACTGTAGAGTTCATTCAACATCAGAACAGGTTCCCCTATTACGCCTGGTGAGATGCCTGCTGCATATATGCCTGGTCTGTCTCCTATAGATAAACAATCCCTTAGATATTTGGAGCCTTTTCGTCAAAATTATGAGGGTCCAAATGAGCTTCAGTAGTTTGAATATGGAGGAGGGAAGATCTTAAACTCAGAGACCAAATTCTTTCCACATAATTGGGTTTGTATCAGAGATCCTGCTTATAACCATAATGGATACAGAGATGAATATGATAAGTCTGATCTCCTTGCCCAAGAAACCACCTGAAAGCACTATATGCGGAAAAACATTCCACTTAAAGTGTATAGACACTATGAATCAGAAAGGACATACAGGAGAGAATCCTTATACAGGTAATGAATTGAGATTCAATCAGTAAAGATTTATACCTTACAAAACCTGAGAGGAAATATTCAGAGAAGCCTGATGAGTATAAGCAATGTGCAATATCTATCTCTAAGAAGTCAGAAGTGACTTGCCAACCTAAAATACCATGAGAAGAGAAACTCTATGAATATGAAATATGTAGAAAATATTCCACTCTTGAAGTTAGGTCCCAGAAAGCATCAGAGAACTCACACAGAACAGAAACCTTATGAATGTAATAAATGTGGAAAGTATTTCAGATGTAAGTCAAAGCTTACTGTCCATCAGAGAACACACACCAGAGAGAAACCTAATGAATGTAATGTGTGTTCAAAGTCTTTCACCCAAAAATCAGACCTTACTCTTCATCAGAGAACAAACACAGGAGAGAAACTATATGAATGTAAAAAATGTGGAAAGTACTACAGATACAAGTCACAACTTACTGCCCAGCAGAGAACACACACAGTAAAGAAACCTTATGAATGTAACAAAATTAATAAAATTCTAGCCAACCAATTTCAGCAACTAACAGAAAAGTTATATTGTATAGTCAAATAGGATTCATCCTAAGATACAATTGGATTCAATATTCTTGTCAATAAACGTCATATAAACCATCAGCAGAAGAAGGGACAAGAAACACATGATTGTCTGTAGGGATGTAGAAATAGCTTTTAACAAGCTCCAATACAACTTTATGATTAAAAGGTCTGAGAAGCTAGAAATACATGGAATATTCCTCAATATAATACATAGTATGTATATGGCAGAGATAATTAGCATTTACTTAATGGTGGAAGCATGAAGACATTAAAATCAGGAATGAGAAAAGGATGTGCACTTTCTCTACTACTCTTCAGTATGGTAGTGGACTTTAAAGCAAGATCAATAGGCAAGAGAAAAACATAAGTATTCAAATGATTTTTTTCCTTTCTTGCAATTGTTTCTAACATATTTATAAGATGATTTCTTTGTTGCTTTGTATGTCCCTCCCCCATGGTATAACCCATGCTTTAACTGTATTTGATGTTGGTATAATTTGTGGAGGGGAAGGGAAAAAAGAAATCGTTTAACTAGGGATACAGGTGGACCCATTTCAAAATGAGATGTACAAGTCGTTATGTCTAAAAACGAATTTTACAACTTTGGTGGGGGATGGGGTGAGGTTTGGGTGGGGTGGGGGGAGTATGGAAAGGTATGGGAAGGGGAAACAAAGAGGAGGCAACAATGCTTGATAAGAAATGTGCATGTTATCTTGCCCATGTAATTGTAACTCTTCGGTACGGTATTCTCACAATAAAAATATAAATAAGTAAATAAAAAGAAAAACATAAAGGGGATCCAAATAGGGAAGAAGTAAACCTATCCCTTTTTACAGATGAAATGATACTGCATTTAAAGGACCCGATAACTTATTTCAACAATCTCCGATGAGTTAATTGCTTTCAGAAATATTCGTTTGTGCCAAGAAATACAGATATCCTTTGATTTTTATTATAGTCGGATATTAGGACTCCCACAGAAACCAAAATCAGAGGATGCTAATTAGTCTGATAAAATGCATAATAAAATTTTATAATTAATATAACATGAAAAATTTTATATTAATAACATTAAAAATAATTGTATTCACATTATATAATGTATTGAAATCCTTTAGTTTCATCAATTTTTAGAATATAACAAAATGTTAATTGTTTGCAAATCTTATTTGATGACGTATAAAAAATGAGAAAAAGATTTGCATACATATTACTACAGATGCAAACAGATTCACCTGGTTATTTATGATCCTTCATTTGTTGGTTTCATTCATGCATGGAGAACATGCAAAGAATTGAAAATTGCAAACTTGACTTTACTAAAGGATTAATTACATGGAGGTTATGTTGCGCTAAATAGATTTTGACCCATCCTTTCTCCCTCCCTTCCTTCCTTCCTTTCTTCTTTGCTTCCTCCTTCCGTCCCTCCATCCCTACCTCTCTCTCTCTTTCTCTCCTTCCTTCCTTCCTTCCTTCCTTCCTTCCTTCCTTCCTTCATTTTTCTTTCTTTCTTCCTTTCTTTCTTTCTTCTCTTTCTTTCTTTCTTTCTTTCTTTCTTTCTTTCTTTCTTTCTTTCTTTCTTTCTTTCTTTCTTTCTTTCTTTCTTTCTTTTTCTTTCATCCTATATTCCTCTCTTCCTTTTACTCAGAATATCTCTTATGGCTATAGAAAAATCCCAACTGTTGTACTCTATGGTGTTATGAGTAATTATAAACAATAACTAGATTAATATTAATTTTAATAACCTATGTTATATCTTAACACAAATTATACTAAAAACAACTACTCAAATGTTCCAAGATATGTAACAAATATTCCTTTTCATGATATTATTTATTTCTTCAAACTAAAATAAGCATTTAGACATAATAGTGTGTGTGTGTGTGTGTGTGTGTGTGTGTGTGTGTGTGTATGTGTGTGTTGTTCTTGTGATTTTAACTCAAGAACTATCTCTTAGTTTTTGTTGTTTATTTCCTCAAGGATATTGCTCTATCATTTGAGTCACCATTCTATTTCTGGCTTTGTATGTGTGTGTATCTATGTGTGTGTGTGTGTTTTGATGTGTGTGTTTGATTAATTGAGATGTGTCTCACAAACTTTCTTGGCAAGGCTGACTCTGAACCCCATCTTCCTGAGTAGCGAGAATTACAAACTTGAGACATCCATATTTAGCACAGATTTAATATATCTAAGAATAAAATAAATTGTATTATTTGAATTCTAGAGGCTCAATTTAAAAAATTAACATTTAGATATTTATTGTTATTAAGCCTGAACTTGCATTGTGAAAAAGATTTTTCATTTTTATGAAAAAATATCCACTCAAATGTTTAAATGCCAGAATCTTTAAACAAATTGAAATATTCTAATATTCAAAAGCAAAAAAGGGATTGTTAATCAAATTTCTCATGTAAGCTAAAAACAAAAGGCTCTGGAAGGCTGAATGAAGCAATTTTTCATTAAATTAAATATTATATACTGTGGTCACATGAATTTATCTTCTTTTAAACCTAGTCTTTTTTAGGTTTTGTAGATTCATACATTTTGTGAGTATATAAATATCTTTGTTACTAGTCATCTATTTCTGAGGTTTGATTACAAGTCATTTCAGAGAAACACTGAATTTCATGTATTTTATGTCAACAGTGATTTTTAGAAATTGAATCAACCTCAGTATAAGATAACTAAATCAAGATATTTAATCACTTATCCAATTACTCCTATAGACTTGAAGATAACTAATTTTTGAATGGTAGGAAATTCATATTATACCTATTCTTTAAAGAATAATTCTGATAAATGATCGTTATAGTATTTATTTTTCCTTCAACTTGAAGTAAAGAACCTCACTATCGATGACAAATACTTGAATGGAAATGCCATAAAATTATGAAAAATTCAAGTCATTATGAGTTAGATGAAATAGTCATTTTTGAAGGTCACAAAATGAAATCTCTAAGAGCTTCCTTATCTATTAAATAAAATGTAATTGAGCTCAAAATATTTCCTTCATCTCTCCAGCAATGGTATAAGCAAACCACCTCTATGCCAAATATCATCTCTCATATTTAGGAACAGAAGTTATCACAATTGTATAGAAAGATCTACCCAGAAATTAAATCTAAAATAATAAAGGATTGGGATTAATAATTAGATTTCACTATGTTGCCATAAAGAGTTAAAACCTTTCAAGTGGGCATAGTTATAGAGATTAGGTCAGTGAGAACTTGTGATCAAAGAAGATTTAAGATCAAAATCCTTTCTTCCTCTTCCTTCGTTTACTTCTCTGTCTCCTTCTACTTTTCCTTCTTCCTCTCCTTCTCCCCCTCCTCCCCTTTCTCCCTATCCTACTCCTATTTTTCCTTTTCTTTACTTCCTCACTTCCATGAATACACATACTCCATCACATGTTCCTGATATGGGGTAGTGTACCACCACCAACCAAAAGCAATGAGGATAAGAAATGTAAATTGAAATGTATAAAATCAGAAACCAAGATTAATCTTTCCTCCTTTGAAGTTAATTTTATAAAGTATTTTGTCATATTAATAGGAGACTGACACAGCACGTTCTCATTTATTATAATGGATAAGATTTACTGGAAATAAATTTGGCCAACATTGTCCTAATGAAATAATTGATTAAATTAATATTATATTTGGACAAATCTACTTTAAAATATCAGATATCCTTCAATAAGAGGCAAAAAATGTGTTCAGAGGGACAGAGTAGAGGCAAAGCTAGAGGCTAAACAAGCTCTCGCATAGAAAGCAGTTTTACTGTTCCAATGAACAATCCTAGGCTACAGAATCACACCAAGTGTCCCATCACAGTACAGAGAGTTTGGCCAGAGAAGGAAAATCCAGGCAAGGAGACAGATCAGAGCACTTGCTGGTAGCCACAGTTGTGGCAGCTGTGGCAGCAGTGGCAGCTGCCATAGCCGGCATACCTATAACACAGAGTCCAGGACAAAGATGCCAGACACAGCGAGACAGCAGATTCTACTCAACACCAGTAAGAACTGACAAGGAGCAGTTATCTTCATACTGCAGATCGCAAACCAGAGATGGCCCAGGAACCAAGACTCTGACATGACTAGAACTCTGACATCCTCACTTCTTCTCAGGGAGCTGAGGAGGGAAAACCACCACTGGAGATCACCAACTTTGATACTGACAAAGGCCTATTTGAACAGCTATCTCCAACTCCAGACTTGGAAGAAAGCAAGACCCATTTAGGAGGTAACAGGAACCTGACTTGACAGGATCAATTCCACCCAAGAGAAGTCACCCAGCCCAGGCAAAGAAGCCCTGCCTTTGGAGGTGTTACTTTATTCACTGGGTAAACAGAGCCAGAGGCTGCCCCTCCCTATAGCAGCTGAGACAATCAATTGAAATTCAGTAAACATAAACCCTGAGAATGGCTCCAGGCTGGGCTGTGTGTGTCTCCAGAGCTAGCACCTCAGGGAAAAGCTACTGTTTGCAGAAAGGCCTCAACCCTACCCAGAACCTAACCTTCTTACAGCATCTCAAAATTAGAAGAAACAGCCATCTCCCTCTTTCGTGATACTCAAAGCAGATCTCCCTCCCACTGAACTATCATGGGAGGAGGATCACAAAATTCTGGGTAATGGCGAGCAATTTTCTGCCTGCTCGAACAAACTGACTTAAGCAACTAATAAAGCCACAGGAAAAACAAACACCACAAGCAGACCAGAGACTCCACCAAGTGACTGGTTATGGACACAGGGGAAATAGAGTATCTTCACATTCTACCCCCCCAAAAAAAGAAATCAAAGAACTCTTTTTTGTACTTTTCTTTAATTTTAATTTTTTAAAAAATATATTTTTTTATTAATTTTTTTCTTCTCATCATTATTATTTTAGGTGTAAATGTGTGTGTGTGTGCTTTTAAAAAAAATCTCTTCTGACCTTTTGGTCCTTATTTTTTTATTCTTTTCATTTTTTTCCCTTTCTTTTTTTGTGAGACTTAATTGCTATTCTGATCATCCCCAGATATTTACCCATCGTCGAATATTAGACCTTATGCCCCGTTGTGTACATACTTAATCCAGAAATTTATTACTCAGTTCACAACCTCTTAGGTTAAAATTCTTTAAGAGCAGTATTATGTCTCTTTATACCTATATAATTTTCAAGTAACTACTTTTAAGAATTTTTATTTTTTAGTTTTTTATGTCTCCTTTCTATCCCTCCTTTCCTCTCATCCTATCCTTTAATTCTGTCAATATCATCGTTAAACACATAATTTTTAAGTGTTTCAGTTTTTAAATTTAAATTTTTGTATTTCCATTTTTTCTTTTCTTTTTCTTAATCACGCTTCTATCATTCTGTCTAATCCATGTCCCTCTTTAAGATTAGAACTTGGTTAAATTCACTATCCTTTTACCGCTCAAAATCCCTCTAATCCTATTTTTGCCCACATTTCTTACTAAAATAAATAATTTGTGATTTGCCAAATTCTTCTTTGCTGTTCTTAGCTCATTAAGCCATAGTTTTTTGATGTTGAATAGATTGTATCTGTTGAACTAGATTGTATCTGCTGACTTTTGTCTGTGCAACTACAGAACTTTGATGATGCTTGCCTTAAAATTTTGTTCTAGCAAAAAATTGGTGTTATTTTCATACCAAATAGGCAGAACAAGCAGGAAAAGCACAAGGAAAATGGCAAGTCCAGGTATCTGAATTCCCACTCATGAAAATCAGTTGACAGCATACTTAATGAATAAACCAGAAGAGAGTTCCCAAAAATCTCCACAAACACTACTGGTAAACATGATGAATGAAAAGATTGAAAACCTGCAAAGGATTCAATGTGAGCATGATAGGAAGAGAGAGGGAAACCAAAGATTAATACTGGAATCTCATGAGAGTGAGGAAGCTACTCATAAGAATGATACAGGAATTGTGTGAGCAGGTTGAGAACAGTCAAAAAGAAATAAAGGAATTGCGTGAGCAGACTGAGAACAGTCAAAGAGAATTACAGGAATTGCATGAACATGAGGAAGCTAATCAAAGAGTAATACAGGACTTGGGAGAGCGGGATGACAATAGAAAAAGATCAACAGAGGTATTCATGGAATCCATAAACAGAATGCTGAAAGAATTCAGGGAGACCACAAAGGGAATACTGAATGGAGCCCAACAGAAAGAATGTGTGTCCAGGAAAACCATAACCACTCAACTAAGTGATTTGAGAATAAACACTGAACCCCAAATTAAGGAGGTAAAGAAGTTCATACAAGATCTAAGACAAAGCTCCAACAAAGGATTTGAAGCCATCAAAGCTAACCAGTTAGAAGGAAAAGAAATAAAAAACAAAGTAGAAAGTCTCGACAGTAGGTTAGACCATGCAGAGGAGCAAATCTGAGGGTTTGAGGACAGCCAGGTTATTACAGAGAAAGAATATAAACTATCCAAGGGAAATCCAAGAAATATGATAGATCTATTCAACACTTGGAAGACACTCTCAGAAGGCCTAATCTGAGGATAATGTGTGTAGAGGAGCACCTAGAGACAGAATTTCTTTTTTGGGTCCGGTTGTGTGCCTGAACTGTGGGCCTGGGCGATGTCCCTCAGCTCTTCAGCTCAAGGCTAGCGCTCTACCACTTGAGCCACAGCACCACTTCCAGATTTTTTTTCTTTTTTCTTATATGGTGCTGAGGAATCAAACCCAGGGCCTCATGCATGCAAGGCCAGAGCTCTACCACTGAGCCACCTTCCCAGCCCGCAGAGACAGAATTTAATGGTCTAGGAAATTTGGTTAACATGACCTTAGCAAAGAACTTTCCAAACATGCAAAAAGATAGGTCTATTCAGATACAAGAAACTTTTAGAACCCCAAATAGACCCAACTAGGGCAGGATATCTCACCAGTACATTATAATCCACACAGGATCAATTCCAAGGAAAAAAAATCCTTAAAGCTGTCAAGTAGAATAGATCAACTACTTACAAAGGGAAACCAATTAGCATCACCTCAGATTTGTCATCAGAGACAATTAAAGTAAGAAGAGCCTGGAATGATGTAGGCCATGTCCTAAAGATGAACAACTATCATTCAATCATACAGTACCCAGCTAAGCTCTCCTTCATAACTGAAGGTCAAATAAAAACCTTCCATAGCAAAGAAAAACTGAAACAATATATCTCCAACAAACCAGCCCAATGAAAGATACTAAACGATGTCCTACACATAGAAAACCAACAAGACCACAATAAAGACCAAGAAACTGCACCCAAACTGAGAATCCAAGAATTATAGGAAGAATCTAGTTGCTCCAGCACCCAAGGTGGATAACATTGCAGGAACTCCCAAACACCTCTCAGTCCTAACACTCAACATTAATGGACTTAACTCTCCAATTAAGTGATAGACTGTATAGTTGGATTAAAAAGCAAGATCCTTCTATCTGCTGCCTTCAGGAGTCACAACCTGCTCATACAAGCAAACACATTTTGTAAGTGAAAGGCTGGAATAAATTCTACCAAGCAAATGGCCGCATAAAGAGGCTTGAGTGGCAATCCTAATATCATATAAACTAGACTTCAAATTATAATTAGTGAGAAGACATAAAGAAGGTTGCTACATACTAATTAAGGGATCTCCCCTTCAGGAGGATATTACAATTCTAAATCTCTATTTGGCAAACAATGGATCACCCAGATTCATCCAAGAAATACTACTTTCCCTCAGAGCTCACATATATCCAAAGACATAAATTGTTGAAGAATTTAAGTCACCACTAAACCCACAAGACAGATGAAGTCAGCAAAACAACAGAGAAACTACAGATCTAAACAACTGCATGGATCAACTAGATTAAACAGATATCTACAGAATATTTCCCCAAGCACCATCAGAATACACGTTTTTCTCAGCCTCACATGGAACAGTTTCCAAAATAGACCCCATTTTAGGTCTTGAAGCAAACTTGTCCAAATTCAGAAACATTGAAGTTTTACCATGCATTCTCTCAGACCACAAGGGAATAAACTTAGAACTCAACACCAAAGGCCACCAAAAAAAGTCCTGTAACATATAGAGGCTGAACAACATACTGTTGAATCAACAGTGTGTCATGGAAGAGATTAGAAAGTAAATTCAAATATTCATGATAATCAACAAAAATGAAAACACAAATTACCAGCACTTCTGGGAAACAGCAAAGACAGTACTCAGAGGCAATTTTATAGCTCTGAGTTCCTACATCAACAAATTGGAGAGATCTGAAACCAACATTTTTATAAGATATTTGAACCTCCTTGAAAAAGAGCAACAAGATGAACCCCAATCAAATAGATCGAAACAAATACTTAAAATTAAATAGGAATTAAACGAATTAGCCTTTTTAAAAAGTCCATAGAAAGAATACACAAAACAAAGAGTTGGTTCTTGGAAAAAATTAAGTAAACTGAAAGACCATTAGCAAATCTTATCAGAACAAGAAGAGAACATACCCAAATAAATAAATTCAAAGATGAGAATGGAAACATCACCACAGAAACAACAAGATTCAGAAAATTATAAGGGAATGCTTCTCAAACCGTTATATTAATAAGTTTGAGAACTTGGCATAAATGGACCTTTTCCTAGCAAATATGGACATGCCAAAAATAAACTAAAATGAGATAAACCATCTTAACAGGCCCATATCAAGGATTGAAATAGAAACAGCATTAAGAGACCTCCTATCGAAGAAAAGCCCAGGACCAGATGGATTTACAGCGGAATTCTACAAGTCCTTCAAATCAGAGCACAAACCAATAATCCTCCAACTCTTCAATGAAATTGAAAGGGAAAATTCACTACAGAACTCATTCTATGAATCCATAATAACCCTTATTCCAAATACAGGCAGGGACTCATTAAATAAAGAGAACTATAGACCCATTTCTCTGATGAATATTGATTCAATATTTCTCCACAAAATTTTGGTCAATGAACTTCAAAAAGTCATCCAAAAAATCATACATCACATTCTAACAGGTTTCATTTCAGGGATGCAAAGCTGGTTCAATATACACAATCAATTAATATAACTCATCACATCAACAAAGAGCAAGGATAAGAACCACATGGTTATCTCAACAGATGCAGAAAAAGCATTTGACAAGATGCATCAAACCCTTTATGATGATGGGTCTGAAAAAATTAGGAATCCAGGAAATATTACTCAATACAATAAAAGCTGTATATGACAAACCTACAGCCAGCATTATACTTAATGGTGGAAAAATAAAGCCATTTCCTCTTAACTCAGGAATGAGACAAGGATGTCCATTCTCTCCACTTCTCTTCAACTTAGTATAAGAATGCCTAGCTACCGCAATAAGAGAAGATGGAAACACAAAGGGGTTCCAAATGGGGAAAGATGAAGTAAAACTCTTTGCAGATGACATGATTTTCTATGTAAAGAATCCCATGGCCTCCACTTCCAAATTACTGAAGCTGATTCAAAACTTTGGCAAAGAAGCAGGGTATAAAATTAACCCTCAATAATCAATGGCTTATCTGTATGACAACACTGAGTAAAGCATGGGTGAAATCAGGAAGGCAACTCCATTCAAAATAGCCACACAAAATAACAAAATATAAAATACGTAGAAATTTACTTAATCAAAGAAGTGAAGAATCTTTATGACGAAAACTTTAAAAACCTGAAAAAGGAAATCAAACCACAACTTAGGAAGTGGAAAAACCTCCCATGCTCCTGGATTGGAAGGATCAACATCTTGAAAATGGCAATACCTCCCAAGGCTATATACAAATTCAATGCGATACCTATCAAAATCCCATCCTTATTTTTCCACGAAATAGAAAAAGAAATCCAAAAATTCATATGGAACAATAAAAGACCCCAAATAACTAAAACGATCCTCAACAGAAAGAACACTGCAGGAGGAATATCAGTACCAAATTTCATACACTACTACAAAGCCGTAGTTATCAAAACAGCTTGGTACTGACACAAGAACAGACCTCAGGACCAATGGAATAGATTTGAAAAATCAGAAATGAACTCACAGACTTATAGCCACTTAATCCTCGGTAATGGAGCTAAAAAACTAGAATGGAAGAAAGACAGCCTCTTCAGTAAATGGTGCTGGCAAAATTGGTTAACTACTTGTAAAAAGCTAAAGCTAGATCCTTATATATCACCCTGCAGCAGAATCAACTACAAATACTTCAAAGACCTCGGGGTCAACGCAGAAACTCTCAAAACATTACAGGACAGAATAGGAGCTACCATAGGTCTCCTTGGCACAGGCCGAAATTTTCTTAATAGATACCCAGAAACACAACAATTTAAATAAATGTTGGACAAATGGGATTGCATGAAATTGCATAGCTTCTGCATGGAAAATAACCTACTTGGCACGATCAAGAGAAAGCCCAGATTGGGAGAAGATCTTCACTGGCCATACAACGGACAAGGATCTCATATCTAAAGTATACTTGGAACTCAAAAAATTGAATTCCCCAACAACAAATCTTCAAAGAAACAACTGCCCAATAAATAAGTGAGCTAAAGTCTTTTTTTTTCTTTTTTTATAATTGGTTTTTATTGTGAAAATACTGTAAAGAGGGTTACAGTTACATGGACAAGGTAATGAGTACATTTCTTTTTTTTTTTTTTTTTGATTATTATATTCTTTCTTACTTTTTGTTGTGAGAATACCGTACAGAGGATTTACAACTACATGGGCAAGATAACAGTACCTTTCTTATCAAGCATTGTTGTCTCCTGTTTGTTTCCCCTTCCCATTCATTCCCATAGTCCTCCTACCTCCCCCAATCCGATCTTTACCGCGCCCCAACTCCCTCCCGCCAAAGTTGTAAAGTTTCTTTTCTGACATAACAACTAATGTCTCTCCCCCACAGTATAAACCTTGCTTTCACTGTATTTGATGTTGGTATAATTTGTGGAGGGCAAGGACAAAAACTATCTAGCTAAAGTCTTAAAGAGAAACTTCTCTGAAGAGGAAAGAAGGATGGCAAATAGACACATGAAGAAATACTCAACTTCCCTAGCCATAAAAGAAATGCAAGCAAAAACAACATTGAGATACCACCTCACCCAGTTAGAATGGCTATATCAAGAACTCTAATAAGAACAGATGCTTCAGGGGATGTGGAAAGAAGGGAACTTTGCTGCATTCTTGGTGGGAGTGTAAACTTGTTCAACCATTTTGAAAAGTAGTATGGAGGTTCCTCAAAAGACTCCTGAGTCAAGTTTCTTTTTAATCCATATAATAGTTTGGACCAAAAGTCAGTGAAAATGGGAAAAAATAAAATAGAAAATGAAGCATTTATATACCTGTTTCAATTTTAAGAATTTGTAATAGGAATATGATAATTAATTCCCAAAGAATAAGAGAAAGAAGAGTTAAACTCTAAAGGGAAAAGGAATGAAGAGAGAAAAGCAGCTGTACTTTATTTTCCTGTATTAGTTTACAAATTAACAAAATCAGCTAAGGACCTATTTACATAAAATTCATCATGTTTCTCTAAAATCTACTCTTTTTGTAAGCCTGCTTTTATTTGACCCAAAAGTAAATTAATCAGGAATTCAATTCATCACTCTGAATCTATAGTATTAGATGATTGTTTAGGTTCCTCCTAGCAATATGATTTTCTGAAATCCTGCATCAAGCAATATATTTTTTTCCCTAAAAGGGAAGCCTCTGTCAAACAATTAATAATAGCTTTTTCTCCTCCTGGCATGCATCTGTAGTTACATTATCTTCATATATTTCATGATCTGTCTGTGATGCCAAAGACTGCCGTGAAAGTGAAAACACCCTTCTCAGTGCTTAGCATTTGTATACCATTCATAGATATGAAGGTTTTTAATTGTTACTGAAATTGCTTTGGAATAAATAATGTTCACCCTGACTATCTTGAGAAAGAAGAGTTAAACTCTAAAGGGAAAAGGAATGAAGAGAGAAAAGAAGCAAATAAAACCTTTATCAATATCAAACACAAGAGTTTGGAAGAGAAAAGGCAGTGGGAAAATTCTAAGTAACAATAAAAATTGCTAGCGTGGATAGAATATGGATCACATTTTATCATTTATAGTTTTGAAAAAAACATACTAAGAATGAAAGTTTCAAAGTCATGATGTAAAACACTATTTGGATTATAATAAGGAAGCATAGCTCAGTGTTAAAACATTAGCCTAGCCTGTGTGAAGCAATGGTGTGATCTCCCAAACATTACAAAGTACACACAAAGCACACACATACAAAAACCACATAAACACACACATATACACCACATACACACATTTGGAATATTGATATAATTATATTAAATGGAGGAAACTATCACAAATAGTAAAAGTGTGTTAATATATGAAATCATGATATTGCACGTACTATTTACAAGTTTAGTAGAAAAAAAATAGTCACAATATACTTGGATTTTAATAGATTAAGTAAACTGAAAATTAATAGATGACATGAGAACATATGCAAATAAGTTGAAATAATAAACATTTTGAAACATGTATCCTTTTATTTTGACAAAAAATTGATGTTACTGGTATTTTAACTCGATTTAGAATATGATAGCTAGGTGCTCTATATAACACTAACGATAGCTATATCTCTAATCATTTCACTCTGAATAGTTTTATAATAAGGTCACAGCATTTCTAAGTATCTCCCGAGTTACAAATCCCATTTACACTTCCCACCATAGCTAGAAAATGGATGCCACAAATCACCATGCCGAGCTCAAACTTTTTTTTAATTCAAGTAAAAATATTTCCAAAAAGTGACCAAGTAATGAAGCCTTTCTTAATAAGGTATGTGCTTCTTGAAAATACAGTAAGTATTTGTTACTTGTACAAATATATTTGTAAGTGTAAGAAAATAAATTTATTTAAAATCTTTAATCATATAAAAATTAAGAAAAATTTTAATAGTCACATATTAAACATTATAAAAGCAAATATGTGTCTGAATATTTACATGTGTAAATATCATGCAAAAATAAATTAACTAATCTCTGAAAAAAGAATTATCCTAAAGAAACAAAAGAAAATATTTAATCCCAAAATTTGAAATTTAGAAAATAAAATGAAATGTACACTTAATTAAGTGTAAACCCTCTGTATATGTTTTAAAATAAAAATGCATTAACAAAGAAAGCAAAAGTACCCAGGGATCAATAGCAACAGCAAAAACATCAGTAGTTCTTGTTCTGAGTGTATAAAAAAAATCAATTGAAGAGATAACAATATTCCTTCCCTAAGAAATGTACTCGTTACCTTACCTTATTTATGTAACTCTAACCCCTGTGTACATTACCATTAAATTGAAATTAAAAATAAACCAAATAATATACCAATTAAGAATTCTTAGAAGCCATTGGTTAAAAACTTTGTAAAAAACTGCCCTAAGTACCCATGGAATATATTTTGATGATACTATTACATACTTCAACCTGAGCAGAGAAGCAAAAAGTTTAAAAACTGTTACAAAGTAAAGTAATAAATCAGAATATATTACTATTAATAATAATCATAAGATTTATTTATAGTGGTAGTCAAATATGTAAGAAATGAGGCAATATGCCATACATTTGAACTTAATAAGTGAGAAAGAATTTTCTAGGTCTTTTTAAATTATCATAAGTTTAATTGAAACACTATTCTGTCACATCATATGATAATCAGATGAAGCTGATATTAGAGCAAAGAACAGATTGTACTAATTTCTTGAATGTTCATGTATACTTATTTTGGTTGTGGGAAATTGTGGGTATTTCAACTTGGGGTATATTTTTCTTGCTATGCTGGTGTCATATCAGTGGTTAATTTTAGGATAGGTTTTACTTTCCACAAGAACATGCACCTGATCTGTCCTTTTAGCCTTCCCATCATCAATGGCATCAGAGATGAACACCAGCTTGTCTAGCTTGCTACCTTGACTGGCCTGGGTCCTCAGTCCTTCCAATCTTAGTAACTAGATAGTGAAGGATGGTGGAAATGATCCAATGCACCCAGCTATAGAGTGAGAAGGAATTCCACTAACCTTTTGGCCTGGGTTCTGTTCTCAAGCCTCCTAAGTAGTTAAGAGTATCAATGGGAGCCCCTGGTGCCAAGCAGTAACTATTTTTAAAGCAATTAGACATATATATGGCTTAGGCTTGTGATTACCTCAGGAAATGAATAAAAGAGCAGTGAAGCATAGAGGACATTCAGAATTTTAACTAGGTACTTAGAGGCTGAATAAGCTTAGCTAGCTACTCGGGAGATCTGATTATCACTGTTCAAAGCCAGTCCAATCATGAAAATACAAGCAATAATCTTAAAAAAAACAGAAGTGGCTGAAGTGGAAGACCACTATCCTTGGGTACAGAAGCTTAGTAATGGTTCTTAGCCACTATCAAGCTTCAAGAATGATGAATGCATGCATGAGCACATGCACATATGCGTTTGCATACTCGCATGGACATGAACACACACACACACACACACACACACACACACACACGTGAGTATTTCAATGTGAAGTTATTCATTCTTTTACTTTGCTGTACTTTATTTTCCTGTATTAGTTTACAAATTAACAAAATCAGCTAAGGACCTATTTACATAAAATTCATCATGTTTCTCTAAAATCTACTCTCTTTTTGGAAGCCTGCTTTTATTTGACCCAAAAGTAAATTAATCAGGAATTCAATTCATCACTCTGAATCTATAGTATTAGATGATTGTTTAGGTTCCTCCTAGCAATATGATTTTCTAAAATCCTGCATCAAGCAATATATTTTTTTCACTAAAAGGGAAGCCTCTGTCAAACAATTAATAATAGGTTTTTCTCCTCCTGGCATGCATCTGTAGTTATATTATCTTCATATATTTCATGATCTGTCTGTGATGCCAAAGACTGCCATGAAAGTAAAATCACCCTTTTCAGTGCTTAGCATTTGTACACCATTCATAGATATGAAGGTGTTTATAAATGTTACTGAAATTGCTTTGGAATAAATAATGTTCACCCTGACTATCTTGAGAAAGAAGAATCGGTTTCTCAGCACTTTAGGTAAGAACTTGAAGGAAAGAAACAAAAGGAAAAGTGAAGAACAACTCAACACATACATTCAAATGAAACAAAACAACCCAAGAAAACACAAATTAATTCAGTACTCAAGAACCTGCAGGAAATGAAAGATTTAAAAAAAATCAGCTATGACAAGCTTATGAAAATCCTGACTACATGGGAGTGCACTGTTGTGAGAACAGTGGCTAAAGCCCATACTAGACAGAAAGATCTGTACATAATACCATGCACTTGTTATTCTTAATTCCAGGAAGAATAACATAAAGTGGAATGAGGCCAAGATAATACACAAGTAGGAAGCCAGTTTCTATCTGAAAAAATAATCAGGATAATTTAGGGCTGGGCACAGGATAAAGTGGTAAGAACACCCAGTTAGTGGGCACAAGACACTGAATTCAAACTGTAATATTAGGTGTATTGAAGATAAAAGTTATGATTATAAATAATTTGTATAATTGTAAGACTTGAGTATTTGAGTGGGGAAAAATCCATGAGAGAGAATTAACCCACGTTCCAATGCTTTCTACTTTAGTGATAATGTTTATTGGTACTTCAGACAAAACACAGTTACCTTGCAAATGAGCATGGATGTGCATTTGGGTGATGGAAATACTCTCCTTTCACAGGTGTAAATTAAATAGATTGTTTTGGGTATATTGTAGTTCTTGAACTAAGAGCGTGGCTGATGTCCGTGAGCTTTTTTTCTCAAGGCTACCACTCTATTACTTTGAGCTACAGTTCCAATTCTGATTTTCTGTTGGTTGTATGGAGAGAAGAAGCTCATGGACATTCCTGCTCAGGATGGCTTTAAACCATGTTCATCAGATCTGAGCCTGCTGAGTAACCAGGATTCCGGGCATGAGCTGTCGATGTTTTTAACAATTTAGTAAATTGTATAGTTACAGAAGTTATAAATTATCATTGTACCCTTCGGTATATATGTGTGTGTATATATCAATATATACGGATAGAAATATTTTAACATATTATTGTGTCTACAGTAGATATATGGAATCATCCTTCATTATAAAATAAAATGGCAACAAAAGTTAATAGGAGCAAACAAAGGAAATTGTTACACGTTTCTTTTTATTGAATGAAATTTGAATCAGTTTGGGCAAACCATCTCTACTTTAACAAACTGGATAATTGCTATTAATTCCAATCCATCTATTTGCCCATATTGTGCATCCTCACACATGATTGTCAAAATCAAACCACACTTTTTGCCTTTGTATTTAACTCACCTGTTATAATTTAAGCGATAGATGAAGTAATTAAATAAAGATTAAAATAAAAATAAACGAGGTTGTGAGTTAGAGTTGAAAAAGATTTTAAATATGATTATAGCTAATTAAAATGCAGATTTCTTATTTTACTCTGTTGTTATATCTCTCATTCCCACATTAGGAAATTACATAAAAGGTTCTCACTAAATTATATGTACAATTATTTAAAATATATTGACAGAATATGGGCACAGTGTGGTTTTAGCTTATTGAGGCCTGTATGAGGTAGTGTGTTTTTGAGGACTTGCAATACGTTGTAATGAAGATGAAGGGAGGGATGTGCTTATTCTTTAAAACTGGCTAGACGATTGCTCCCAGAATGATATTGATGAATTCTTCTAAAATGTTACAGCAAAATCACTTTCACAACCATGTTCATTACTGCACTATTCACCATAACCAAGTTATGAAAACAGCCAAAATGCCCTTTGGCAGAGTGATGGTTGGAGAATGTGTGTGATATATACAGAATTGGATTGCCCCTATCCATTATGAGGACTGTTACATTATTTGTAAAGAAATGGATAGATCTAAAAATATGTTAAGTAAACGAAGTCAGAGCCAGACACACAAAGGACCCATGTTCTATCTCATATTTGGAAGCTAGAACTTTATACAAGTTTACATAACAATAGTAACCAAATCATGCTATTTGCACAGGAGCACTTAAATGGTGTATTTTCTTATAAAATTGAACTTTTAATCCAACAAAATGAATACTGGGCAACTATCACTTGGAAGATGTGAGGGGAAGTCAAAGGGAAGGAATAAAGACAGTTATGGAGTAAGAGTGAAGACATTATATTTAATGCAAATAATATGAAACTAGAAAAAATTAAAGTGTGGTGAGGTTTGGAAGGGCAGGGAAAAGTTATATAAAGATCCATTATACTTAAAAAAGTCATTTATTGAATGGAAATTCCCATGTACAACTAGTTAAGATAAGAAAAATATGATTAAAAACAATGGAGACATTTGATCTGAAACCATGAGTCAATATAATAGTTTCCTCCTCAGAAATTTTCTTTGCACTTATGTTCATCATAGTGACAGAAAAGTGATCAATGCAATGAATATTAATACATCACATTGCACATATAGAATCAACGTAAAAATGTTAGAATTCATCACATCGTAAAATAACAGGTAGAATGTACCAAATGCTAATTGTTTTTCCAAGTACTTTACCAATTGTATATAATTTAAGACTCACAATAATTGCATAAAGTGGAACTACTTACATTTTTAATTATCAGATGATGACATTGAAGTCTTCAGAGTTGTAATTACTACTACAACATTGCACACATTGTAAGTGTTACCCTGAGGTTCATCTCCTACTGTATCAAATAAGCCACATTCTATTTTATGACTAAAATACCAGCACTTAGTCTACAAATAATAGGAAAATTTTCCAGAATTATTGTGTACACTCATAATATTTCTCTTTAACATTGTTAGAAAATAGGGAACTGTAATATGAAAACTCAAAGTTCATAATCAATGCATACCTCCCTGGTGAAAGGAACTGCTAAAGTATAAGATTCTTGATTTCTAGCTCAAAGTAATAGAAATCATATTTTACCCCTTCACTCAACACTGCACTGCCTGGATCCTATTTCTCTTTAACACAGTCTTACTGAAAGAATGACCTCCCCAATTCCTGATGGAAACAGACTGCATGTCTTATGGACCAATCATTTCCACATTGTAGCTAAACTAAATTGTTTATCATTCGAAGTATTTTGATTGCTTTTTATACCCAATATTTTAAGAGAAAGTTACTACTTTAAAATGCCATTAAAGCAAGACTGATATAAAAATCACCTTTGACCCTAGATATATATTTTACCTTTCCTATACCCAACAATGCACTCTGAATTATCATTAATGTTAGGAACGAGAGGATAAAAAATCATAGACACCAAGACCTAAGAATGAATTAAAGACTTTCCAACTTCTGAATACAATTGGTTTAAAAAGACGTGAAGGGCTGGGAAGGTGGCTTAGTGGTAGAGCGCTTGCTTTGCATGCATGAGGCCCTTGGTTCGATTCCTCAGCACCACACAAGCAAAAAGAAACAAGCCGAAAGTGACGCTGTGGCTTAATTGGTCGAGCGCTAGCCTTGAGCTGAAGAGATGAGGGAAAAGTTCAAACCCCACTACCAGACCCCCTCTCCCCAAACAAAAGACATCAATACTACCACATTTTTTCAAAATTTCTTATGATACTCAAGATTCAATTATAAACTATTAACACTTGAAAATAACTCATTTTCTTGGGAGTAGAACACAAAACACAAGATTAATCCTGATCATTTTAAAAGACCTTTATTTATAATAAAAATTCACTCTCATAACTTCAAAGAGTCAAAAAATAACAAGCACAGTGACACAAAAATTAATTTAACTGCATCATATACCTTCAAAGGACTGTGCTAATAGAAAACAAAATTATACTAATAAGTATGTTACCCAATTCACTTACATTTTTTATTCTATTTCTTTTAGTTTCGAAAAAAACTGACTTTTCATAAAATGATGCAAAAAAAGCTTATATGCCCACTTACATTTTCAGATCTTAACAATATTTGTTTCAGAAATGTCTTTAGTTGTATAGTCAATGAACTAAAATACTAGTATTTAATAATAATAATAATAAATACTAGTAATAATACTAGTATTTAAAGGGTTTTCAGAAATTGCAAGACTCGCTCTGGGATGTTAAATTGGAAAAGATATTCAAAAAGCTTTATTTGTTAAAGTTGTCATAGTTACTCCCACAAAAAAACTATTAATGAAGAAACCTTTGTATGTACAAAACAACTACAAACTAATCCACAATCTGGAGGTGACTCATGCTTTTTGTTTGTTTGTTTGTTTTGAAATATATATCTAACAAGCATAGCCACAATACTGATTTAAAGTCAATCTGATGGGATATTCAAACCTAAAAAATATGGGGTTTATTATCTTAATGTGAATAGATACGATCTTACAAAGAAAGTTATTTTCAACAGAAATCCGGAAAGAGTATATCCACCTTGAGTTTCACAGGAATAACCAGAGAGTAATAACTGTTTGGTCAAGTCGGTCAAAATCACTCCATGAGTATATCTTAAAAGTATAACCAATTTAAGAGGTCAAATACATATTTTGTACTGACACTCATGTTATAGCAATAACTTACTACCTAATTATATGTGTATCTTTTTACCTAACATATACTAAGAGCTGAAAATGATCTCTTATATCTAACTTAATTTTGTAAATGTTTTAATAATGATGATGTTATTTAACAAATAAAATGTACAGAAGGGTGGTTCCACTGAAATGACAGGACAGAACACTGATAAATAAAAAAAAAGTGCAACACAGCTCTTTTCGGCCTCTCCCTGTTCATATTGGCAACCAACATTGCAACAACACACACACACACACATATAAACACACATGTGTGCACATGTACACACACATATACACACATGCGAAATTCAGGGTTTATTGTACAAAAAAGTTCAATTAAAATATTAGTGATTACGACAAATGATAATTTACCTTATTACAAAATATACATAATCCAGTCACCATGGTTGTTACATTTTACCTGCCACTCCACATGTGATCACTTAATTTATTTTAGGTAATTAATTAACTAATTCATTCTTTCATTAGATTAGTACAAATACTAGAGCTTGAATTCAGGGCCTGACTCTGTACCAGAATTATTTTTTTTTGTTTTAGTTATCTCAAGGCTAGCATCTTACTCCTTGTACCACAGCTCCATTTCTAGCTTTTGCTGGTTACTTTCAAACCAGAATGTTATGGACTTTTTTTTCATGGTCTGCTTTCAAACCATAGTCATCAGATTTCATCTTTCTGATTAGCTAGGTTTAAAGACCTGAGCCACCGTTGTGGCTCCTACTTTTTCCTATTCTTATCTAATGCACATACTTAGATAGTAATTTAAAACTGAGAGTATAGAAGCAAGATGTACAGTGATTATATTGTCCTGCCAGAAATTCGTTAGTAATGTAAATTTCTTCTTAAGACCATACACAAAAAATACTTAAGAAGAAATCTGATGAACTGTGTGTGTATGTGTGTGTGTGTGTGTGTGTGTGTGTGTGTGTGTGTGTGTGTGTGTGTATGTGTGTGTGTGCTGTTGCAATAGGTTCCACATATAAGCACTGTGCTGGGGTGTCCAGCCATTCACAGTAATTGCGTGCATATCTTCCTTGAGCTACCAACTCATGGACAATGTCTAAGTGTCCACTATTGGCTTCCCGATGAAGAGGGGTATACTCATCCTCATCCCTAGTATTCATGTGAGTGGCCTTTTCAGAAAGTGGTCTCTGCACTGTAGTAAGCTGCAAGAAAAGCTCTCTACCCCTGAGCCACCTTCCCAGGCCAAGGATTAAGATTCTTGTAGGCTACTAAAAATATATTTACCAATTTCAAGTAAATACATAAACTCTATTCCCATCTCTTTTATCAAATAAAAAAATAAAATTGTTTTGTTTGTAAATTGATCAGAAACATGGATTTTGTGGCTAGCTAAGTCATTGCACATCTGTATCTCTTGTCCTCTCTCTCTTTCATGATTCTCATAGACAATATGGTTGCTCCATAATTATCCTAATCTATTTCGCTTTCATTTGTTTGGTTGCATCATTTCACTTTCTTCTCTGCCATTTCCCAAACCAGAACCACATAAACAGAACCATCCAGAAGTGCTGCTGTGCCTCAAGTGGTAGAGCACTTGCCTTGATTTGAAGAGCTCACGGACGGTGCCCGAGCCCAGAGTTCAGGCCCCACAACTAATTTTAAAAATAGAATCTAAATCCTTGATAAATCTAGGAACAGATCTGACTGAAATCAGTTGAATCACAACTTTCCTGCACAATGAAGGAATAAATAGGTCCAGGCTAGGAAAGCAGCTAGAGAAGGCAGGCTGATTGTATCTGTGACAAAAATTTGTGGAAAATGGTATCGAGGATTACTTACTGGTGATCCACTAGCACTGGAAGCATGATGCTGAACTGTTGATTGGTGATTCTGAACTATTGCTGTGATCATTATATTCTCCAAGAGGAAAAAATGAAACAATTAATAATATCAAAGGACTACTAACACATTTTGACTTGTCATTAAGCATCTTCAATCAAAATCAACAGAAGACAATAGACAGGCTTACTTTTTTAGATGAAAACAAGTGTCTTTAAAAAAACAAAGAATTGGAAGATGGCGGAGAAGAAGATAGACATTAAACAACTTTTCGAATAGAAAGTAGTTTTATAGTTCCAGTGAACAGTCCTAAGCCAGAGAATTCACCAAGAATGCCTTCACAGGACAGAGAGTTAGGCCAGAGAGGGAAAATGTAGGCAAGGAGAAAGCTCTGACCACTTGCCAGCAGCCACTTCCGTGGAAGCAGCAGTGGCGGCGGCGGCCTCAGTTGCCATACCTGAATCACAGAGAGTCTGGGATGAAGGAGCCAGACGCGGCGGGCGAGCGGATTCTACTCAACACCAGCAAGAATCGACAAGGAGCAAACATCTTCATCCTGCAGTTTGCAGACCAGAGATGACCCAGGAACCAAGACTCAGCGTGAGTAGAAGCCTAACATCCTCACTCTCCAACTCAGGCCTTGGAAGAAATCTAGAATCATTTAGCAGGTCACAAGAAACTAACTGACCTGTCAGACAGCTCCACCCAGGGAAAAGCACCCAGCTCGGCACCAGCCCCAGGAGTGGCTTTCTTCACTGGATAATCAGAGCCACAGGTTGCCCCTCCTTTTAGCAGCATTGATAATCAATTGAAATTCAGTAACCAGAAACTCTGAGAATGGCTCCAGGCTGAGCACTGTGAGTTTCTCACAAACCAGCCCCCGGGAAATGCTACGGTTTGCTGAAAGGCCTCAACTCTACCCAGAACCTAGCCTCATCACAGCATCTCCAAACTTGAGGAAAAAGCCATATCCCTCTTTTGTGATACTCAAAGCAGATCTGCCTCTCATTGAACTATCCTGGGAAAAGGATCGCAAAACCCTGGGTAAAGCAGAGCATTTTTCTGCCTGTTCAAACAAACTGACTTAAGAAACCAACCAAGCCACAGGAACACAAGCAGACCAGAGACTCCAACAAGAGGCTGGTTAAGGTCACAAGGGAGATACAGGATTTTTCCCACCCATCCCCAAAAAATCAAAGAACTTTTTTTTGTACCTTTTATAAACAAAATTTGTTTCTAAATTTTTTTTTAATCTTTAATTTTTACCTTTTTTGAAAAAACAATTGTTTTCTAGTACCTTTTTTTTCCTCTGAGAATTTTATTTTAGGAGTAAATATGTGTGTGCATTTTTCTTGATTTTTTTTTCTGTTTTTTGTTTACCTCTACTGAACTTCTGATTTTTTTCTTTCTTTCTTATCCTTTTCAACATTTCTTCTCTTTCATTCTTTATGTGACTTAATTGTTGTTCTGTTCATCTTCAGATAAACCCGTAGTCGATTATTAGACCTTATCCCCCATTGTGTACACACTTAATCCACAAATTTATTACTCAATTCCAAACCTCTTAGACTTACATTCCTTAATAGCATTACTACCACTTTATACCTATATAATATTTTAAGTATTATTATTTTTAAGTTTTTCACATCTCCTTTATATCCCTCCCCTTCTCTCACTATATTCACATTCTTCCCTGAATAGTTTGTCTTCGAACTGCATAATATTTTTAATTCTTACTTTTCTATTTTTTCTGGTCTCTGTTCCCTTTCTCTGTCTTCTTTTTTTCTCTCTCTCTGCTTTCATCCTATCCAAACTATTTCCTGCTTTGAGATTAGGACTTAGTTAACTCTCCCTGTGCTTTCCAACATCACTCTATTCCTATTTTTTTACCCACATCTCTTCCTAAACCTAATAATTTCTGCTTTACCAAATTCTTTGCGGTTCTTAGTGTATTAATATATAGTTGTTTGATGTTGAATAGATGTATTTGTTGAACTAGATTGTATCTGCAGACTATTGACTGTGCAAATACAGACGTTGATTGATGCTTGCCTTAAGATAGTGTTCTAGCAGGAAACTGGTGTTATTTTCATCCCAAATAGGCAGAGTAAGCCGGAAAAACACAAGAAAAATGGCAAGTTCGGTATCTCAACTCCCACTCATGATAATCAGGGACAGAAGAGGTAATGAATAATCCAGAAGAGAGTTCCCAAATAGCTCTACAAACACTGCTGGCAAACACGATAAATGAAAAGATTGAAAACATACAATGGACTCTGTATGAGTTTGATAGGGAGGGACAGGAGGCAAACAAATGTCAATGGAAGCAAACAAAAGGTCAATGCAAGAAAAGATTGACAACCCACAAAGGACTCTGTTTGAGCGTGATAGGGAGAGAGAAGAGGCAATCCAAAGGTTTATACAGGAAAATCATGAGGGTGAGGAAGTTACTCAAAAACTGATACAGGATTTGCATGAGCAGCTTGAGAATACTCAAAGAGAAAGGCAGGAATGGCCTTATCAGGCTGAGAACATGCACAGAAAACTACGGGAATGGCATGAATGGGAGGAAGCTAAGCAAAGAGTAATACAGGAATTGAGAGAGCAGGATGAGTATACACAAAGATCACTAAAGGCATTCATGGGATCCATTAACAAAGAACTGAAGGAAGTCAGGGAGACCACAAAGGGAATGCTGAACCGAACCCAACTGAGGAATGGAAGTCCACGGAAATGATAATGAACCAACTAAGGGATTTGAGTATAAACACTGAACACCAAATTAAGGAAGTAAAGAAGTTCATACAAGATCTAAAACAAAGTTTCAAAAAAGATTTGAAGCCAAAAAGCTGACCAATTAGAAGGAAAAGAAATAAAAAAAAACAAAGAAGGAAGTCTTGATAGCAGGTTAAACCATGCAGAAGGTTGAATCTCGGGGAGTGAAGACAGCCTAGATATTATAGAGAAAGAAAATACAACCATCCAAGACAAGTCCAAGAAATATGATAGATCTATCCAACACATGGAAGACACCATCAGAAGGCCTAATGTAAGGATAATGGGTGTAGAGGAGCACCTAGAAACGGAAGTTAATGGTTGGGAAATTTGTGTAACAGGATCCTAGCAAAAAACTTCCCAAACATGCAAAAAGATAGGCTTATTCAGATACAAGAAGCTTTTAGAACTCTAAATAGACCAGATCAGAATAGGACATCCCACCGTCTCATTATAATCCACACAGGATCAATTCAAACAAAGGAAATGGTCCTTAACGATGTCAAGGAGAAAAGATTAATCACCAATAAAGGGAAACCAAGTAGAATCGACTCAGATTTCTCAGCAGAGACAATCAAAGTAAGAAGAGCCTGGAATGATGTATACCATGCCCTAAAAACAAACAACTATCAACCAAGAATACTGTACCCAGCTAAGGCCAAATAAAAATCTCCCATAGCAAAGAATAATTGAAACAATACATCTCCACCAAGCCAGTCCTACAAAAGATTCTTAAAGATGTCCTACACATAGAAAACCAAAAAGACCACAATAAAGGCCAATAAACAGCACCCAAACTGAGAATCCAAGAACCATAGGAAGAACCCACTTTTCGCATCCTGCAAGAAGGTGGAAAACATGGCAGGAACTCCCAAATACCTCTCAGTCCTATCTCTCAACATTAACGGACTTAACTCTCCAATTAAGGGACATAGACTGTCTTGTTGGATTAAAAAACAAGATCCTTCTATGTCCTGCCTTCAGGAGTCACGTCTTGCCCTTAAAAACAAACACATTTTCAATATTAAATGCAGGAACAAAATCTACCAAGCAAACGGCCCTCTTAAATAGGCAGGAGTTGCAATCCTAATATCAGATAAAATAGACTTCAAATTAAAATTTGTGTGAAGAGATAAAGAATATCTACATACTAATTAAGGGATTTTTTTTCCTTCAGGAGGATACTACAATTCTAAATATCTATTCGCCAAACAACGGAGCACCCAAATTTATCCAAGATACACTACGTTCCCTCAAATCCCACAAAGATCCAAAGACATTAATTGTTGGGTATTTTAAAACACCACTCTCCCCAATAGATAGATCAACTCGGAAAAAAACTCAAGAAAGAAACCACAGATCTAAATAACTGCATAGATCAACTAGATTTAACAGACATCTGCCGAATATTTCACTCAGCATCATAAGAATACACGTTTTTCTCAGCAGAACATGGAACAATTTCTAAAATAGACCACATTTTAGGCCACAAAGCAAACTTGTCCAAATTCAGAAACATTGTACTTATACCTTGTATTCTCTCTGACCACAAGGGAATAAAATTAGAACTCAACACTAAAATCCAAGAAAGAAAGTATGGTCACACATGGAGGCTGAACAACACACTGCTTCATCAAGAGTGGGTCAAGGAAGATACTAGAAAAGAAATTCAAATGTTCATGCTATTCAACAAAAATGAGCACACATATTACCAGGTCCACTGGGACACAGATAAGGCAGTACTCAGAGGAAAGTTTATAGCCTCAACAAATTGGAGAGTTCTGAAACCAACAATTTAATGAGACATCAGAACCTCCTTGAAAAAGAGCAGCAAGATAAACCCCAATCCAGTAAACAGAAAGAAATAATTAAAATTAAATCAGAATTAAATGAATTAGAATCCAAAAAAACTATAGAAAGAATCAACAAAACTAAGAGTTGGTTGTTCGAAAAGCTTAACAAAATTGACAGACTTTTATCAAATCTTATCAGTAAAAGAAGACAAGAAACCCAAATAAATAAACTCAGAGATTTGAATGGAAACATCACCACAAAAACAACCAAGATTCAGAAAATTATGAGGGAATACTTCTCAAATCTTTATGATAATAAGTTTGGGAACTTGGCATTAATGGACCTTTTCCTAGCAAATATTGACATGCCAAAACTAAACCAAGATTAGTTAAACAATCTTAACAGGCTCCTCTCAAGCATTAAAATAGAAACAGCAATGAGAGACCTCCCAGGTAATAAAAGTCCAGGACCAGATGGGTTTACAGTGGAATTCTACAAGGCCTTCAAAACAGAGCTCACAAAAATACTCCTCCAACTCTTCAATAAAATTGAAAGATAAAGTTCACTACCAAACACATTCTATGAAGCCATCATAACCCTCAACCCCAAACCAGGCAAGGACTCATCAAAGAAAGAGTACTATAGACCCATATCTTTGATGAACATTGATGAAAAACTTCTCAACAAAATTTTGGCCAATCGACTTCAACAATTCATGCAAAAAACCATACACCATGTTCAGACAGGATTCATTTCAGGAATGCAAAGCTGGTTCAAAATATGCCAATCAATTAATATTATTCATCACATCAACAGCAGCAAAGATAAGAACCACATGGTTATCTCAATAGATGCAGAAAAAGCATTCGTCAAGATGAAACATCCCTTTAAGATGAAGGTTCTGGAAAAATTGGGAATCCATGGAACATTCCTTAATACAATAAAGGCTGTATATGACAAACCTACAGCCAGCATTATACTTAATATTTAAAAACTAAAGCCATTTCCTCTTAACTCAGGAACAAGACAAGGATACAAGGATGTCCACTCTCTCTACTTCTTTTCAACATATTATTAGAATGCCTAGCTACAGCAATAAGGAAAGATACAGACATAAAGGTGATCCAAATAGGGAAAGAAGAAATAAACCTCTCCCACTTTGCAGATGATATGATCTTGTATTTAAAGAATCCCACAGACTCCATTCTCAATTTACTCAAGCTGATTCAAAACTTTGGCAAAGTAGCAGGAAATAAAATTCAACCCCCAAAATCAATGGCTTTTCTGTATGCCAACAATGAGAAAAGTGTGGCTGAAATTAGGAAAGTAACTCCATTTGTAATAGCCCCAGAAAAAATAAAACACCTAGCAATTAACTTAACCAAAGAAGTGTAGGACCTCTATGATGAAAACTTTAAAAGCTTGAAAAAGGAAATCAAACCAGAACTTTGAAAATGGTCAAACCTTCCATGCTCCTGGATTGGAAAGATTAACATCGTGAAAATGGCAATAATTCCCAAGGCTATCTACAAATTCAATGCGATACCTATCAAAATTCCAACCTCATTCTTCAAGGAAATAGAAGAGGCAATCCAAAAATTCATATGGAACAACAAAAGACACCGAATAGCAAAAACCCTCCTCAACAGAAAGAACAGTACTGGAGAAATATCAATACCAAATTTCAAAATCTACTATAAAGCTATAGTAATCAAAACAGCTTGGTTCTGGCACAAGAACAGACCTCAGGACCAATGGAATAGAATTGAAATCCCAGAAAAGAACCTACCCACCTATAGCCATCTAATCTTTCAAAAGGGAGCTAAAAAATTAGAATAGAGGAAAGACAGCCTCTTCACTAAATGGAGCTTGCAAAATTGGTTAACTACTTGTAGAAAACTAATGCTAGATCCTTATCTATCACCCTGCACCAGAATCAACTCCAAATGGATCAAAGACCTCGGATTCAAAGCAGACACTCTGAAAACATTACGGGATGGAATATGAGAAACCCTAGGTCTCTTTGGTGCAGGCCAACATTTTCTTAATAGAGACCCAGAAACACAAGAAATCAAAGAAAGATTGAAGAAATGGGATTACATGAAGTTGCAGAGCTTCTGCATGTCAAAGGACATAGCTAGCAAGATCAATAGAAAGCCTAGGGATTGGGAGAAGATCTTTACTATCTATACAACGGACAAGGGTCTCCTATCTAAAATATACTTGGAACTCAAAAAATTAAGTCCCCCAACAGCAAATCCTCAAAGAAACAACTGCCCAATATATAAGTGGGATAAAGACTTAAAGAGAAACTTCTCTGAAGAAGAAAGATGGATAGCCAATAGACACATGAAGAAATGCTCAACCTCCCTAGCAATAAAAGAAATGCAAATCAAAACGACATTGTGATACCACCTCACCCCAGTTAGAATGGCAAAAATCAAGAACTCAAATAACAACAGATGCTGTAGGGGGTGTGGACAGAAGGGAACCATACTTAATTGTTTGTGGGAGTGTAAACTTGTTCAACCACTTTCGAAAGTAGTATGGAGGTTCCTGAAAAGACTCCACATAGAGCTCCCTTATGACCCAGCAATCCCACTTTTGGGCATTTACCCAAATGTTTACAAACAAGACCAAACTAAAGCTACCAGCACAACTATGTTTATTGCAGCATTATTTACCATAGCTAAGATATGGAACCAACCCAGATGCCCCTCAGTAGATGAATGGATCAAGAAAATGTGATATATATATACAATGGAATTCTATGCCTCCGTCAGAAAGAATGACATTGCCCCATTTGTTAGGAAATGGAAAGGCTTGGAAAAAATTATATTAAGTGAAGTAATCCAAGCCCAAAGAAACATAGTTTCCCATAGGTTCCATGGTTTCTCTTATTTGCAATATCTAGTATATGTATGAGTCAACAGAAAAGGTCAGATCAGGTGAAGTTAGGTAAATGAACCCTAAGATACGTATTTAATTTTTTTTTCTTTCATGCATTTGTTTCCTACGTATTTATAAGATTATAACTTTGTTGCTTTGTATGTCCCTCCCCCATAGGATAACCCCTGCTTTCACTGTTTTTGATGTTGGTATAATTTGTGGAGGGGGAGGGGAAAAACAAGTCATTTAAATAAGGATACAAGTGGACCCGTTGCCAAAATGATAAGTACATGTTGTCACGTCGAAAATGAACTTTACAACTTTGGTGCGGAGGGGGGAGGATTCGGTGGGGGTCTAGGTGAGGCTGGGAAGGGATGGGAAAGGTAAACAAAGGAGGAGGCTAAAATGCTTGATAAGAAATGTACTCACTATCTTGCCCATGTAATTTTAACCCCTCTGTACAGTATTTTCACAATAAAAAAACAAAAAACAAAAAACAAAACAAAAAAACAAGGTATTTAAGTAGTCAAGCAAAGGACTTCTATTTTACTACTGCATTATACATTTTTTTCTAATGTTGAGTACCAATAAATAATGGATGTATTAGAAATCTCTTAAAGCTCATATATAGAATAGTGACTTCTCTTACACTATATCATTGTATTTCTCAAATCATATTACGTAGTTTCCTATTTTCTCATTCCTAGAATAATCTGCACATGAAGACATCCCTGGTCCTAATTTTCAGTCTGTGCATTTGAATACAAAGGAAAGTCTTTCCTCTGCTCTCTATCAATTACCTACTCTCCAGTTAGAATAATTTAAAATAGTAAAAATCAAAAAAGAGAAAATAAATCATGGTGAAAAAACATGTAGGAAATTCACCAGATTTTTCTGACCAGTTCAACCAATGTGAACTATTGGGGAAATACATGTACACCTCATTCCCACTGGTACTCGAAGTCTCTGGTTAGGCAATTCTGATGAAGACAATCAACTAGATGAAAACGTGAGGAATGGTATCAATTGCAAGAAAATAATGGAGAAGAATGCAAGCAAATTTCTTCTTTGGGCTTACTGCAGTGCGGAGATTCCTTTTCAAAAAGGCCTCTCATATGAATACCAGGGATGAGGATAAGTATACTCCTCTTCATCGGGAAGCCTAGAGTGGACATGTAGACATTGTCCATGAGTTGGCAGCTCAAGGCAGATATTCATGCAATAACTGTGAATGGCTTGGCACCCCTGCATAGTACTTTTATGTGGATTAATACCAGAATGGATTTTTTTTACTTCATCATGATGCAGATACCAATCCCCAAACTAAAGGCCTCTTGATCCCCTTGCATCTTGCTGCTGGGAACAGAAATAGCAAAGATATGCTGTATCTTCTTCTGTTGAACCATTTTTTCAAACCGGGTCTGAAGAATAACTTGGAAGAAACTGCATTTGATATTGGCAAAAGGATAAGTATGTATCACTACCTCTTTGAAGTTGTGGAAGGCTGTACAAATTATTCTCCTACGTAGTAATGGTTTGGTTAAGTTTCTTAAATTTCAAAAGTGCCATTCCATCCTTTGTGTCCCTACAAATATTTTCAGAATAAAAAGCAACAGCAATATCTTAATTTAAAAATTCATGGATTCCATGGTATTCTTCCATGTGAATTGCCTCACTTTGATGTCAAAATGTATTCAAGAGTTGTTTGTATGCATCTATAATGATTTCTGAAGAGTTTGTGGTTTTTTTTTAATTTTAACTTATCTGTTGAAATGAATAGTATAGAAACTAAAGTTATTCCTGGTGCTTGTCTGAAAAAAAGTATATCTAGGTTTGTATAAAGTCCATAATCTATTTCATTATTTTCTAGATATAATACTTTGAAGTCTACATTTTTTATAATATATAGGTTCATTAATAAATGTGTCCTTTCAGATTACATTCCATATAGAAAAAGTTAAGATTCCTTTTTTCCTAGGTCCTTACAGGATTTTATTTCTTTGGAATAAGATGATAATGTTATCTAATTTCAAGTTTTGTAAAGGTTATGCTATGTAAGGGCCTTTCTAAAGTGAAGATTTAATACACTGATGTCAAACTAACCTTTAATTCTATGAATTACATGTATTGTTACACTTGTATTTTTGTAATAAACTTTTTCATAACTTTTTCATTTCTTGCATTTGAAGAATTAAAAATATGGAATATTTCACGAATTTTTGTATCATCCTTCTGCAAGTGCCATGCTAATCTCTGTATTTTTGTCACTTGGGTAGACCTGCTGCTGAAGCATGTAGTATCCTTTAAATTTAAGTAGTTAATGATGCAACCTTTATACAGGCATATATCCTTGGTTGCCTATTTGTAAAAAGGAATCCTTATTGTTCCTAAAATGTTATTGATCTTATTTCTCTAAATTTCTGTGTATAGTGGCAAAAACTTATATTGTTTGGTTGATTGCTCACATTTGCAATTTTTGTCAATGACTATTTTGTCGTTTTCATTTTTAATTTGATCATATTTTGAAGCCTTTATAGCTAAGTCCAAAGGTGATGGCATTTCAAGTACTTATTTATCAACTGAGTTACCTTTGTGGAGCTAATGGATTCAAAGTAAGCCTTGCTTAAGAGCTACTTCTAAACTTCTGCAGCTTAAAATTTCGCAAAGAAGTCTCACTGATACAAATGTCTTCCTGACCTTTTACCCTTCTTCCATGTAGGAACAGACCAACGAGAATATCTTACCCTGACAGCATAGATTGTCTGACTGGACAAAACTAATCTTAGTTACAAGGGTTCATAGAGAGATTAACAGTTCAGACTGAAATGTTCAGAATAGAAGGTATTTTTATCAAAATATAATTGTTTATTATACCTATCATTTCAAAGTAGCTAAAGTCAGGAAGATGAAAAAATTATTCATATGCATGATTACCTAATATCCTGGTCTGTCTACCATCCAAACAGGCAGGAACTTACAGTACTGACTTTCTATCACCAAATATTTCCATAGCTCCTGGAGAAGTCCATAGGTTTCTCCTCGATATTAGTCCTTAAATTAATAATGTTTTAATCACAGTGTTTCCTCTTGCCTCCAGGTTTACAAATGGTAAAGTTTTAGGTCTAACTCTACCAAAAACTGAGGTAGAGATAATGTAATATTACTTTAAAACAGAGTTGCATTTGATACCCTAACCACAACAGAACAATGCATAACAATTTCCTATATTATAAATACTTATATATTTTATATTTCTACCTGCTGATCTTAAATTTCTAGAATTATGAGAATTAATTGATAATTTGACAAATAAATTGAAATTTATTCCCATAAATAAATTGGAATATAAATAATTAGGTTTAGAATATATATTAGAATATAAAAAGTATCAAAGCAATGTCTTAGTTATAAACTTGTGATACCTTTACGTGTTCTAGGTCTTCTGAATTCACATAGTAAAAAAAAACAGTATTGTTTTCTCTAATCTATAAGATATTTTACACTGCTGCTGTGTTTATTGTGTTAACTCGCTGGACCCAAAGTGTTTTTCTCCATATTTCTGAAGCATTCTTACTGATTATACCCAAATTTTGCTGATATGATGTGTAAAAGCTATTATTCTTCTGTAGTACCCACGGGTCTGAGGATACCAGGTCCCAGTTATCTGCATCATCAGATAACAAGGGCAAGACTTCTGACCTTGGCCCATGCCACATGCTAACGGAAAGTAATTGAAAAGACCCATCTCAATTTCTAATTTCCTACAATATTTCAGGGCCCTAATTCCTTGTAGGAATTAGTAGTAAGCAATTGTGAAATGTAAGGCAACTTAAAATGAAAGATGAGATCACAAAATATGAGAGAAAGTACTATAGTTCAAACTTTCAATTTACAGATGACCAGATGACCAGCCTATATGAGTAAACAAAATCACAAATGTCACAAATTATTTTTATACCCCTCTCCTAATGATAAATGAAAGATTTCAGTCCAGCATAAGTAGGCCAAAAATAATTCTTGGAATGATAGATCCATAATTGTTCTACCAAGGCTAGGAAAACTTGACTTAGAAGTCAAAAATAATTTAGAAAACCATTAATTGAGAAGATCCTTAGTGCTTCAAAACACTGGTACTTCAGTAAAACTTAGTTCTGTAGTATAAAAATGTTGTCATTCTCAAACCAATGATAACCTACATTTAATCTTCTGAAAGTATATTCCTTTTCAAACAAACTTTTAAAAATCTTATTCACCAAAATAACACTTGACAAGTAGATAATAGTGACTTTAAATTTTTTCAAGTGTAGGAATCAAGTTACAATAGAGATGATTTATTTACCCAGCATAAATGCCAAGGAAGTTCAACCATTGATTAAAATGTAGAAATAGTATCTCCCACCATTTGCGTTGTTCAGTAGGTGCCTTCCAGAAATGTGTTAAATAGACCAGCCTTCCATGATTCAAATCCAAATATTAGCTAATAAATTAAATTTCATCACATAGGAAGGTACATTTTAAAGTCACTAATAGTTGCCTTATCATGTGTTGCCTTATCATAAGTTTTCCCTATCTGTCTAACATAGTAAGGAATATGACTTTAAGTCTTGCATATAGGTACTCATTCGAGATGTGACAAACATAAAATCTGTCTTCTATTTCTATCATATTCCTCTACAGTAGTAAATATTAGTTTTCTTCTTTTTCCAAAACTTATAGGTAGTAGAAAATATCATCCCATGTACAATAAAATAATCACACACCATTGTACAAAGCCATTTATAAAAACTGGTAGTTAGGTATAAATTCTAAGCGATTTTTAAACTTTCTTGTTGAAGATTAATCTTCTAAAAAGATGAGAATAAAACCATGTCTAGGTGCTTCACGTCTCCAGTCTTGCAAATTGTTATTGCATTTCAAGTATATGCAGGATTGAAACTCCATGGAATCTATATAAACCTTTCAAATTATTAACAGACAGTTTAACAGAATGACTATCAGGAAGTCGAAAGCAGAAAAGAATAATAATAAAGACATAAAATGAACGAAAAATGGAAAAGGGGCAAGTACAGCTAGAATACTCAATGTACACATGTAATAAAGGAAGTGGTAAATCTGAAATAAATTTTGGAGAAAGGGTTGGTTCAGATTGATAGAAGGAGAGACTCTGATCCAGGAGCATTTGACAATTAGATGGACATATTTAATTGTTACACACTTGCACAACCTTTTGAAATTCAGTTAAAAACACAACTAAAAAACAAAAACACACAAAATCACAACCAAACAGCAATATCTATAGTGTATATGTATGACCTCACAAAATTTTAAGCAGTTAATGAAGGGCAGTCTTTGGAAAAGCAAACAAAGCTGTTCAAAGAATGCAGTTTGGGGTAGGGGAGAATTTTGAACAGATATAAATAGACTGTCAAAGGTTATAAATCATCTACATGTACTGCAAATATTTTCTTCTGTGAGTATTCTTTGTCTGAACTGGTTACTCCACTCCTCAGCCACACTTGAAAGCTTGTGAAGATAGAATGGAAGAAACAAGATCAAGAACCCATTACACCACTGGAGAGAAAACAGTCCTCTATGGTTTCTCTCATCTCTCTTAACTACTCTTTTCTCATATTTTAATAAAGTCAAGTGATTTTGAATTATATCTTTCCTTCTTTTTCAGAGAATTATTGTTTGGTAATTAAATGTCAATTCACAAATTTTGATGTCTTTTTTTTAAAGAACTTTGAATTTAAATTCCACTGCAACCTTGTTTCACACAGTGAGAGTACATTTCCTGGGTAAGGACAATTCTCAATGGAACGTAAATGATTTACTTCAAGGTTTGTGATGTTTGTTTGTTTAGTGTGAAAATGAGCCATATTCACCCACATTGCTCCCTCTCAGCTAGGTCTCCATGGATTTCTTTGCATGAAAGCCCATTTTCTCAGGCAATTTTAAATTATCTTGATAGGCTAAGTTGTTAAAAAGTTTGAACAATTAAAATTTACCTGTCATAAAATTTAAAACTCTTTTGAAATTCCTTTATCAGTATCGTGAATTCACTAATCCTAATTCCACCTTTACCATCAAAAACAGTTAACATGTGTTTTCATCATATAGTGTCCATGAAACTATTATTTTCCAGTGGATTTGTTATGCGTATATATGACCATATAAGCTGATGCTGAGCAAAATGAACTCCAAGATATGGAGAGATATTTATTTGTGGTTGTTTTTGATGTCCTATGTGATTTCTATTTTCTTTGAGATTTTCCCCTATGGTTTATCCCCTGCTGTGTTTGATTTTGGTACCCTGTGTATTGTGTATACATTTACATTAATTAGGGAAAGGAACAGGAGCAACAAAATGGCGAGACAAATGACAAAGGGCAAACCAATGCAATGGCAATACTCACAAGACAATAAGTTGGAAATGTACATTACAACTTGTGAGAGATATTGGGGTGAAGGAAAAATTGTGAGAAAAATTAGAGAGGGGAAAACAAGTTTGAAAAGTTATGTATTCACTACCTTACAATAGCTGTAACCCCACTTCACATCATTTTCACATTAAAATTAAATTTTAAAAATAAGCTGATGAAATAAAATTGTACTGTTTTGGTATTGTAAATATTATTCTTTATGTAGTAACTTTTTTAAAAATCAGTATTATTTGGCATCTAATTTGAATTATTTACCTCTTCTTTATCAGAGGGTAATCAACTTGAATGATATCCAACTAGACAATTTTTTCACAATATACTTGCCAATATTTTGAAAATAGAATAAATTTAGTACTTTCTTATACTAAAACAGAAAACAGTTTAATTCTATGGAAACCCATAACTTTTAAAAGTAAATAAGTTGTTAAGAGGATAGGATGTATGTGTTCTTCAAAATTCCTATGATTAATAACTACTCATTTTCAAATTCTGAACATTCCATACCTGAGAGATTCAAAATATACCTGTTTGCATGTTATGTAATTCTGCAATAGATGCATTTTCCAATGGGGTGTTACAGACTGAGAAGTGAACAAAAAAAGAGCCACATTCTAGTATAGGATAAAACTATGAAGTATGTTATAATTAATTCTTCAAGAGTAGCAGTTGTTTCTCAGATTAAGCTATTATTTCTATGACCATCAATCACAAGATTTATGCCATAAAGTCATCCTACACCAACAGTTTCCAACTTATAGGGTGCACCTCAAAATTCCCTTAATTCACATTAACAATAGCTAATCTCCATTGTGAAAATACACTGCAACTCTGCTAATGTGATGCCCTCCATGTTCTGGAAAGAACACCACAATAAACTGGGTTGCATCATTTTTCCTCCACTGGTATTCTTGCAAATATTATTTATATTTATACTTTTTTAACAATTATACTTAATCAGGATACTAAGGTTGGAAGATTACATTTCAAAGCCCACTGAACTAGGCCCTGAGAGGAGACTCCAGCTGGGACAGCTTCTTTACAGGTTTTGTTTTTGTTTTAGGGATTATAGAAAAAAAACAAAATCCTTGGCTCCAACCAGCCCAGTTCTTGGAATGAAAAGAATGCCTCTAGTTCCCCCTCCCCTTAACAACTTCACCCACCTTTTTTCAGTTAAGGACTGACTGATTAAACAGATAGCCAGTAATCCAGCTCATGCTAGCATGGTGGCAACATCCCAAGTTTACTATAAACTCTGCCTTTTTTCACATGCTTACGTTAAACTCCACTAAACTCTTTTGTGTATGTTTACCTTAAGCTCCACTTTACTATTGAATTTGTGAGTCACTAAAACCAAAAGTGATAGGCTGGCTTAAGCAGCCATTATATGACAAAGTGTAATCTCATTGGCGACCTACGTGTGGTCTGGTATGACTGCAATCTTTTGGGTGCGGGAAAATCTCATTGGAAGCCTATGTGACCAGGCTTCACCTTGTGATTTTTACCTTTAAAATCCAAAACACCTGGGCCACTGGGGGTCGCAGTATCAGCTCCCCAGCCTGTGGTGTGGCCCTTGCCGGTCAGTGTAGGAACCTTCTCAATAAAGTTGCTTCTTTAATAACAACTTTGTTGCCGTGGGCTCTGTCACTCCGGATGACTAGGTGGGCTTGTCTGCCTGAGTAGGGGTCTTCCTACTACACCACCCAGGCAGGAACGTTCCCTTGATTCTTTTCTCCAATAAATTTCTCAGCAAAAGCCAGAAAAAAGTGAGCTGTGGTTGAAGTGGTAGGGCAGGAGCCTTGAGAATAAACAGGCTCAGAGACAGTGTCCAGTCCCAGGGTTCAAGCCCTAGGACAAACCAATAAAACAAAAACAAAAATAAAACAAATCCCAAATCTAGCATTTTTCTCATTGTATACAGAGGCACGTAATTAAGGAAATTGCTTCCTGTGTTACATACAGGTGGAAGAAAGAAGATGTCACACAATTATTCTCTTCATACCATGTTATACCAAAGCCACAAAATATTTCCCTTTTTCTAAATTTATAAATTAATTTCATCCATTTGTTGGCAACTCTGTCTACATTATTCACATTATCATTTTATACATGAACTGTTGGATTATCTATTAACTGAGTTCTAATTATAACTCTCATGAAAGAATATTCTAGGCAAATAGAATGCAAGAAACATTTGTAAATTTGTCCATTAAACTCTCTACTTAAAAATAATTTTGTAGTATCCTTTAGAATACGAAATTACAAACAAAACCAAAATATTTATTTTAAATCTAAACTCTAATTTAGCAAGATCTACAAAGTCCTACATTAGAATAACTTTGCTTTTTCTCCAGGCTTAAGCTTTTGTAATCCTTCATCCTTTCCTTGGAATCTACAACAATGATGATTACTTACTTTTTCAAATTTTGGATGGGAATCATGAGCCATTTTGCATCTAAGAATGTTCTGTAATGAGAGCATTTAAAATACAACTGAAGATTATACATGAGTTGCATTTCAATAGCAAACTTGACTTCTCAAAACATAATGACAAAATTAGCCCAAATTTCCAACTTTGTATTCCTTTCTTGTTTGGTTTGTTTTCTTAATACAAAATTATACTATCTGGTCCAGGGAAGGTATAACTGTGTAATTAAACTATCTAATCTCCTGTCTTAGTCTGAGTGTTAGAATTCTAGCCTTGTATCACATTGCTCCTCCATAATTTCTTGTTTTATTTAATCTAGATACAGAATAGCAATTCTGAACATCTCCAGTAATATTAACCACTAGACAACTCAGAGTGTTCATGTACTCTTTTGAAAGATGGTCAAACATTTGACACAGGATATGAACATTTTCAGATGCACCTGCAGTGTCCTCTGATTCATTCCTCCATGGATCCGATCCCTGTAATAATGATTACTTGACTCCCTTACTATCTCTGGTCCCTATCTATGTAATATTCTTAAACTTTTTTGAAGAAATTCACTTGAGGACTTTCTAACATTAAAAATGATCACTTGATTGTAGTCTTACTCAGGACATATTTTCTATTGTTTTCTAACTTTTCTACATATTCTGAGATTTGCTTCATTTGTGTATTTGTGTGTGCAAATATAAGTGCTTCTATGTATGTGTATGTCTGAATGTATGTATGCAAAGGCCTCAAGCTCTTATTCAGTAATCTTGCTCATGACTGGTATTCCAATACTGGAGCTATTCTTCCAATCCAGCTTTTGGGTGGTTAATTATAGATAGTTTCTCAAAGACTGTTCTGCCCAGGCTGGATGAAAACTGTACTTCCCAGACTCCTTTACATTCTTAAGTTTTATTTCTCCAGTAGTGTCAACTTACAAAACATTTTGTGAGTGTAAAGGCTAAGCTGTAGCATAAATTTTTAACTCAAGAATTCATATAAAGATAGATGAACATGCACATTACATATGCTGAGTGTACATTGTTAGAAATGTGATCTTAAGCTGGATGGTGGTGAGTTCTTCGGATAGGGTTCAAACCAGTTTGGCAGGAAAGTCCCAGAGACTCTTTTTCCAATTAACTACAAGAAAACTGAAAGTGGCACTGTGGCTCAAGTGATAGAGCATTAGCCTTGAGCTGAATAGCAGAGGGACAGCTCCCAGGTCCAGAGTTCAAGTGCCAAGACCACCACCAAAAAAAAAAAAAAAAAAAAAAAAAAAAAAAAAAAAAAAAAAATATATATATATATATATATATATATATATATATATATATATGTAAAGGAAAGAAAAAAATGTGATCTTATCTAACAGTTCATGATTAGTATAATCCCTACTCTCTCAGGATGGATTTTTTCTAATTAATTTCATGCTCTTATATCTGATTTGCATTGGAAACTTAATTATGCTTCCATTCTACTCTCTACAAAGTTGCGTGATTAGCAAGCGTGATTTAGAAGGGGAGTGGCCTCATACTTCGTGTTCCATGTAGGAGTAATGCTTTCTCTATAAAACTCTCATAAATCTACATACTGGACTTGGCTTTATTGTTTCAATGTTGTCTTATTTGTAGAATCTTCTATAGTGTATTGAACCCTTACACTTAAACACAAAACTTCTCTTTCTCCTATTATTGCTATTGTTTCCTTACTGTTAACTCATGTACACTTGGAAAATAATATGCAGCACAGACACTCACAAAAAAATGATCTGAGAAACTTCTTCGTATTTAAAATTCGCCTTAATTTATAGAGAACTTCCAAAGTTTGAACTCAATATACTCATGGATAATGTATTTATAAGCAATATAATTTCATATTTTCTCTTTACTAAGTTGACTCTGAAACACCTGTTACCTCAGGTGATGGTGTCCTTGTGTTATTTCGGTGAGGCAAGAAACATTCATTAGACCTCAGGCAGCACCATAGATTGTTTTTGTAAGTAATTGTTACTGGATGTGGAAACTGATCCCAGGAGAGGAATGGAACATAGAGGATTGACAAAGTTTAAGTTAACTTGTGCTTTCCTTTTTACTGTACAAAAAGAATCCCAAGGCTTGAAGGGAACTCTGTCCCTGACTTTTTCGTGTGTGTTTTTACTCATGTATAACTTTTCTGTAAACGTCTAGTTGAGAGTATTACAAAGAGAAATAAACTGCCATTTGAAGGCTAGCATAGAACAAAAGGAAATAACGTTGATTTAAACATGTTCTGCTGCAGGGACTGGGAAGGTGGCTTAGTGGTAGAGCGCTTGCCTTGCATGCATGAGGCCCAGGTTCGACTCCTCAGCACCACATAAGCAAAAAGTAAGCCAGAAATGGTGCTGTGGCTCAAGTTGTCAGTTGAAGAGCTGAGGGACAGCGCCCAGGCCAAGAGTTCAGGACCACGACTGCCCCGCCCCGCATAAAAAAACATTCTACTGCAAATAAACAAAGACATGGAGGTTTTAAAGTGTCTTATGATGGATATTTCACCCCTGAGATGATTCTCTTGTTGCAGGAGTCAATTATCAATTCCTATAGTTTAGTCCTAAATTCTCCAGAGCAATAAGGATTCCAAAAAAGCATCCAGTGAGTATGATCAGCAAAAGGAGCCTCTTCTCAGACCAGTACTCCTTTAAAGAGGGTCACAATGAAATATCTGGGGGTTTTTTGCTTGTTTTTTTGTTTTTTTTTTTTTAGTTTGTGTTGGTTATGGGGCTTGAACTCATAGGCTGGATCCTGTCCCTGAACATTTTTCTTTCCTGCTCACCTGCCCCCAAAGCTAGTACTCTACTGCTTGAACCAAAACTCCATTTGTGGCTTTTTTGCTGTGTAATTACAGATAAGAGTTTGAAAGACTCTCCTGACAGGGTTGGCTTTTAACTAAGATAGTAAGAAAGCCAAGTGACATCAATTGTATAGACGTCTCTTTTCAAACAAGAAATATTAGATGAAGTTTATTGTAAAGCTAAAAAGCTAATATTTGACTTTTTTTCTTTTTATTTTATTGTGAGAATACCGTACGGGAGGAGATACAATTACTCCGGCAAGATAACGAGTACATTTCTTATTAAGCATTGTTGCCTCTTCTTTGTTTCCCTTTCCCATCTCTCCCCATACTCCCCTTTTCCCCCACCCCATTGTCCTCCCACACCAAAGTTGTAAAGTTCGTTTTTCGACATAACGATTTGCACATCTCATTGTTGCAATAGGTCCACCTGTAACCCTAGTTAAATGATTTGTTTTTAGAGAATATGTCCAGCAAAGAATCCATAACATAACTCTGCAAAAGTAGGTGCATTGAATCATTTTGGAATTAATTTTGTTTTCTTGGGAAGATTATTCATCTTGTAGTTCCTTTTGGGGAAACTTAAAGTTATATTTCACGTTTTTGTTGGTTGTGGGGCTTGAAGTCTGAACCTGGGCACTGTCCCTCAGGTCTTCACATAAAGTTGAGCACACTACCACTTTAGCTACAGCACCACTTACGATTTTCTGGTGGTTAATTTAAGATTAGGGTCTCATGGATTTTCCTGACAAGGCTGGGTTTGAACCACAATCCTCTGGTCTCAACCTCCTGAGTAACTATGATTACAGGTGTAAACCACCAGGACCCATTTCATATTTGCATTTATGTGCATTGAGTGACACTGTGTAGACAAAGAATGAAAATATTAACCAAATGATGACATTGCAGCTTTTCAGAAAAATTGAGGTAGCAGTAAATATGTCCTCCTTTTCCATTTTGTTACATTAATGAGTCATGAGCTCTGGGATACTTACATTAGCACCCTGTGACATCTGTATAGGTTTATATATTATCAGGAAATGTTCATAGAGAAATATAGAAAGACTGAGATTTTTAGAAAACAAAGGAGATAAGGTGTGTAAGAACAGCATAGATGGAGATACATTTATCACACAGAGATTAAGAACTAGCCTAAGAGATTTAGAATGCTAAAGGCAATGAGGAAAAGCCTAGTTGACAACTAGTTCTTCAATAACCAAAAATGGTTCTCTAGACCAGTTTCTGGTATGCATTAGTTACTATCGTTTATTCCTTCCATCTGGAGTTATTCCTTATTTTCTTTCACAACTATTAATTAGCCTCTGCCTTTTTTTTGCGAAAACTGAACAAAAAGATTTCAAAATCACACTTAGACTACTTTTCACTTTGTGATTAGCAGTGATGACACAAAATCCTGGAATCCTTGAATTTCCAGAATTAATCTTCAGTTGACATCTAAGCACATTCCTGCCATTAATTGCTATGACTTAATGAACAAAACTTTTTTCAACACAGTATCGTAAAATAAGTATAGTACATGAATTAGGGACTATTTTCAGGTGTCAGTATGGAAGGAGCAATTATAAATTTCAAGTATGCATTTTTTATTTTCCATTTAATAATTTTTTTGCCAGTCCAGGGGCTTGAACTCAAGGGTAAGTAATTATTCCTGAGCTACTTTTTTTTTCTCAAGGCTAGCGCTCTACCACTTGAGGCACAGCATTCCTTCCAGTGTTTTTCTTTTAATGAGCTACTGAGAAATTGAACCCAGGGTTTCATGCATGCTAGGCAATCACTGTACCATGAAGCCACATTCCCAGAGCCCTAAATGACTTTCTTAAGAAGGCATTACATTTTCATTCCATAACTATGTATCATAAGGTTAGCCAGGTGCTGGAAAATGATGTAGAAAGCAATACAATACAATAAGCCCAGTAGGCTGGATGGACAATGAATTTCATGGTTTAGCCAGGGCACAGTGGGGCTTACCTCAGGGAGCTGTTTCAAAAGTTTTAGCAAAATAGCTCCTGACCCACAGCCCACCTCCAGAATGAGAGGGTCACCTTGGATTCCAGCCACATGGTGATGCTAGGCCCCCTTCTCCAGCACCCATTCAACTAGTTCTTGTGAAAGAGAGAGAGAAAAGTCAGAATTACAATTAAGTCGGGTGCCGGTGGCTCAAAACTCTAATCGTAACTACACAGAGGCTGAGATATGAGGATCATGGTTCATAGCCAGCCCCGGCAGGAACGTGTATGAGACTCTTATTTCCAAAGAACCATCAGAAAACCAGAAGTGGTGCTGTGGGCTCAAGTGGTAGAGCACTAGCCTTTTCCTGAGGAGCTCAGGAACAGCGCCCATGCCTAGGGTTCAAGCCACACAACTGACAAGAAGTGGACTACCTACCACAAGAAGTGGACTGAATAGTACCCATTATCCTAGGGAGCATGGTAGTGAAGTTGAAGTCATAAGTAGTTCCCCTGGCTTCTCTGTGCCTCGGCTTCCCCAGCTGCAAACTCAACACAGTGAAGCATCCCCTTCCTCATGGGGATAGGGTAATGATGAAAGAGAGAAATGTTTTGTTTCATAATCCCCACCTGTTGCACAATTAATAACTGGCCCCACCTGAACCCTTTCCGGGTATCTTCCTATCATTTGCTCACAGAATTGCTGAGAACCTTCTCTGAAGGCCACTCCCTCTGTGCCAAACCATGCTCCAGGGATCCCTCTGTATAAATCCCTTGTTTCCTCAAAACTATCCTATGAGGAGAATGAGGTCTGATGGTTTCGGCCCTACGCAGAGCTTCACCTCTGGTCAAGAATCGGCTGCTGTGGACTAAAAGTTTGGGATAATCCATCTAAATCGATAACTGAGCGTGGCACTACATGTCTACCATCGCATCTACAGAGGACCAGGCCTGGTGGAGCATACCTGTCCCAGATAGGAGGACCTCGATCCAGTCCAGCCAGAGCATATATTGAGTCTCTGTTTCAGAAATGCCCAAGACAGAAAGGTGGCTCCTCAGAGCCAGGGAGAGGAAACAAGCAGGTGGGCATGGTGCCCCCAGAGGGGTGTCTGACCCCGGGTAGTGGTGATTTGGGGGCAGCCACTCACCTTTGCTGCTGGGAGAAGCTGCTGAAGGCTGCTCCAGTTGGGGCAAGCAGCAATGGCATCGGCATTGCAAACACATGGGCCAAGAGTAGAGAACCAAGGCCAGGGACCAGGTCAGGGCTTTAGGTGGGCTGGCAGTGCACCATTGGCTGAGGTTTGAAATCCCACACCTTCAGAAGGGGGGAGGAAGCCGGGGTGTAGGCAGGCATCTCAATTTCCTACTATACTCCAAAGTCGCTTGAGTCTCTTCCTCACCACTCAGCCACCTCTCCCTTCCTCAACTGCTGGTAGTGTTGTAAACTAATAGAGGGAATCCGGGTGCTACTGGGCAGCATGAAATGTGGGCGTGGCCACCATTCTTGTATCCCATTGGTCAGAAAGAACCATGAAAGAATGGGGGTGTGGCCAGAATCCTGTGATGAAAACAGCATGGGCGGAGTCACAAAGACAGCAGCTCCCCCAGCCCTTTTCCTAGGGACCAATGTCCAATTCAGTTTGAGACAAGAGGGTGATCTCATTTAGCTGGATGGCTGCACAGATTGTTGTGTCTGTCTGTTTGTTGCCAGACCTGGACCTTGAACTCAGGATCTGGGCACAGTCTGTGAGCTGCTTTTGCTCAAGGCTCGCCCTCCACACTGGAACCCAGGGCTTCTGGCTTTGTTGACACTGAAGTTGGACAGGCGACTCAAGGACATTCCTGCCTAGGATGAGTTTGACCATGATCCTCCCATCACAGCCTTGTAAGTATCAAGGAGGACTGCTGAGAGCCACTGCTGCCTGCCTAATCATTTGTCTTGTTGATATTCTTGGACAGACTGGTAAGTACCCTATCCCAAGGTTGAAGTGGCAGGAGCTGGAGCCCACAGTTGGAATCCTGGTCCTGCCACCTCCAAATGGCAGGAGATCCTAAGGAACTCATTCCTATCCATATGAATACCAATGGAATGTCATGTATGTTTTGATTGAATGGGCAGTTCTTGAATGATTCTAGGATAAAATTATACACAATTATATTATAGGACACTGATTAATTTTAGTTAATTCTTTATTAAGCATTTAAAAGTCACATTCATAAAATGGAGGCATAATGAAATATCTAAGAATTGGGCCTCACATACTGCAAAGGTGCCATTTTTCTGCCAGGACTGGGATTGGAACTCATGTCTTGGTAACTCTGTTGCACTGTGTGGGAATGGGAAGCTGGCCTCCTTGAAGTCAAGAAATTCAGGTCTGCTCCTTGGGCCTGAATTAGATCCTCACCATTAGAAACCATCCTATTCATGTACAATTTACATATATGATTTATATATATATATATATATATATATATATACATATATATATTTTGACTCCATATTGCATTCAGTGTAGTTATTTTATTTTTTTTGTTTTATTCATGTATTAACCTGTTATTTTATTGACTATTATGGAACATAAAACATTGATTACATTGATTACACAGGATGTATGTCTGCATATGTATTCCACTTCATACCTGACACCCAGGAATTTCACAGAAAAGGAACACATGTGTCACCATCATCTTCTTACTCCACGATTCATTTTTGGGAGTGCTGGCGTCTGAACTCAAGGCATACAAGCCTACAAGGCCCAATTCATGAATGGGTGAGTGTTAGCATGCCATCCTGGGCAAATTGAGCTGACAGGCTGTTCCCAGACCTCAGATCAATCACCAAGGGTTACCAAAATAACAAAAGATTGACATGCAGATGGAAGTACTCTAATAAATATATATCTTTATAAAGTGTCAGAGATGCCTATACATTATTCAGTTATATAGACTACATTCTTACCAATTCCTGGGTATTAATACTCCGTCCATGTAATTAATGTAATGTAATTAATTAATTGTATTCATCCTTAAATTATTAATGAAATCAGTGCTCTGATATTATTGTGTCCCTTTAAGTAATAATATTCTTTCAATGCTTAATAAATATTAAATAAAATCAGTCAGCCTCCTGAAATGAAGCTGTCTAATTTTATAGGAGCATCATTTATCATCAATTCATTCAACCATGAAATTGACAACATTCCATTGTTAATGCTATGGATGGGAACCATTTTCTTAGTATCTCCTGCCATGGGTTGGTGTCAGGACGGGGATTCGAAATCAGGGCCTATGTTGCCACGTAGCAATGAAAGGTGAATTACCCTTTGCAACAGTGTCATTCAGACCCATGAGGGTCACCATGCAAAGGTAGAAAACAGAAAAAGGCCATATTTTTTCTGTGCATTGCTTTCCCTGCAAGGCCTGGGGGTCTAGGGACCCAGGAGGAGCTGTAGGTCTAGTGGCTGCACCCCAGGGTAGGGTGATCAAAGCTGAGGCAGAGTTGCCACGACCAGACGTCAAGCGCCATATTGAGAAAAAGAAAATATAAACATTTAGCTCCCTGGCTTGCAATTCACGCTGTTTATTCTTCGAGGCTTTGGATTTGAACTCAGGATCTGGGTAAATCTGGAGCAATGTGGATGAAGGGGAAGATCACCGTACTTGAAGATAAGAAACTCATGCCTGTTCACTAGTCCTGAATTCAAGCTCCAGCCCTGGAAACATACTATTTAGATACATTGTAAAGATAGGATTTATACTTAGCTATAGATGTTCAGTCCATACATGTTTTGTGTGGTTGTTCTTGTATTTTTTGTTTTATTCATTTATTTATCATTGATTGTACTGTGTACATTGATGACATCTTATCACAGAGCATCTAGATTTATAGAAATGTTCTCCATCATACCAGGATTCTAAGGGTCCGCGAGGATATTCAGAGAAACGGAAAACAAGTTTGTTGGTAGTGCTGGGATCTTAACTCAGGGATTAGTAGGACCAATTGGCCAATAAGTCAAGGTGATCACACTATCCTGTGAGCAACTAATGAGCTAGGCCATTCCCAGGATCTGACATTCATCGCTAGGGTGGTCCACTATCATTATAAGTTCATAATTTAACCATACCATCTATATTGACATATATGTGTGTATAGCATCTTGTGTTTGGTGAACTTCTTCTCCTTATTTTGCATGTACTTCATGGAGGTATTGTGTATTTTACTAAGTATGTTTACAGGATGACATTGATGACAACCTGTTCCCATGGTTATAGGGTTGCCTATGAATTCCCCTTCCTAGTTGATACTCAGGACTTTCACAGGAGAGGAAACTGTGTGCAACAACTGTCTTCTGACATCAGGATGAATCTTTTGTTAGTGCTAGGATTTGAACTCAGGTTTAGATAGCTCTTTGCACTGAGGGAGAAGGGGAAGCTCACCATCGTTGAAGACTAGAATATCAGGCCTGGTCCAGGGCCTGATTTGAAGCCCCAGCACTCGACAAAATAGCAAGCCCACCTTTTTTAAACATAGGACCTCTCTTTACCTACAGGTGTGGTATGCATCTTGCATTCAGTGTAGTTATTCTTTTTATTATTTGTCTTATTCATGGATGTATTGTGTATTTTATTGTGTATGGTGACAGATATAACTGTGCTGATATGGATGACAACCTATTCCCATGGCTATAGAATTGCTTATATAGCATTTTCCATCCTCAATGAGACCCAGGACATTCACGGAACAGGAAAACATGTCCAACCCTAGGCTTTTCACATAAGAATGAATCTTTTGGCAGTGCTGGAATTTGAACTCAAGACCTAGCAGGCCCAATTGGTGAATGGGTCATGGTGAGCACACCAGCCTGTGAGCCACTAAGGAGGTAGGCCGTTCCTGGGACCTGAGATGGAGTCCTTGTGGGGGCCAATATTGTCATAAATTCATAATTATACAAAGGATCTATATTTCCAAACAGGGGTGGGCAACATCTTGCGTTTGGTGTAGTCATACCCTCTTTATTTTGTGTCTTATTTATTGATGTATTGTGTATTTTCTGGAGTATAGGTTGACAGATATAACTGTAGTGAACTGGATGACAACCTATTCCGATAAATATAGAGTTGCCTACAGCTTCTCTATCCTAGCTGAGACCCAGAATTTGCACAGCACATGAAAACAGGTGCAATGACTGGCTTTTCACATCAGGGTGAATTTTTGGCAGTGTTGGGATTCGAACTCAAGGCCTAGGAGGCCCAACTGCCCAATGGGTCCATGTGATCACACCAGACAGTGAGCCAGGAAGCAGCTGGGCTGTTCCCGGGAACTGAGATCGAGCCCCAGGGAGGCCAAAATAGTCCTCAACGCATCATTGAAACATGGGATGTAAATTCGCATCAGTGTGTGTACTGCATCGTACATTAAGTGAAGTTATTGTCTTTAGTTTGTATGCTATTCATGGAAATTTTGTGTATTTTCTTGAGTATATGATGACAGGTATAACTCGGCTGACATGTATAACAACTTATTCCCATGACCACAGGGTGGCCCATGCATTCTCAATCCTAGCTGAGACCCAAGATTTGCACAGGAAAGGAAAACAGGGCAATGATTTGCTTCTGACATCAAGATGAATCATTTGGCGGGTCTGGGATCTGAACTCAGGGCCTAGCAGGCCAAATAGGTGAATGAGTCCACATGAGCACACCAGCCTGTGAGCCATGGAGAAGCTAGGTGTTCCCAGTACAAAGAAATAATCTTATAAATATGTTGGAAACAATTGCAAGACAGAAAAGAAGCATTTAAATACTTATCTTGGGGTTCATTTCACCTATTATATTGATCTGGTTTAATCAATTCTCTGCCTTCACTACCAGATTATTTGAAGAAAACAAAAGATAATTGCACTGCGAAGTAATTTAGAGAATTAATTCATATGGTTTACTTTTAATTTTTGAGGTAAGTACTTGGATTCAAATTCAGAGCCTTGCATTTGCCAGGCAGGCATCTGACCACTTGAACCATGCCACATCCAGCAATTTTTGCTTTGATTGTTTTTGAGAAAGAATCTTGTATTTGTTTATTCCTAGGCTACATGGATAGTTAACTTCCTAGTTTTTTGTTCAAAATAGGTAGGATGACAGCCACACATTGGCATACCCAGCTTTTATTGATTGAGATGGAGGTCTCTTGTATGTTTTCCAGCTTGACCTTGAACGGAACTGCAACTATCGACATTTCCATTTTCAGAGTAGCTAGGATTATAGGTATAAACCACCTCATTTGACTTATTATATATGTTTATGAAAATTCGGAAAGTATGAGAAAATCCTCTAGAGTTATTAACCATATCCAGATTCTAGGTAATACACTAATGATTATTCTGTCAAAAACTTTTTGACATTATTCTGACAAACATTTTTAAATTTTTTTTTTTTGCAAAATACCATACAGAGTGATTACAATTACATGGGCAATGTAATGAGTACATTTCTTATCAAGCATTGTTGCCTCCTCCTGTTTCCCCTTCTCATCCCTTCCCATCTCCCCTCTCCATCCCTGCAACACCCTGCCCCTGGCAAAAGTTAAGTTTCTTATTGGACAAAATGATTTATATAGCTCATTGTTGCAATGGGTCCAATGTATCCCTATTTAAAGGTTTGTTTTTGCCCATACCCTCCACAAATTATACCAACATCAAATAAAATGGAAGCAGGGGTTATACCATGGGGGAGGGACATATAAAGCAACAAAGAAATAATCTTATAAATATGTTAGAAACAATTGGAAGAAAGAAAAAAAAAACATTTCAATATTTATCTTGGGGTTCATTTCACCTAACATGAGCTTAAGTTACCTTTTCTGTTTGTCTCAAAATTATACTAGTTATTGCAAATAAAGGAAACCATGGGACCTATATTTTTGGACCTGGCTTAATTCACTTAATTTTTTCCAAGTCTTTCTACTTCCTAACAAATGGGGTAATATCATTCTTTCTGATAGAGGCATAGAATTCCATTGTGTGTATCTACCACATTTTTTATATCCATTCATCTAATGAGGGGCATCTGAGTTTGTTCCATATCGTACCTATGATAAATAATGTTGCAATAAACATAGTTGTGCTGGTAACTTTAGGATGGTCTTGTTTGTGATCATTTGGGAAAATGCCCAAAAGTTGGATTGCTGGGAAATAGGGGAGCTCTATGTGGAGTCTTTTGAGGAAACTCCATAATACTTTCCAAAGTGGTTGAACAAGTTTACACGCCCACCATCAATGCAGTAAGATTCCCTTCTCTCCCCATGTCTTCCAGTATCTGTTGTTATTAGAGTTCTTGATTATAGACATTCTAACTGGGCTGAGGTTGTACCTCAATGTTGGGTTGACTTGAATTTCTTTTATAGCTAGAGAGGTTGAGCATTTCTTCATATGTCTATTGGCCATCCTTCTTTCCTCTTCAGAGAAGTTTCCCTTTAAGTTTTAGCCCACTTATTTATTGGTCAGTTGTTTCTCTGAGGATTTGTTGTTGGGACATCTAATTTTTTGAGTTCCAGGTATATTTTAGATATGAGACCCATGTCCGTTGTAAGGCTAGTTAAGATCTTCTCCCAATCCATGGGCTTTCTATCAATCTTGCTAGCTACGTTCTTTGCCTTGCAGAAGCTCTGCAATTTCATGCAATCCCATTTGTCCAACCTTTCTTTGATATGTTGTGTTTCTGGGTCTCTATTAAGAAAATTTTGGCCTGTGCCAAGGAGTTCTAGGTTTTCTCCTATTCCATCCTGTAATGTTTTCACTGTGTCTGCTTTGACTTGATCAATTTGGATTGGTTTCTGGTGCAGTGTGATATATAAGGATCTAGCTTTAGTTTTCTACAATTGATTAACCAATTTTGCCAGCACCATTTACTGAAGAGACTGTCTTTCTTCCATTCTAATTATTTAGCTTCCTCATAGAAGATTAGATGGCTATATATCTGTAGGTTCAATTCTCTTCCATTGGTCCTGAGGTCGGTTCTTGTGCCATTATTAAATTGTTTTGATTACTAGCAGAGTTTGAAGTTTTGTATTGATATTCCTCCACTTTTCTTTCTCTTAATGATCTTTTATGCTATTCAGTGTCTTTTGTTGTTCCCTATGAAATTTTGGATTGTCTCTTCTATTCCTTGAAGAATGAATTTGGGATATTGTTAGGTATTGCATTGAATTTGTAGATAGCCTTGGGAAGTATTGCCATTTTCATGTTGTTGATCCTTCCAATCCAGGAGCATGGGAGTTTTTGCCATTTTCGAAGTTCTGTTTTGATTTCCTTTTTCAGATTTGTAAAGTGTTCATCATAGAGGTCCTCCTCTTCTTTGGTTAAGTTAATTCCTATATATTTTATTTTTTTTGTGTGTGGAGCTATTATGAATGGAGTTGCTTTCCTGATTTCAGCCACACTTTTCTTATTGTTGGCATACAGAAAAGCCATTGATTTTCAGGGCTAAATTTATGCCCTGCTACTTTGCCCAAGTTTCGAATAAGCTTGAATAATTTGGGAGTGTAGTCAGTGGGATTCTTTAAATACAATATCATGCCATATGCAAAGAGGGAGAGTTTTTCATCATCTTGCCCTATTTGGATCCATTTTATGTTTGCATCTTGTCTTATTGCTGTATCTAGGCATTCTAATACTAGATTGAAGAGAAGTGGCGAGAATGGACGTCCTTGTCTCATTCCTGATTTAAGAGGAAATGGCTTCAGTTTTTCACCATTAAGTACAGTGCTGGCTGTAGGGTTGTCATATACAGTCTTTATTCTATTGAGGAAATGTTGCCTGGATTCCTAATTTTTTCCAGAGTTTTTATTATCAATGGGTGTTGAATGTTGTCAAATGCTTTTTCTGCATCTCTTGAGACAACCATGTGTGTTGTTATCCTTGCTCTTGTTGATGTGATGAATTATATTAATTGATTTGCATATATTGACCCAGCATTGCATCCCTGAAATGAATCCTGTTCGATCGTGGTGTATGATTTTTTGGATGAATTGTTGAAGTCGATTGGCCAAAATTTTGTTAAGAATTTTGAATCAATGTTCATCAAAAAAATGGGTCTATAGCTCTCTTTCTTTGATGAGTCCCTGCCTGGTTTTGGGATAAGGGTTAGGATGTCTTCCTAGAATGAGTTCGGTAGTACACTTTCTCTTTCAATTTCATTGAAGGGCTATTGGTGAGAGTTCTGCTTGGAAGGCCTTGTAGAATTCTGCTGTAAACCTTTCTGGTACTGGGCTTTTCTTAGTTGGGACTTCTCTTATTGCTGTTTCTATCTCAATTTTTGATATGGTCCTGTTAAAATGTTTTAACTCATCTTGTTTTAGTTTCGGCATGTCGATATTTGCTATGAAAAGGTCCATTTCTGGCAAGTACTCAAACATATTAGCATAGTTTTGTTAAGTATTCCCTTTTACTTTTCTTAATCTTGGTTATTGCTCTGGTGATGTTTCCATTCTCATCTCTGAGTTTATTTATTTGGGTGAGTTTTCTTCTTTTTCTGCTAAGATTTGCTAAGAGTCTGTCAATTTTGTTAATTTTTTTCTAAGAACTAACTCTTTGTTTTGTTGATGCTCTCTATGTTTTTCTTGGATCCTAATTCACTTAATTCTGATTTAATTTTAATTATTTCTTTCCATCTCCTGGATTAGGGTTTATCTTGCTGCTCTTTTTCAAGGAGGTTCAGATGTCTCATTAAATTGTTGGTTTTAGATCTCTCCAATTAGTTGATGTAGGTACTCAAAGCTATAAAATCGCATCTGCCTACTGCCTTTGCTCTGTTCCAGAAGAACTGGTAATTTGTGTGCTCATTTTTGTTGAATATCGTGAACATTTTAGTTTCCTTTCTAATCTCTTCCCTGACTCACTGGTGATTCAACAGTGTGTTGTTCAGCCTCCATATGTTACAGGACTTTCTTTGGTTGTTTTTGGTGTTGAGGTATAATTTTATTCCCTTGTGATGTGAGCCAATGTAAGGTATAATTTCAATGTTTCTGAATTTGGACAAGATTGCTTTGTGACCTAAAATGTGGTCTATTTTGGAAAATGTTCTATGTTTTGCAGAGAAAAATGTGTATTCTGATGCTGCTGGGTGAAATATTCAATAGGTGTCTATTAAATCTAGTTGATATATGCTGTTGTTGAGATCAGCGGTTTTAGACTTGAGCTGAAGAGCTGAGGAACAGTGCCCAGGCCCAGAGTTCAGGCCCCACAACCGACCAAAAAAGCCCTCTGCCACATCTGCCTTGCTTGCTTTGACTTCCCTCATGTTGGCATACTAGGAGGCCAGCATAAGATGAAGCTCCAGAAACCTTTTGGATTGAAAAAGAAACCACTGCATGGGAAGTGAGGGGAGTTTTAAAACAGATTGGGAGCTGAACACAGGCAGGAGTGCTCATGACTTCAGCCTCAGTTGTCTTTTGAATCATTGCCCAGTTACCAGCAATAAGTTTTTGCTCCAAAATCAATGTGGCAAAGTCTGCAATTCTTTTGACTCATCCACATACACACACCTAGTTAGGCATCCAGAATGACTTAAAATGTAGATTTCCTAAATCAGAGAAATCTGTACCAGAGTAAATGGGCAGAAAGAACTTCACTTAATCAAGTTCAATTCATTTTTACTTGCTTATAATTTAACTGAGAGTACAATATCAAACTAACAAGCTTTCATAAAATCAAAATATCCAAGCAACTACATTTTACAGGAAGTAAATATTCACAGTACAAATCAGAATTTCTGAAGAGGTTGTGCTCTCAGAAAATAAGGAATTAGGGTTTAGGACACATGTCAGACACATTTCACAACAGCGTCAAAATTAAATTCATTACCACAGGTGGCAAAAGGTGCTTACTCTCAGCATGTAAGCACATTATCATTGTTTTCTGGTCCTTAGTAAAAAAGATGGAGGAGTTTGATATCCCTTCTCAATTTCAATCTTCAAATTCACATTTTCTTCGTCATTTATCTCACACACCTGACAATACAGACTGTGTATTTAAACCAGTGTCTTCTGGGCATCTGGCAGCAAAATAGGAAGAATGAAACAGGCTAAAGGAAGCTTGATTGTTCAGGAACAAATCATGTTTGTACTTCTGCTTTTTCTTTTTAATTGTGAAAATACCGTACAGAGAGGTTACAATTACCTTAGCAAGGTAATTAGTACATTTCTTATCAAGCATTGTTGCCATGGAAAGACTTGATGGCACAGCTAAGCTAATTTGGGAGTGCTTGTCCTTTCCAGCACCCAGGTGGGAAGATAGTTAGTTGGGAGGGGAGAAATGTCTTAGAGTTTCAGAAAAGCCAAAAGAATTGTGCATGGTTTTTCTTCTCAGAAAAAAACCTTTAAATAAGATACGTTTTTCTCTTCACAAAAGAACTATACAGTAGTCCCTTTCACTGTAATTTCCCCTTCTGTAGTTAGTTACATGTGCTGAACTGTGCTCTGAAAAGATTACATTGAAAAACATCTCATATTTTGAAAGAAACCACTTTCACATAATACCTTTTTTTTTGTTTTTTGGGGGGTTCTTTTGGAGGTAAAATTTCACTGTATATCTCTTTGATTGCTTTCCTGCCTAGGCTTCTGTTTCCTGGAATTACAGGTATGCACTTCCACATCCATTTCACATTACTAGATTTTTTTTACAGTATATTGTTACAATTTTTCTACTTTTATTATTTACTGTTATTATTGTCTTACTGTACCCAATTTATAAGTGAAGCTTTATTGTAGCTATATTTGTCTGGGTAAAAGCATAAAATGGTCATCTTGGTATTTACAGTGTTGCTCCCAGAACTGATTGAGTATACTAAAATCAGCATAGGCTCTAGTCCCATATAGAAAATAGCATAGTATATCATACAAAGTAAGTTACACTTTAAATCACATCAAGGTTATATATATTACCAACATACATGTAACAGTATGTAAATAGTTGCTCTACTGAATGTTTGAGGAACACATTTTTTCCAGAATATTTTAAATTTCTGGTTGATTGAACACCTAGATGTGGAAATTCTAGATACTGAGGGTTAACTCTACAAAGTACTTCATTGATTTTAGGTATGAACATGAAATGTATATAAAGAGGCTAAACAGGAACTACTGTAAAGATTAAAATTAAACTTGAAACTCTTATTTTGCCATAATTATTCATTAAATAAAATGTGCATAAATATAATTCTGTACCTTTTCCTCCTCCTCCTCCTCCTCCTCCTCCTCATCCTCCTCCTCCTCCTCTTCTTCTTCTTCTTCTTCTTCTTCTTCTTCTTCTTCTTCTTCTTCTTCTTCTTCTTCTTCTTCTTCTTCTTCTTCTTCTTCTTCTTCTTCTTCCTTCTTTTTCTTCGAGCTGAAGTTCCAGCGCAGAGCCTTACATATGCTAGGCTTGATCACTAACATAGTTGTACATCTCAACACTCTAGAGATTCTAAAAAGCTAGTTTGAGAATTTCACAATGTTTAAGAATGAACATAAATTTTCCTTTTCCTTTCTAGGCTCCCTAACAGGGAAAAGTGGGGTGGGGGAATAAATGGGACAGTTACCTAGGGAAAATTTTGCTGATTATCATATTTTTTTTCATATGGCATTTAAAAATATATCATCATATAATTTAAATCCTAGTTTTAAAATTTCTTTATAGGAACAAAGACCAACTAAATTTTTTTTCGTTTTTATGTATAAAGTTCACAATGCTGTCTCTATAAGAATCTTTTAAAACATTCTTTTGACATGACTTCTACAATCTACAAAGAAGTAAAATTGAAGTCTACATATTAAATATTCTAATCATCATATGAAATAATTAAGAAGGGCAAATCAATAGCAACAATGAAAACTATGTCAAACACAATAACAGGACAATTACCCATCAAACAGTTGCTTATCATCTTTGAGAACAACAGTCTGAGAATGTGCAGAATTACTGACAGGACAGTGTTTGAATTCAAAGGAAAGAGGAAAACCCTTAAAATATTGAAAGAAAAACATGTACCAATATGTCATGCTTGTAATCCTAGATGTTCAGGACGCTCATTAATGGCTAAAGAAAAGCGAGAATAAACTAGATAACATCAGATGATAATCTTTCATAATTCAAAGGATACTATAACAGAAGTGAAAATATATCCAACAGATACAGGGCACATATTTGTTAATGCTACAATGATCCTCAGTCTTAAGTATTTTTATATCTTATACTTCTCTCTCCATATATATTTTTTGGGGTCCGATCATGGGGCTTGAACTCTGGGCCTGGGCGCTATCCATCAGCTCTTCAGCTCAAGGCTAGTGCTCTACCACTTGAGCCACAGCGCCACTTGTGGATTTTTTTTTTCTTTTCGCTTATGTGGTGCTGAAGAATTCAACTCAGGGCCTCAAGCATGCAAGGCAAGCACTCTACCACTGAGCCACCTTCCCAGCTCCTAATTCTATATATTTCTGAATAGTTTATTTCTTTTTGTTTAATTGTGAAAATACTGTACAGAGGGCTTACAATTACATGAGCAAAGTAATGGGTACATTTTTTATCAAGCATTGTTGCCTCCTCCTCTCTCTCCCTTTCACAACCATTCTCATCCCCCCACCACGTGTCCCCCTATGTTCCCCTCAGGCCAAAGTTGTAAAGTTCACTTTTCAACATAACGACTTGTATAGCTCATTGTTGCGATGGGTCCATCTGTATCCCTATTTAAACTATTAGTTTTTTCCCTTCCCCTCCACAAATTATACCAACGTCAAATAGAGTAAAAACAGGGGTTATATTCTGGGGGAGGGACATACAAACCAACAAAGAAATCATCTTATGAATGTTAGAAACAATCACAAGAAAGAAAGAAAAAACATTTGAATACTTATATTGGGGTTCATTTCACCTAACATCAACTTATCTGACCGTTTCTGCTTGTCTCCCAAATATACCTTATTGCAAATAAGGGAAACCATGGGACCTATGTTTCATTGGGCCTGACTTACTTCACTTAAATAAATTTTTTCCAAATATTTCCATTTCCTAATAAATGGGGCAATGTCATTCTTTCTGATAGAGACATAGAATTCCATTGTGTATATATACCACAGTTTCTTCATCCATTCATATACTGAGGGGCATCTGGGTTGCTTCCATATCTTACCCATGTTAAATAATACTGCAATAAACATAGTCGTGCTGGTAGCTTTAAAATAATCATGTTTGTATCATTAGGTAAATGCTCAAAAGTGGGATTGCTGGGAAATAAGGGAGCTCTATGTGGAGTCTTTTGAGGAATCTCCATACTAATTTCCAAAGTGGTTTTACACTCCCACAAACAATAAACTAGGGTTCCCTTCTGTCCACATACCTTACAGAATCTGGTGTTAGAGTTCTTGATTATAGCCCTACTAACTGGGGTGAGGTGGAATCTGAATGTTGTTTTGATTTGCATTTCTTTTATAGCTAGGGATGTTGAGCATTACTTTATGTATCTATTGGCCATCCTTCTTTCCTCGTCACAGAAGTTTTTCCTTAAGTCTTTAGCCCACTTACTTATTGAGCAGTTGTTTCTGTGAAGATTTGTTGTTAGGGGATTTAATTTTTTGAGTTCCAGGTATATTTTAGATATGAGACCCTTGTCCGTTGTATGGCTAGTGAAGATCTTCTCCTAATCCTTGGGCTTTCTATTCATCTTGCTAGCTTCATCCTTTGCCATGCAGAAACTCTGCAATTTCATGCAATCCCATTTGTCCAACCTTTCTTTGATTTGTTTTGTTTCTGGGTCTCTTTTAAAAAATTTTTGACCTGTGCCAAGGAGACATAGAGTTTCTCCAATTCTATCCTGTAATGTTTTCAGAATGTCTGCTTGGACTCCAGGTCTTTGATCCATTTGGAGGTGATTCTGGTGCAGGGTGATATATAAGGATCTAGCTTTAGTTTTCTACAAGTAGTTAACCAATTTTGCCAGCACCATTTACTGAAGAGGCTGTCTTTCTTCCATTTAAATTTTTTAGCTCCCTTATGACAGATCAGATCGCTATAGGTGTTTAGGTTCATTTATGGATTTTCAATTATATTCCATTGTTCTTGAAGTCTGTTGTTGTGTCAGTATCAAGCTGTTTGAAATTTGGTAATGATTTTCATCCAGCACTTTTCTTTCTACTTTTGATGATTTTTGCTATTTGGGGTATTTTATTGTTACATATGAATTTTTGGATTGCCTCTTCCACTTCCTTCAAGAATGAGGTTGGAATATTGATAGGTGTCGCATTGAATTTGTAGATAGCCTTTGCAAGTATTTTCACGATGTGGATCCTTCCAATCCAGGAGCATGGGAGGTTTTTCCACTTTCTAATTTCTGTTTTGATTTCCTTTCTCAGGTTTTTAAAGTTTTCATCAACCAGGCACTGATGGTTCGTGCCTGTAATCCTAGCTACTCAAGAGGCTGTGATCGGAGGATCATGGTTCAAAGCCAGGGCAGGAAAGTTCATGAGACCCTTATCTCCAATAAACCACTAGAAAACCTGAAGTGGTGCTGTGCCTCAAGTGATAGAGTGCTTGCTTTGAGCTGAAGAGCTGTCGGACAGCACCCAGGCCCACAGTTCAAGACCCATAACTGACAAAAAAGAAAAATGTTTCATCATAAAGATCCTTCACTTTTTGGTTAATTCCTAGGCGTTTTATTGGGGGGAGGTTATGACAGATAGAGTTGTTTTCCTTGTTTCAGCCATACTTTTCTTATTGTTGGATTAGAGAAAAGCCATTGTCTTTGAGGGTTAATTTTTTACCTGGCTACTTTGCCAAAGTTTTGAATCATTATGAGTAATTTGGGAGTGGAGTCCATGGGATTCTTTAAATACAAGATCATGTCATCTGCAAAGAGGGAGAGTTTTACTTCATCTTTCCCTATTTGGATCCATTTTATGTTTGCATCTTGTCTTATTGTTGTAGCTTGGCATTCTAATACTAAATTGAAAAAAAAAGTGGAGAGAGTGGACATCCTTGTCCTCTTCTTTTTTTATTGTGAAAATACCCTACAGAGGGGTTACAATTACATGGGCAAAATAATGAATACATTTCTTATCAAGCATTGTAGCATCCTCCTTTGTTTCCCCTTCCCATCTCTTCCCATCCTCCCCCCGTGTCCACCCAATCCTCCCCCCCCTCGCACCAAAGTTTTAAAGTTCGATTTTGACATAACGACTTGTACATCTCATTGTCGCAATGCAATGGGTCCACCTGTATCCTTATTTAAATTATTTGTTTTTTCCCTTCCTCTCCACTAATTATAACAACATCAAATACAGTGAAATCAGTGGTTATACTGTGGGGGAGGGACACACAAAGCAACCAAGAAATAATATTACAAATGTGTTAGAAACAATCACATGAAAGAAAAAAAAACCACTTGAATACATATCTTAGGGTTTATTTCCCTAACATCAACTTATCTGACCTTTTCTGCTTGACTCAGACATACACTAGATATTGCTAATAAGGGAAACCATAGGACCTATGTTTCTTTGGGCCTGGCTTACTCATTTAATGTAATTTTTTTCCCAAGGCTTTCCATTTCCTAACAAATGGGGCAATGTCATTCTTTTTGATGGAGGCATAGAATTCCATTGTGTGTATATACCACATTTTCTTGATCCATTCATCTACTGAAAGGCATCTGGCTTGGTTCCTTATCTTACCTGTAGTAAATAATGCTGCAATAAACATAGTCGTGATGGTAGCTTTAGTGTGGACTTGTTTGTGAACATTTGGTTAAATGACGCACAGGCCGTAATTTTCTTAATAGAGAACCAGAAAGACAACAGATAAAAGAAAGGTTGGATAAATGGGATTGCATGAAATTGCAGAGCTTCTGCATGGCAAAGATCATAGCTAGCAAGATCAATAGAAAGCCCACGGATTTGGAGATGATCTTCACTATCCATACAATGGACAAGGGTCTCATATCTAAAATATACCTGGAACTCCAAAAAATTAAATCTCCCAACAACAAATCCTCGAAGAAACAACTGCCCAATAAATAAGTGGGCTAAAGACTTAAAGAGAGACTTCTCTGAAGAGGAAAGAAGGATGGCCAATAGACACATGAAGAAACGCTCAGCCTCCCTAACCATAAAAAATGCAAATCGAAACAACATTGAGATACCACCTCACTCGAGTTAGAATGCCTAAAATCAAGAACTCTAATAACAACAAATGCTGGAGGGGATGTGGACAGAAGGGAGCCTTACTGCATTGTTGGTGGGAGTATAAACTTTTTCAACCACTTTGGAAAGTAGTATGGAATTTCCTCAAAAGACTCCACATAGAGCTCCCCTATGACCCAGCAATCCGTTGTCCCCTTCTTGATTTAAGAGGAAATGGCTTTAGGTTTTCACCATTAAGTATAATGCTGGTTGTAGGCTTGTCATATACAGCCTTTATTCTATTGAGAAATGTTCCCTGGATTCCTAATTTTTCCAGAACCATCATCATAAAGGGTTTGTTGGATGTTGTCAAATGCTTTTTCTCAAACAATTCATATAACAATGTGGTTCTCATCCTTGTTCTTGTTGTTGCGATGTAATATATTAATTGATTTGCGTATATTGACCCAACTTTGCATCCTTGAAATGAATCCTGTTTGACTGTGGTGTATTATTTTTTGGATGAATTCTTGAAGTCGATTGACCAAAATTTGGTTGAGAAGTTTTGCATCAATGTTTATCAAAGAAATATGTTTAAAGTTCTCTTTTTTGATGAGTACCTGCCTGGTTTGGGGATGAGTGTTTTGATGGCCTCATTGAATAAGTTCTGTAATGAACTTTCTCTTTCAATTTCATTGAAGAGTTGGAATAGTATTGGTGTGAGCTCTGTTTTCAAGGCCTTGTAGAATTCTGATGTAAATCTGTCTGGTCTTGGGCTTTTTTTAGATGGACTTCTCTTATTGCTGTTTCTATCTCAATGTTTGATATGGCCTGTTAAAATGGTTTCAATCGTCTTGCCTTAGTTTCAGTATGTCAATATTTGCTATGAAAAGGTCCATTTCTGCCACGTTCTCAAACTTACTAGCATAGTTTTGAGAAGTATTCCCTTTTAATTTTCTGAATCTTGGTTGTTTCTCTGGTGATGTTTCCATTCTCATCTCTGAGTTTATTTATTTGGGTGAGTTTTCTTCTTTTTCTGATAAGATTTATTAAGGATCTGTAATTTTGTTAATTTTTTCAAAGAACCAACTCTTTGTTTTGTTGATTCTATTTTTTGGTTCTAATTAATTTAATTATGACTTAATTTTAATTATTTCTTTCCATCTACTGGGTTGGTGTTTATCTTGCTGCTCTTTTTCAGGGAGGTTCAGATGTGTCCTTAAATTGTTGGCTTCATATCTCTCCAACTTGCCTGTGAGTACTGCCTTTTCGGTGTCCCAGAGGAGCTGGTAATTTGTGTTCGTTTTGTTGAATATCATGAACACTTGAATTTCCTTTGTAATCTCTTATGCGACTTACTCGTGAATCAACAGTATGTTGCTCAGCATTCATGTGTTACAGGACTTTTTTGGTGGTTTTGGCATTGAATTTTAATTTTATTTCTTGTGGTCTGAGAGAATGCAAGGTATAGTTTCAATGTTTCTGAATTTGGACTTTTGTTTTGTGACCTCAAATGTGGTCAGTTTTTGAAAATATTCTATGTGCTGCTGAGACAAAGGAGTATTCTGATACTGCTGGGTGAAATATTCGTTAGATGTCTGTTAAATCTAGTTGATCCTTGCAGTTGTTTTGATCTGCAGTTTATTGAGTTTTGGCCAAGTTGATCTATGTACTGGGGATAGTGGTGTGTTAAAGTCCCCAACAATTAATGTCTTTGGATCTATGTGAGCTTTAAGGGAAGTATTGTTTCTTGGATAAATTTGTGTGCTCCGTTGTTTGGGGAATAGATATTTAGAATTGTAATATCCTCCTGAAGGAGCATTCCCTTAATTAATATGTAGCGACCTTCTTTTTCTCTTCTCACTAATTTTAATTTGAAGCCTATTTTATCTGATATTAGGATTGCAACTCCCACCTGTTTATGGGGAACATTTGTTTGGTATATTTTGTTCCAGTCTTTCTCTTTCAAAATGTGTTTGTTTTTATGGGCAAGGTGTGACTCCTGAAGGCAGCAGATAGAAGGATTTTGCTTTTTAATCCAACTAGACAGTCTATGTCGCTTAATTGGAGAGTTAAATCCTGTAATGTTGAGAGATAGGACTGAGAAGTAATTTTTAATTTTGAAAATGCCGTACAGATGGTTTAAAATTAAATGGACAAGATAATGAGTACATTACTTATCAAGCATTGTTGCCTCTTCCTTTGTTTCCCCTTCCCATCCCTTCCCATATCCCCCTTACCCAATCCCCTCCCCCCCCACCAAAGTTGTAAAGTTCATTTTTCAGCATAACGACTTGTACATTTCATTGTTGCAATGGTTCCACCTGTATTCTTATTTAAACGATTAGTTTTTTTCCCTTCCCCTGTACAAATTATACCAACATCAAATACAGTGAAATCTGGAGTTATTTTTTGCTATGTCGAAAAACGAACTTTATAACTTTGGCCTGGGAATAGGGGAGGGAGGGAATGGGGATCAGTGTAGGGGGAGATGAAAGGGATTTGAAGGGGAAACAAAGGAGGAGGCAACAATGCTTCAAAAAATTTACTCAATGCCTTGCCCATGTAATTGTAAACCCTTGGAACGTTATTTTCACAATAAAAAAACTTCAAAAAATGTTTATCCCTCAATTTAATTCAAATACCAATAAAGAGTAATTTTATATAATCATTACAAGTATAATTTTATCACTATCATAAAACAGAATAAAATACCAGTCCCAGGTATTACCTACCTATCATTACTATTAATTCCTATACATTACCTAAATATCTTAAAAAATCTAAATAGTCATGTCTTTATCGTAGACATAAATATTCTACCCTTTTTACTTATCATTTTCTAGGGGTATATATTCATGTTTCTTTTTATTTTATTTTATTTTTTTATTTTTATTTTTTGCGAGCATACTGTACAAAGGGGTTACAATTACATTGGCAAAATAATGAGTACATTTCTTACCAAGCATTGCAGCCTCCTCCTTTGTTTACCCTTCACATCCTTTCCAGCCTCCCCCAGTGCCCCCACCCAATTCTCCCTCCACACCAAACTTGTAAAGTTCGTTTTCGACATGACAACTTGTACTTCTCATTGTTGCAACGGGCCCACCTGTAGTCTTAAACGACTTGTTTTTCCCCATCTCCTCCACAAATTATACCGACATCAAATATAGTGAAAGCAGGGGTTATACTGTGGGGGAGGGACATATAAAGCAACAAAGAAATAATCTTATAAATGCGTTAGAAACAAATGCATGAAAGAAAAAAAAATTAAATACATATCTAAGGGTTCATTTTCTTTGCATCACACCAAAGCTACTAGCACAACTATGTTTATTGCAGCATTATTTACCATAGCTAAGATATGGAACCAACCCAGATGCCCCTCAGTAGATGAATGGATCAAGAAAATGTGGTATATATACACAATGGAATTCTATGCCTCCATTAGAAAGAATGATATTCCCCCATTTGTAAGGAAATGGAAAGGCTTCGAAAAAATTATAATAAGTGAAGTAAGCCAAGCCCAAAGAAACATAGGTCCCATGGTTTCCCTTATATGCAATATCTAGTATATGTATAAGTCAAGTAGAAAAGGTCAGATAATATATTCATGTTTCTAAGAAATGTTCACAGCAGTTAAAAAATGCTTTTGTGAAATTAATGTGATGCATGCTGTTGTTGTTGTTTGCAAGGCCTGGACATTGTCCCTAAGCCTTTTTGTGCTCAAGGCCAGCACTGCACTACTTGAAGCAAAGGACTAATTGCTGTTTTTGAGTGGTTAATTAGAGATAAGAATCTGACATGAACTTCTCTGTCGGGGCTAGATGTGAGAACAACTGTTAGATCTCACCAGCCAGAGGAGCTAGAATTATAGGTGTGAGTTACTGGCACTTGGTTTGATGATTTTTTAAAATTTTAATTATGTTTTAAGATGTTTGTTTCACTGTAATGCACACAATTCTATACATATATAAATATAAATATAAATATATATATGATGACATATTCCCTCTAAAAATGTTTGAATTTCTACACATAATATTTATACACACACACACACACACACACACACACACACACACACACATATTTCTGAATATATACACTCCCTCAAAAACTTTTACGCTACTATTTTTATTCCCTTTTCATTTCAAAGATATATAGTATATTTTTCCAAAATTTTCCTAGAGGAAAATGACTAATATTTCAATAGAAAGTAGAATATATTATTTCAAGGTAATTTTAGATATACACATGAACTTGTAGTAATATTTATAGTATATTACTTGAAAAAATTCTGTTCAAACCCTTACATATTTGTGTGTAATGACAGGGAGAGAGGAAATTAATTCGTACTGGTTAGGAATGTGCAATGCTTCAAAAATCTGTTCAATAATTTCTTATAATCACATAGTCAAGCTACCTGTTATGGTTTAGAGTTTTTGTTTCTTTATTTATTCAAAAATTTAACGTGGATGCATGCACAGTCGTAATATTAAAATTATTAATCAAAATACAAATAATACAAAATCATAGACACATTCCAGGCTTTCAATGATTAGCACTTATTATGCTAATAATAATTTTGTTGAAGATGATGGTGTCCAGAGTGACCCTGATAATGACAATGTTATGATTGAAAAGGAAAAAATTTTAGATATCTTTGAAGCTAGATTTCCCACATTGAATACATAATAATAAACAGTGTTGGATTATATACATTAAGAATAACAAGAGGAGAGTTTCAATATCAAGAAATACAATCATATAATCAGGTGAGACAGTAAATCCCTAATGTTGTTCTTGCAGTCTCTCTAATATATACTCACTTTTCTTGGTGGTATTGTTTTGCTTATAAATAAAATCATTTATTTCCACATGTTTATTATCCCACATAGATAAAATATAATAAGCTGAGTGCTTTGTTATCAAATGATCTTGTTTTTTCTAGCCTTGGGAACTTACGAGAAAGCTTTTCACCACCCAAATAGCCAGTGGCTTAATTATATATCCTTAGAAGGTAACAACACATACCTCAAGCATGCTTTACTCATTAGGCAGAAATCCTTGTTCAGTTTTAGTTTCTATCCACCTCACTGAAGAAAATCTATGTATAAATTTATGAGGAATACTTGGCAACACATAAAGCAATAAGAAAATTTTGATGGACTTAGATTAGTTTTCAACCTAGTGTGATTAGTTCAAGTAAATTTCTCATATAGATACTATTCAATAACGAATGTTTTCCACTGATACGTTGAGTATGTTCTTCAATGCAACTGTAGACACATGACCCAATTTACATAATACCATTTACATATCTGTAGTTGCCTTAAAAGGACACAGCCCTTAGAGCCAGGAGGTAAAATTTATTTTTATTTCTGCATGAAACAATTTGTGATTTATACCAACAAACTGAATTTGACTCTTTCCTTATTTGTAAGCTAAGGTGGAAAATGTAAGGACTCTTCACTTTTCTTTTTTCTTGCTCTAGGAGTAAGCAAATGTAAGGCCAACAGTCAATGTACTGAGTAAATAATGATACTAGAATTTGTGTCTTATCTCTTCCCTCTGCATACTTACAAGGAGCAGTAATTTGTTGATGAGCAGACCAATATCAAAAGACTATGGGGAAAAACATACTTTGTAAAAGTTGTTTAAGACTAGGTGACCAGTGATGAGTACATGAAACAGACTTGTGTCAGGGGCATAAAAACGGATACATAGAAATCATATTAGTACTGTGCGCCAGTGGCTCATGCTTGTAACCCTATCTACTCAGGAGGCTGAGATATGAGGATCATGGTTCAAAGCCAGCCTGGGCAGAAAAGTCCATGAGACTCTGATCTCCAATGAAAACCACTAGAAAACCCAAAATTGGTGCTGTAGCTCAAGAGGTAGAGTGCTCACCATGAGCTGAAAAGCACAGGGACAGTACACAGGCCCAGAGTTTCAGCCCCACGACCAACAAAAACAAAAAAAAAAGAAATCAAATTAGTAACAGAAACTGAGAAAATCTTGATCGTTCATCTTATATAATGGGTAATGAGTAGAAGGGTAAGAAGAAATCTAAAGGGTTCTACATCTATGGCCAGGCAAATGTGTTAGTGATATTCTTGGTGATAAGGATTACAGGTGAAAATGATGGATTTAGGGGAAAAAAACCCTCTGAGAGTTTTAAAGTTTATATTAAACAGATGCAAAAATAGATCTGTTTAGACATCATCAAAATATCCATGACCATGAATATGAAAAAGAATGATAAAATTGGGGGCATTATTAAAGGGAAGAGGAAAAGTGAAGTTATGATATAAGTGTAGCAATGTGAGCATCAGTGTGGACAAGATAGGAAGAAAGATAAGGAAACAAGAAAGTAATAAAAACAGATTTACAGAAGTGAAGAAAGGAAAAAAATTGCAGGTTGAAAAGGTCAAAACTGTTACAGAGACATTGAAGGACATATGCTATTTGGATTTGAAAACTAAAAGGACATAGACAAGTTTTTTTTTTTTTTTGTTTTTTGTTTTTTAGGGGTAGGGGGTCCGGTCATGGGACCTGAACTCTGGGCCTGGGCACTGTTCCTCAGCTCTTCAGTTCAAGGCTAGCGTTCTACCACTTCAGTCACAGCACCACTTCTGGGTTTTTTTCTTTTTTGCTTCTGTGGTACTGAGGAATCGAACCCAGGGCCTCAAGCATGCAAGACAAGCACTCTACCACTGAGCCAACTTCCTAGCATGATAGACAATTTCAATAAGAACAGTGTTTTGGTGAACTGGTAGAGATGTAAGTCATATTGATGAAATTTTAAGATATGAATATGAAGCCATAAAATTCTAGATCTATGAATTCAACAGATCCTGTGGATTTTAAATGTTGGGAACAAATGCTTTTATCCCGACCTTAGAAGTATTATACAGATGTAACTGTCATGACCTTTACTTAGATATATTTTGTAAATATTTTTGAAGACTGTTTAACCAGGAGATTATGGATTGAACTATAGCACAGACAAGCCTAATTTGCCCTACAGTTCCAATGAGTGATCCATGTATCTACATCAGTTTGGAATTTTATTGAAATATCGTTAGATATGTTTGGTTTTATCTTCTCAGGCTATTCATGATAAACCTAGGACAAGTAACACCAAGAGTAAAGGTTGAACATACAGTTTTACTGATGTTACTGAAGACTCCACAAATTGATTCTTCTTTAGAATAGAAAATGCCTCAATAGCCATTGATATATCATAACGGTCATATACTCTATTTAAATATAATTCTTGTTAGGGATATCTCCATGCTGAAATAACCCTCTCAATGAACCTGCCACAAGTTCTTATATGTAGGAAATGCTCTTATAAACTCCAAGTTTTTATTGAATGGAAGAGTTCAGTCATTACCCTCCCCACAAGGAGTAAATGCCTGAAAAGATAAGACATTTTGTTTTAACGCCTTTCTTTCATTTTCTGATACACATATACATTTAGGGAAGGATTCTGATGTAACAATAATACAATGGTGACTTGTAATAACACAACATCTAGGATCTAGTATTAATTCAGTTACTTACTAATTAGCTCAAAAGTGTGTGGATATTTATATTTCTCCTGGGTAAACTAATGAACTCCAAAAAAAGTATCCCTAAGGAGCCTTTCAATTCAGATATCACTGTTTGTCTCAAAATGCCTTAAATTCTACACCCTCTAACATGAGCATAGATTTATACTGTGGAACTTTTCTCCTCAGAGAGTGAGAACTACCCTATTGTTAACATGGACAAAGTACCTTCATACATAGACTGGGTGTTTGCAAACAAAAAGTGGTAGTTGAACAATGTTCTTAGCAGTTTGTACAGAAGAAATGGAAATAGAGAAACTGTGAAATCAAAAGGAACAGGCAAAAAGACAAAGATACAAAGTAGAATGTGCCAAGGAAATGCTGATGTACAATTTCAAATAATGTGCTCAGATGTGAGGGTGTGTTCAAAATACAGCATCAGACAATATACTTGGATACCTTGAGAAAAAAACTGCATTAAACTATTCTGGGATTATCATACAAGTAGAAACCTGTTACGCTGACTCTCTAATCAGTCACAACATCATTAATTTAGGGAGTATTTTCCAAGAGCATACTGAGAAAAAGATGACTCATCACAATTAGTGCTCAGGTTGAAGTAACAACAATCACATAAAGTTTCTTATAAGTCTTCATTTATTTTGGAGCATTAAAGTGGGAAAAAGCCAAGTAAATATTTTGCATGTATCTAAATTAAGTGGGACATATTATATTGGTCTCCTTTAACTTGGAAGTTATATTGTACTCTAAGTTGGGACAATGATCTGCTTTTTTCTCTTCCCCTTCTTTTGCCCTTCCACTTAAAGAGACATACTTGAGCTTGCATTTCTAAATCCTTCAAAATTATCTGATTTCTCCATACTTCTGGCAGCCTCCTATATCTTTCTCAAGGGAATATCTTCTCACTAGCATTTTTATTCCATATGATTTTGGATATCTTCCTGCCTAATTAAGTGCAAGATACACATTAGACTCATCCAGATATTTCAACACTTGTACCACCATAAAATCCTATCTTACTTAGAAATCATGATTTTAGTATGTCTGGGGAGGTGACATCTCTCATTTTTGAATGACCATAATTGATACTTACATGCAAGCATGTTTTAAACCATGCCTCTCAGAAGATGAATGAATCGGCATGTCCATTGCGGCGCTGTGGGCTGTGGCAGGGACGAGGAAGAAAAATGGTTGGCTGCCCTGGGTTATTAATCCTGGGACCCGGGGCTGGCCAGACGGAGAGTTTCCCTGCATAAGGTAAGCATTTTTATAGTAATTCCTTTATTGTCTATTTTTGAACTACACACTCTTGCCCAGTGCTTTCCATTTTACATTTAGGGCAAATTCCTGTTCCTCTCTTGTTAATATCAGTAGCCTTTTTACAATTCCTCTTTATATGTCCCATTTGACCACATCCAAAACATTTTAGATTAGAGGGTTTGGTTTGTAAAGCATGCCAAGTAGTGGGCCTAGTTTCAGCAAACAACTGAATAAGCAGGGATTCAGATGTAATGTCTTTACATGCCCTTAAATATGTATTTACATCCCCAGATTCTTTAATAGGCAATAGGGTCCGTCTACAGTCCTCATTAAGATTCTCATAAGCCAACATGCCCAGCAGTTGTTGCTGTGCAGCCTCTCCCACAACAGTACTTTCCAAGGTCAGTTTCAGTCATGATAAAAATTCAACATAGGGTTTATTAGGTTTTTTAATTACTTTAGTCCAGGAGCCATAATGCTCTCCTACCAGCCGAATCCTCTCCCATGCCTCAATACGTATGTCTCGTAACTACTCATGGATCTCTTCAGGAGAGTGCACTTGCATATGAGCAACTGCATATTGTTCTGTTCAACTCAACATGGGAAAGGTTATGACCAACAGGCATGGAATATTGCTCTGTGCACTTTGTCTAGTCCTTTCTGGACATAACTCAGTAAACCACATTTGCCATTGCAGGTATTCAGGATCCTTAATTAGGCTCTACAAAGCATCTTCCAATCCTCGAGAGCAAAATTATTGTGATGTCGGGCAAGCCCATTAAGCAATTCCTTAACATAATGAGACTGAGGACCATACAACATCACTGCCTTCTTAAGTTTACCAATATCATTGACAGCAACATCCTCATATCTGGCTGGTTGAGCTAAACCATTCATAGGGGGTGGTGAAATTACAGGATAAGAAAAAATATGAATTTCATCATCAAACACACTTTCTGAGCCTTCTGTTTTGTGAGGGAGTGACACGGTAAAAATTGTTTGGGCAAGCCGAGGAGCAGAAGGCTGTTTTACTTTCACTTTCTCAGATTCTCTTTCACTCTCCTAATTTCTAACTCCATACGTTGTAATCTTGATAAAATCAATTCCATTTGCTCAGACATTCTATTTACGCTTTCAGGTTGTTCCTTTTCAGGCTTCTTTACTTCTTGTTTTTTCTCCGTTAACTGTGATGCATCCTTATCTATTGGGTCCTTAACCTCAGAGTCCAATTGTAAATCTACAATAGAAGGGGTGGCCTCTTTTCTCATTTAAAGCTTTAAAAAGGGTATGTAAAATAGCCCAAATGGACCAAAATCTAACAGGAATCCTTTGCCCTTCTCTAACAGCTCGTTCTACATTATATTTACTCATTTCCAATTATCAACATCTAACGTCCCTTCAACGGGGAACCAAGGATTCCATTCCCTAACTACATTAATACACATTTCTATGTCAACAGAAGAAATAGTTACACCATAAGCAGCAAGTAAATGTTTTAGCATTTGTAAGTACGGAGTAGACTTAACTTGTTCCATCACCCTGTAATTAAAAGTACTTACCTGAATATTCCTTCCTGAATTCAACACTGCCATGTCCCTGTTTGGGTGCCAGTTGTCAATGTCTAAGGCATTGGGGTCCCTGGGAAAGGGTCAAAAATCGCCAGGACACAGGGGATGCAGAGTGCAAACAGCAATTGTTAGTGGGTATTTAAAACAAGCAAGTATTATCTTTGCCAAGATTTAGTCAGGAGATATTCACACAAAGAATTTCAACAGATACAATTTTGCTTAAACTATGAGACAATGTCTTTGTATATTTTTATCTGAACTATTTTGAGCAAAGTCAAACCACTTCCCCGTACTCAGGAAAATGCTTGACTAGCTGTTCGTCTATGCTTAAGTAAGCAGAAGAGCTACTTCCTCAGCTCCCAGGAGTCTGACATGAGCTTTGAGATAGGGACAGAGAACATGTTCCCTCTCTAGCCTGGCATGCCAAGAGCTTTCCACATACACAAACACAGTCCTCAGATAATCCTGAGGCCAGAGCCTGCATCATTCTGCCCCTCCAACACAGACCCTGAGGCTTCACATAGATTTTCTTACCAACTCTTCTATTACTTTAAGCAAAACAAAGCAAAGCAAAGCAAACAAAATGGACTTTATGGTTAATTAAGCTGCTATTAAAGATTCTAGGCAGAACTATACTGTTAAATGATGAGTTAGTAAATATGTTTTATAGATACTGATCTCACATGTGTCACAAAAATACCCATGGATTCATAACTAGAAACTCTTAAGTGTAAAGTATATTAATTAGGTGAGTTTCATTAGGTAGCCAATGAAGAGAACACCACATGGTATTCAGTCAGGTAAAGTAGTTTATTTACTGAACTGCTGCCCATGCCATACATGGTGGAAAGCTATGTAAAAAAAAAAAAATGGGGCGACCTAACCTCAGGCAAGGAAGTACCTATGTGAAGGACCAGATGAGGTGTGGCCGTTTGAGGGAAACTCTGGTCACACTGGATCTGGATGTGACTTCAAGTTCTGGGACTCACCTCTGGTCAGATGGAAAGTGTGACCAGAGGCTGACCAGGTTGTGACTTAACAGGATGGGGAGGTGGCTGCCTCCAGGTGTGCCAGATACTAGACAACACATGAAGGATTGAAACTTAGCCAAGAAGTGGGAAGGTGATTGCATAGGGTCTGCATGACCTGGGGCAGACCTAACACCAAATACAGGTAATATTTCTGACATATGACTCTTGACTCAAAACAATTCATTCTCAATCATTTTCTTTCTTTCTTTCTTTCTTTCTTTCTTTCTTTCTTTCTTTCCTTTTTTCATTCTTTCTTTCTTTCTTCCTTTCTCATTCCTTCCTTCCTTGCTTCCTTCCTTCCTTTCTTTCTTTCTTTCTTTCTTTCTTTCTTTCTTTCTTTCTTTCTTCCTTCCTTTCTTTCTTTCTTTCTTTCTTTCTTTCTTCCTTCCTTCCTTCCTTCCTTCCTTCCTTTCTTTCTTTCTTTCTTTCTTTCTTTCTTTCTTTCTTTCTTTCTTTCTTTCTTTCTTTCTTTCTTTCTTACTTTCTTTCGTTCTTTCTTTCTTTTGTTCTTTCTTTCTTACTTTCTTTCTTCCTTTCTCATTCCTTCCTTCCTTCCTTCTTTCCTTCCTTTCTTTTCTCCCTTCCCCTCTCTCACTTTTATTTTTTTGGTTGGTCATGGGGTTTGAACTCTGGGCTTGAGCACTGTCCCTCAGCTCTTGAGCTCAAGGCGAGCACTCTACTTCTTGAGCCACAGCACCACTTCTTGTTATTGAGTGGTTTATTGGAGATAAGGGTTTCACGGACTTTCCTGCCCAGGCTGGCTTTGAACCGCAATCCTCATATCTCAGCCTTCTGAGTAGCTAGGATTACAGGTGTGAGCCACCAGTGCCCAGCTCTCTCTCTGTCTCTCTCTCCCCTCTTTCACTCACCCTCCCACTCTCCCCTACCTCAGTATTCTCAACTCTCAGATAATGAACACTTACTGAGTTGAATTCATAGGCTGGGAAAGCAGCTTAATTGGCATATGTGAAATTTAGTTAATGTTTCCTTACACCTCTACCACAGGTCACTGGAATCAAATAATGAATACTCAGCAGCATGGCATCTTAAGCCATTTAGAGGAGGAAAGCAAGCATGCTCACTGCATTCTGTGAGGTCCACCCTAGGAAGGTGGGGCAAACTCCTCCCTCCTCTTGCTAAATCTCAGCCCAGTTTCTGCATCAGTAGAGGTGACTGCCTCCAAAAGTCTCAGTTACCCAAGTGACACAAGTAGTAGGCAGAGACTTAGCCTTTTGTGGTTCTGAGATTAATGGCATAATTCAACATGATCCACTAGTTTGTTGAGATTGGGACTCTTAAATTTTTGGTTAGGCTATGTTCAAATTGTGATCTATTTATTTCTGATTGCTAACCATGATTATAGATGTGAACCAGCACATCAGACCATTCAAAGTTCTTTATACCACATGGAAGACATGAATTTTACTTTACCAAATGACATACAAGTTGACAGACAGCAAAAGTAAGTCCTTAATTCTGGTCAAGATGTGTTATTAATGTGAAACAAAATTACTTAGCAAAATATCTGACTACTGTGTTTATACTTTCAAACTTAACCTACACTTTAATATCAAATCACCTATATTAGCCAATGATTCACTCAAATTACCTGTAATCATTTATGTCTGTCCTATCTTCTAGAAGTAGGGAGAACTGGAGCTCATACAATTAAATAAAGTGGTAGAATTTGAGAGGATCACAGTTCTAAATCAGTCTAGGAAGGAAAGTATCACCCATATAACCTACTAGGTAGGGATATTGGAATGCAATCATGATCCCTGTTTTTTGGGCTGGTTGTAAAAATTGCTACTCTATGAGTAAAGTAACTTAAACAAGAAAGGATTGGTGGAGTGACTCCAGTGTTGGAATACTTATCTGGCAAACACAACATCAAAACTCAAATCAACTTCCTAAAGATAAAATAAGAAAAGAAAAAAAAAGAACAACTCATACTGAGCATGTGTTCAGTGTAAATATTTACACTAAATTATTGTAGTTATAAATACCATCATTTCTAGGAGCACACACATTTTGTGGCAAGACTAAATGCAAAAATGACACCCTATATATAAAGCTTTGGTAAAACACGGGTCTAGCTTACAATGGTGAACAATTCAGTTTGCATGTGCAGTGCTGCTGTTGGGTTGTTAAGGTTTATTGAACACCATGAACTTGACATGATGAAATTACCTATACATACATACATACATACATATATGTATTGCACACACATGTATGTATTTATATATTAAGTGACATATAAATAAAAATGAAAAATGTATAATGAATAAATTTAGTGATCAGATAACTTTTCCAAAATATTACTTTACCTGAACCACTTCATGTCTTAAAGTCTCCAATGCTATATCACATTACATGTTTGCTGATCCCCTTCAGCTTTTTTATGATATTGTTTTTTCTTTGTTTTTCAGGTGAAAAGCCTGCCAATAAATATACTTTCATGACATTCCTTTCTTTACAAAATGAAAAAACACATTGTGTTATCTGGCTCTTTATGTATCATCAAAATAATTTTTTTTATAATTTCAAGTACATATTATCTTGGATCGCACTCATTCTCTTCCAATAGTAACTATGGGAAGGAGAAAATGAAGGATTATTCTGTTACTTTGGGAGTTTCTGTTATTAATAACTGCAATAAATATGAAAATGAAACTCTGAAATTATTTAGAGAGGTAACTTGAAAGTAACCTTTCTAAACACTCATGTTACTCCCTCAACTTAAATCACAGAACTTAAGTAACATTTTTAGCTGGGTTCCAGTGGCTCATGCCTGTAATCTTATCTACTCAGGGGCTGGGATTTGAGGATAGTATTTCAAAGCTATACCTGGCAGGAAATACATGACACACTTACTTCCAATTAACCACCAGCAAACCAGAAGTGGCACTGTGGCTCAAGTTGTAACCTGCTAGCCTTGATCTGAAGAGTCCAAGGACAGTGCCCAGACCCAGAATTCAAGCCCCTTGACCAAGAAAATTAAAAAGGAAAAAAAGGGGAAAAAGTAATATTTTAAAGCTAATGTGCGTATAGACACAAAATTTGTCTAGAAATAAAACTATAACAGCTCCTGGAATGGCAAAAAAGAGATTAAAGTGAAATTGCCTTCAATAATTCATTTAGACGATCTATACTGAGGGCAGGCTACTGGAACTCACATCACTAATTGAAGAGTTAGAATTTGAGAGGTTCACAGATCAGAACCAGTGTGCAAGGAAAGTAATAAGAGTTTCATATCATCCTAAAGGTTTGAAAGTTGGAATGCATTTCTGATCCCCGCTACTTGGAAGACAGAGGTGAGGAACTTAGCCTATGTTCGGCCCTAAGCAAAAGGGATAACTCATGAGCAAAGTAAGTAAATCAAAAAAAGATTATTCTAATGGTACAATACTTGTTCAGCAAACAAGTATACTCATTTCCTAAAAGAGGAAAGTAAAAGGGAAGAAAGAAAGAAAGAAAGAAAGAAATGAAGGAAGAAAGATAGAAAGAAAGAAAGAAAAAAGAAAGAAAGAAAAGAAAGAAAAGAAAAGAAAGAAAGGGGAAAAGAAAAGTATAAATAAAAACCTCAGCATGTGTTACATGTTAACAATGACCCTAAATCATTTTAGCTATAAATGCCTTCATTTAATTCTGGGCAGAGTCATTTTGTATGAAGCCTGAAAAAACCATAGCATACCACTAAAAAGCTTGGGTAAAATACAGGTCTGCCTTACACTGTTGGACTAATAGGAGTGTGTGTCTAGTGCTGTTGCAGGTATGTTAAGGTGTGTGGGAGTTTATCATCCTGATGATCTTGCAATGATGAAATTGACTAATTACACAACTACCTTGGCAGATCCCTGCTGAGACCTATATTAAGTTACAGTTTAACAAAGAACAATATATACAATGAAATATATTGAACAACCAGGCATGGTGACCAAAATTATTTTTACCTGATTCAGTGTATTTTTACATTCTATGTCACATGTACAAGTTTCTGTCTGTTTATGTTGTCTTTCCTTGGTTTTGTTTTGTTTTCAGAACCATGGTATAAGAGGGCATTTCTCATGTTTTTGTTTTCTAGTCTTCAAAAAGTCTGCAGTTAAATATGCTTAAGTTCCTTTTATTAGAAAATTTAAAGCACATCATGATTTTGTTAAGATCTCAAATATGTTTTTATTTATGGCATTCTACCTGTATAATCTCACTTCAATCTTTTCCAAAGGGCACTTTAGTGGAAGGAGGAAATTCAAAGTGGATTCTGGTAGAGAATTTCTGTTACTAAAAACTCTGGTACATAGTAATGTAAGCAAGTCTAAATTTATTCACTGGAGAGATGAGCTGAAAGTCATCTTTTTACATCTCAATAATCTTTCCTCAACCAAACTAGAGGATTTAAAATAACTGGGCTGGGAAGGTGGCTCAGTGGTAGAGCGCTTGCCTTGCATGCATGAGGCCCTGGGTTTGATTCCTCAGCACCACATAAGCAAAAGAAAAAAGCCGGAAGTGGTGCTGTGGCTCAAGGGGTAGAGTGCTAGCCTTGAGCTGAAGAGCTGAGGGACAGCACCCAGGCCCAGAGTTCAGGCCCCACTACCGGCCCCCCCCCCCAAGTTAATGGACACAAATGGGCATGAACTTTCTAGAAATAAAATGATCACTCATGAAACCTTACTGATACTTCAAAGAATGCTTTCCAGTTAGAGGAATCATCTTCACACTTTTTCACAACATGTGAACTCCAACCTAGACTAAGGCATCTAATAACTATCTAATTTTTGATGTCTTTTGACAATACTGCTTTCTTATCATATTGATTAGTATGAATTCTGTGACTATCATAAAATCACATTTTAATAAAAGTTCCTAGGTGGGAACTTCAAGGATGAGGTGGTGTGGGGTTTCTTGTGGAGCCCTGTCTGGTTCAAGGGAGGAATTGATATTGGCACAGCCTCTGTGGTGGAGCAGGGCAGGGCTTTGAGGGTGAAGGCCAGACTGTGTAGAGCTTTTAGACAGCAGGGATGGGACAGGAAAGACTAGACTTGTTAGGAGCAGGGTCTCTTGTGGAGTAGGTGGGAATTTAGGATGGAGACTGGCAGGTGGATGGTTTTTCAGTGGAAGATGGTGGGGTCACTGAGGAAGAGGCTGTTTGGGGCAGAGCTTTGAAAAGGAAGAACAAGGCTACAAAAGAGGAGGTTACTTAGAGGAGGAGTTGTGGAGTAGCACTGTGAGCCCTTGTGGGATATGTAGGGTGAGGTTTCCCATAAGGCAGGGAAGAGAATGAAGGCAAGAGACTGACAGAAGGTGGGGATTCTGGTGCAGGAATGCAGAGCTATGAGGGAGAGGCTTTTCAGGGTCTGTGAGAGGGCAGAGTAGTAAGGGGCGGGGTTTCTGGTGGAGAATGGCAGGCCTTTGGGAAGTCTGTTAGGGTGGAGGTGGGGTTTCTGGCAGAGCAGAATGTAGTAACAATGTATGGAGGAAATTTTCAGGACCAGAGCTTTGTGAGAGCAGGGATAGGATCCAGTGGACTAGACTAGTTAAGACAGGGTTTCTGGTGTAGCAAGTCACCACTTCGAAAAGAGCAGTAAGGCTGGGTGGGGATTTCAGTGTTGCAAGGCAGGGCATTAGACTTTGGACATGGTTTCCAGTAGGGAAAGGCAACCTTCAAAAAGGGACTATGAAGGGACAGGGATTTATAATTGAGCCTGGTGAGACTTTCAATGGGAGGCCAGCTGATGCAGTGTTTTCCAGTGGCGCAACGTGGGAGTCGAGAGATGGGATAGTGTGGTGGGGGTTATCTAGTGGGGGTTTTCTAGAGCAGGTCAGGCTTGGAGCCATGGGGTTAATTGGAAGAGGGACTTTGAGAAGGAGTGGAAGGTCTACAAAGGTGTAGGGTAATTATGGGCAGGGTATCTGGTTGAGTAGGGTGTGGATCTCTGGGAGGATCCAATAAGGAGAGGATTCATCTCGGGAACAATGCAGCCATTGAGAGAGTAGATATGGGAGGTAGAGAGGCCTGTGGTGGAGCAGTGCTGGCTTTCCAGGCAGGAGATGGGCTCTGTGAGAAGCTTCTGGTCAACCAAGGCGGGGCTACAAGGGCAGTAATAGAGAGATAGAGGTCTTTTAGTGTAGCATGAAGGGCTTTGTGGGAAGAGGTAGGTTCAGGGATGGGTTTGAGACGTTAGGCCACTTAGAAGTAGACTAGTATGGATGGAGTTTCTGATGAAACCAGGAGGGGTCGAGGGAGAAGTCTGGTTTGGAGTGGGGTATGAAAGGAAAGGGAAGAACTTGGAGGTAATAGAATATGGGAGCAATGGGACTATGAGGGAATATAATAGTTAGGGACGGGGTATCTGATCGATGAAGTTAGGATTAGAGGGAGGAGCCCAATGTAGGAGGGGTTCTTGGTGAAGCAAGGCAGATCATAGGAGGAGATATGGATGTGGCCTGGTTTCTATTGGTGCAGAGAAGGGATTCCAGGAAGGGGTTGAGTGGAAGAAGGCTTTCCCTGTAGCAGAGGAGGGCTTTCAGGAAGGATTCTGGTTGCAGTCAGGGACTTGAAAGTTTATAGCAGGACTACCAGGGGGTAGGTTCGTTAAGGTTGGACTTTTTTAGACGAGGCTGACTGGAAGTGGGTTTCCAGTGGGTCCAGTAAAGTTTTATGGGAAGGGGAGGATAGGAAAGGGGCAAGACTTAGTGAAGAGTGGGGCTACAAAAAATAAACAATTACTCTGATAGGAACACCATTTTCAGTCAGTGTAGAATTATATTACTTTTATGTATGCAAGAGATATTGGAGAAAGCAAGCAAGTAATAACTTCTTTCTAGTGAAATTTTTCTTTATTCCAGTTGAGTGAAAATAAAACCACAGGTCAAATCAGGCTCAGAGGCCCACAGTAGACTAAGACACATGAAGCACTGGACTTGATTCCCCAGCACAACCTTTAAGGACTACAAATAAAAAATTTAAAATATCTCACTTGGTCATAATGGAAACTCTATTATCTTAAAATTGTGAATGAATAGAACTTTTACTCTGACCGATGTAGAAATCCTAAAACTAAGTAAGTGATAGTGTTTTAACTTTATACAATATTGGGAAGTATACTACAATAATTAGGAAAATATAAAATTATACACAGAATTTGTTGTCCAGCATCAATTTTAATCTAAAAGAATTTAAAGCCAGAAAATTGCCATATAGTGATATTGCAGCATGGTTTCTTTTCAGTCATCAAAATGGTGACTTCAAGAATGTGTCTTCATCATTGGATGCATCGATGTTAAAACTTATCTAAAAATGTGAAGCACTAAACAGGCCCTGAAGAAACTCAGAAGGATCCGTGAAATGAGGTTGGAATAAAATTAATGACTAATTACAGTAGGAATTGATCTTCTCTAGGCCCATAAACATTTTCCAGAAGAAAAGACTACATTGAAAAATAAACAAAACAGTGAAAAGGAAGCAGGCAGGCAGACCTTGAAGTAAACATTATCCAATGAACAACATCTATTGAAGCATGATTGCAATAATCTTTTACCTAAGTTACAGTAATGATCTATGTTCTTCCCTTATGCCAAATAACAAAGCCATGAAAATGCAGTAATAATTTTCAAGGCATTAGACTTTACAGAAGGAATTCAGTGAATGTATTTCGAGAAAGTAAAGATAGATGTCTGAGATAAAGAGTAAAGCAAATATCCCCAATTTTTAGCCCTTCTAGGTGAGAGGGGTACAAGTCGAAGCACAAGGAGAATGGACAGAAGTACAATAGTGCATAACAGTAGTTCCCAAGATGCAATGATGAATCTAACAGGGGAGAAAATTAACATGACCATCACAGGACTTAGCACTGGAGAGTAGAGAGAAGAACAGTGAAAATCAATTGAGAGTTACAAAGAATGGCCTTGCATATTTGGCAGAATTGTGCATGGCATTGAGGTCTAAAATATGAGGAGATATTATAGGAAACTATTTGTGCTCATATGGTGCATCAAGAAGTGATAAACTTATGATTTACAGGACATTGAATAATTATAAAGGTCTTGCTTCAGTAGTGCAGAGTTAAACCTTGATAAATTCTGTTTTTAAACACCTAACACCCTATAAAACCACGACAAGAAGATTCAAATTATATATAAGTGACTTGACTGCAAAAACAGAGTTCAAAAAATCAAATCACATAATTGGATGCAAAAGGATTACATTATTAAGGTAATCTTTAAACAACAAACTTTTTATGTGAATAGTCCTGAATATAAATGATTTGTTTTCCATACAGATTTTGTACAAAAACAACAAAACAAAGCAAATGACACTTGGCAATAGAGCTAGATGCCAGTATCTCATCTCATGAGGCTGATATAGCAAGATCATGGTTCACAGATGGCTGGGGTAGCAGTCCACGAGATATTTATGTTCAATTGTTCAATCACACACAGAGTGAAACCTTGGTTAAAATAGTACAGCTTCAGTCAGTCATGTGTGAAAAAATCAAGCAGGATTTTGAGGCTCCGAGTCAAGTTTAATTACTGCACGCACGCACACACACACACACACACACACACACACACACACACACACACACACACACACACACACGGAATGGGAGAGGAAGATGGAGAGAAAAAAGCGAATATTAAGAGTGTAAAAAAATGAACCTATCTGCCAAGACTATACTAAGCATATATTAATTAATAAAAATGAGGAAAACCATAGAGCCTATGTTTCTTTGAGTCTGGCTTCCTTCACATAATTATTTTTTTTCCAAATCTTTCCATTTTCTTAAGAGAGGGGCTGTGTCATTCTTTTTGATAGAAGCATGAAATTCCATTGTGTATATATATGACATTTTCCTGATCCATTCATCTATTGAGGGGCATCTGGATTGGTTCCATATCTTAGATATGATAATAATGCTGCAAAAAACATACTTGTCCTGGTATTTTCAGTGTTTTATTTTTTGGATTCCGGTCGTGGGGCCTGAACTCTGGGCATGGGCGCTGTCCCTCAGCTTGTTAGCTCAAGTTTAGAGCTCTACCACTTGAGCCACAGCGCCACTTCCGGCTTTTTCCTTTTGGCTTAAGAATTCTTTTTACTTAATAATCGAACCCAGGGCCTCTTGCATGCAAAGCAAACACTACCACTGAGCCACCTTCCCAGCCCGAGAGAAGATATTTTAACTTATTTTCTACAAGTAAATTAATATTAAGCAAAGCTAATTAAAATAATTACTTATTTACTCTTTAGAGAATGAGTATTGTACTCTTGAATATCTTGGAGGAAAAGACTTCAGAGTCATTACAACTGATGCCTTACATTGAAATTACAGGCTAAACTTTCTTCTTCAGAGCTTCAGTTCTTTCATATTAGAATTATAAAATCATAATACCCGCATGTTGATTTGTTTTCCTCTAATATATTTAATTCCATTCTTCATCCATTAGCAACCTAGAGATAATTTCGACAAATGCCCATGAATGGGATTGCTGGCTCCAGAGCTATGTGCATTTGACCATACAAAATTATAATCGAAATGAACTCCAAGACATGGAAACAACAAATCATTTTTTTGCAGATATCAACTTTGATGTCGGTAAGGTGGTATATCTAGATCTTATTTTATTTCATTTGTCTTTGATTTATCCCTGGAAATCTATCTTGATTCTGGTACCTTCCATCTTGTATATACATTATTTGATTTGGAGAAGGAAAGGGAAATAACATAATGATGAAAGAAGTGACCCATTGCAACAATGATATTCACAAGACACTATACTGGTAATGAACTTTACAACTTTGGGGTGGGGGGGTAGGGGTTGGGGATGGGAAAAGATAGGAGAACAACAATGTAGTGAGTAAGAATATTCAACAAGGAATGTACCTTACTCATCTAACTGTAACCACTCTACAGTACATTTAAATAAAATAAAATTTTAAAAAAGTGAACCTTCCCTAGAAAAAAATATCCTTCTCAAAATAACCCATCTGTAACAGTACTTGTGAGGGATTCTAGAGTCAAACGGTTATACCTGGAAAGGGCTATATTGGGAAGCCATCTCAAACAGCAATCAAAAGGCTGAGAGCTGTGCTCTGGAAAGATCAAACAGTTAAGGGAAGACAGGGGTATGGGTTATTACCTCAAAAGTATTTAAGTTAGAGCTGTTGGACACTACAAGTTTAAGACTTTGGAGACAAGATGGATGTCTGTGCTATGGTTGTAATGACAATTGCTCCCTCCTGCTCCCTAACAATAAGGGATTCAATTATCACTATGTATACAAACAATACCTCGGTTAATAGTTGTAACCACAAGCTAGAATGATACCTTAGTTTGTGGACGTACCTGTAGCTGCTCACTCCCCGACCCCTGTAGTAGAATGAATATAAAGCATGTTAAGCGGGATTTGGGGTTCTGGAACCTGGCAATGAGGCTTTGGTTCCTCTGGTGTCTTCTTTCCTATCACTTCCTGTGATTTTTCAGTTCTTTGCCAAGGTATCCCGTCATCTTTGTTGTTCCATGGTTGTGGTTAGTGACAGTACTGATATTTTGAACACCTCAAAACAAACTATGGAAAAACACTTCCTCAAAGAAAATTCACAAATATATACGAGCACCTGAAAAGATACCAATATAAGCAGTCACCCTGTGATCCTCTAGCAAGAAAGTATAATTCAGGAGTATCTTAACTTCTGATAATATAAGCGATGGACAATTGTCCCTTTTGTACATTTGGTATTTGGTATTGCATAAATTTTCAGAAATGCATATACATTATGAAATAATGTTATTCATTTCATAGGTCACAAACCTCGTCACTGGAGTGATGATCTTAATGTCTTATCTCAGGTGCCTGATTCAGACTTAGATGAGTGTGAATTACATAATTATGAACATTTCTCCATGAAAACAACACAGAATGAAGTGTGAGGGTCAGGCCATTCCATACCTCTAAAGAGAAGAGTTTACATATATTACAGTAATACACACCTAAGCTTTTCAGCAATCACAGCACATTGGTTTGTTATAATTGTCTTCAGATCAAAATACTCTAGAGTTTAAAGTAGAATGATGGGCTGTATATTTTCAACGCAAAAGTGATGATCACCCCCTGCAATTATTCTCAGTGGAAAATCCTTCCTATACATTTTACTGGCTTAGCTTCTACTCTGTGCTTTACCATTGTCAGGCAGGGTCACACTGTATTGAGCTACAATACAGCAGCAACCTTAGCTGCCTTTGAAATTTACCTCCAATCTTGATACCAAGGTCAACTCTGCAACTCTAATCACATAGTTAGTGGACACCTGAACTTTCCAAGCTTGGTTAAAAATTCAGCCATCATTGTTTATTGCCAGTGTAAAGATCTCACTCCATTAGATTTATTGTGTATAATCTTTTATTTCCAACATTGCCTTAGATGTTGGTTTTTGATATAGAGCTTTTAGTTTGCATTTGATTTGTAGATGTGTTAGTGATGCCAGTTGAATTGCATATATTATAATGTAAGTAATTTGATGTTTTGACATATGAATTTAATTTTGGCAATTGAGGAAGTCAATACACATCACTCACAAAAGTTTCTTTATATGTACTGGTATTGCTATATTGTGAACTTCTTAAAAGCAAGTCATCTCCTAATCCTATCACTTCTGTCACTGAGATGAGGCTTGAAAGTTCCCGACCACTTGGCACTTCATAGTGAGAAGGTTTCTACAATGAAGGGTGAGAGAATAGCAAAAAGAGCAAATGAATCTTCCAACTGTTTTGTTACATGTTCTTTATACTTAGCCATTAAGACACCATAATAATGTTTTTATGATTTCTTACCTACTCTTTTCCTGTTCTGAGATGTTTTATTTATGGATCTCTAAGAAATCATATAAGAATCATATAATAAATCTATAAATCATATAAGAAATCTTAAAAAAATTAGTATGTTAGTGATATATAACCTAAAAGGAATAATTTCAGGAAAGTATGAAGCACATAAAATGTAATGCACACCTAAAATTGTCTCTTTATTTAAAACTTCAGCAGTTGTAGTTTATTTATTCTGATAACAAAGATGATAAACTAAGTTACAATAGTATTCCAAATGGAACACAGAGCTAGAAACATGAAGTGTAGCACTAAAGAATGCTATTGCTACCACTAATAGGGTAAGAATAAAATTTAGGCAAAACTCCTTCACAGTAAAAGGCACAGGACAGCCCAAAATTACTTTAATTGTTTCATATGAAGAAAATACCTTTTTTTTGGAAAGACAAATTTTCACAGATATTAACATCAGTTGGGTATACATTTCTTAAGGATTTCAGGTAGGATGCTGTGACTATGTTGATGGAAGCTGACTTCTTTGGGACGTACTATACAATGTGCAGACCCCATTCCAAGCACTGCACCTGCATTAGGGTAATTTTAGTGCTCATGATAGTTCTTCCAGTTAGGAAATGAATTAAGTGTTTTATTAAAAACAGAATTAGGCAACAAGGCCAAACAAATTTCCCAAGTACCTAATACTGATCAAATGTAGACCCATAATTCAAATCCAGGTTTCCACCAGGCATATCTGAGGATATTCTGTAAGTTTCACATTCATTACCTTTCAAAATGTATGGAGCAGATGAACCCATATTATCTTCCTAATTATGGTTATAATGGCAATAACATTGCTTCATATATATATATATATAGATATATATATATATATATATACATATCTTTTAAATGAAAAAGGTGTGGGTAATGACATTGTAGGTTATCTTTATACCAAATAAAGCCTGAGCAAAAAAGTAAAGTAAGGAGATGAAAGGTGGCTCAGTGGTAGAGCGCTTGCCTTGAATGCATGAAGTCCTGGGTTCAATTCCTCAGCAACACATAAGCAAAAAGAAAAAAATAGTTGGAAGTGGTGCTGTGGCTCAAGTGGTAGAGTACTAGTCTTGAGCTGAAGAGCTGAAGAACAGCACCCATGCCCAGAGTTGAGGCCCCATGACCGGACACCACCCCCCCCCATAAAAAGAAAAATAAAAGAACCTAGTTCCCAAGTTTAATTCATAGTACTAGCACTCATATACCATATATATATATATATATATATATATATATATATATATATATATATATATATATATGGTTACTAAAATATACAGTGAGTTAATTGGTAGAAACCTGGTCATAGATTAAATATGAAGTGTCAAAATGTATGGAAGTCTGAAATATCTCCAAGTTATTTTGACAAGAGAGCTGGAAGAGTTATCACTTAATCAAATAGTAATGAAGGATTGGTTTGTAGATAGAGATCAAAGCTCACTTTGGTATCTTTTGAGTTTGCTAAAATCAGTAGCTAGTAGTTCGCAGTAGAGAGGATGCTATTAAGGACTTGAATTAAAGAAAACAGAGCTGGAGAAAAATAGAGAAATAATTACTGTACTCAGTGGTAACAACCATGAGAAGGAATAATACAGAGCTAATCCCTGGGATACACAAATATGTAAAACATGACAAATGAAGAAAAACAGTAATAAGTATGTAATGCAAACTTATATTGGTAGGTAGTTTTATTGTTTAAGGACTATGAAGTGATTGTGTGATGACCAAAAATTTACGAAATTGGTAAGGTCAACTATCCCTTGGGCCAACCATAGCTAAAAGTTTAAGTAAAACGGGGCCAAAATAGTGTGTACAGTGTGTCTTGATTTACCAAAGTGAAAATAGACCAATATTTGGAAAGCCACTTTTGGGACATGTCGTTGGAGTGGCAATTACTGCAGTTTATTCAAGTGTTAGTAGAAAGCTACAGGTTTAGCACAATGATAGAAATCTTTCAGTGATCTGGTAGATTTTCCCTCTGTCTTCAATTTCCCTTTTTTTCTGAGAGCTAAAATATCATTACTGGAAGCCTTTGGCAAGTTAACAGATAGTCAGACTATCACATGCCCAAATAAAAGAGAATGGGAACAGGTCTACATTGAGTACTCACAGTAGACGGGTCTCTGGACTTTCTTAGGAAGAGCCTTCTGCCATTGTGGGAAGGATAGGGCTGGATAATATGTAAAATAGACACCATAGATTGAAAGTATTCTGCTAAGTTGACACTTGAGATATCGGGTGTTTTATCTGCATTGTGTTGATTTCTATGAATCAGTTCATCAGATTCTTCATACCATATGATGTTACTAGATTAAAAATGCATGCTTATTGCATTTCCTTTGTATAACATATCGTATGTTTTGAAATTTGGTATAAAACATTCGTCTTTTCATTTATTTATTTTTAATATGGATTACTCTAGTTCTCAAGAGTAGGGAAATGCCCTGGAACTTCATAATTTGATGTCATATGTAATTTTTATATTTTTATTTATTGTCTATTGCAGCACTCAGCTTTCTAATAAATATGTAATATATTCAATTTTGAAAAGTACTGCTGTACCTTCCACTTATTTGTGGCATTTCTGAAATCCAGGTTCCTCTGTGTGTCAGGGTGGTTACTTTTGCTTGTAACAGTTTTGTTATTGAATACATAACATCTGACTACATAGGGAACAAAGGATGTGAAGCTACAGTATCCCGATAAAGAACTTCCAAGACAATACAAGGGCAACTAATATAATCTCTGTGTAGGTGAATAAGGAGCATAGAAAAGAAATTCTTATACATGAAAGTGACTGAGATTGTGTGCACATAGGTGTTCACTTACTTATCTGTTGCTATAGTTTTACATATTCACTATTATTAAACGATATTTCATATATATATGACATATATACATATCATATATATATGATCACAGTTTCCAAATCCAGAGAACCACATCCATGGGCATCGCTTTCCTATGTTGCTCTTTGGGTAATAAGAATGAAACCTGGTATTGTTCTGTGGTAGAGAAATAAGTCAGAGATTCAAACATTTTTCTTTCAATAGGTTGATTGCTCTTAACTCTAAAACTAGGAAGTCTGTTAATATATAATACATGTTATAATATATTTGATATATTATATAATGTATAATCTATTCTATATTATAACATATATTGTATGTAATAACTGACAGTATTATATATTTATAAGGAAAAATACCACAACGTATCGATGACCATACTTTCCTAGCCATGATTAGGTTCAGTAGAATTAGGTGCATTACATCTCTACAGGATAAGTTTGCTGAAGTTCTGATGACCTTGAGCTAGATAAGGAGAATCTCTGTAAAAGGAGCCTCTGTTCAATTACGAGAAAAGATAACTTTTTCTTTTGTTTTATTTTTTTTTTTTGTTTTTATTTAGGCCAGACAGGGGGCCTGAACTCTGGGCCTGTGCACTGTCCCTCACCTATTCAATTCAAGGCTAGTGCTCTACCACTCGAGCCATAGCAGCACTTCTGGCTTTTTCTGCTTATGTACTGCTGAAGAATGGAACCCAAGGCCTCATGCATGCAAGGCAAACACTCTAACACTGAACCACATTCCCAGCCCAAGTTTGGAAGTTTTTGAGAAGAGATATTTGGCATTTACTTTGCATCCTTGATTAGTAAAGAATAGATATATCATTATTGTTTTCTTGTTGTTGTTTTGCTGATCCTAAAGCTTGCACTCAGGGCCTAGGCATTGTCCCTGAGCTCAAGGCTCTTGTTCTACCACTTGAGCCACAGCACCACTTCTGGCTTTTTCTGCCTGGGCTTGCTTTGAATCATAATACTCAGATCCCAGCCTCCTAGTTAGCTAGGATTACAGGTGTGAGACACCATTGCCCAGCAAGTCCCTGTCTTTTAATTATTATTCTAAAAGCCTCCTATCCAAGGTCACTCCTAAGATAGTTAATGGACCTATGTCAATAGTTCCTTCATACTCTCATCTCCTGTTATGGCCATGGTGTCTTTTCCATCATATCCTGAACCTACTTCACTGCTCTCTTCCTAATACATGATTCTAGATGTATTTCTAATTATTACCTAAATCTTGTGGCAATAAACCCTAAATTACTCAACTATTAATTTCATTTAATTTTTTTTCAATATGATTGTTGTTCTGTACAAATCTGAGCTTATATTCAACTCTTGCATCTACTTCTAGGCATAAGCAGAGCCTGGGCCAATTCTACCTTTAATACAAGAGGTTAGCCGAAGAATAGCCAGCAGTATTCCTGCCTAGGAGTCAGGATAAGTAGTTGAGTGCCTGAAAGAAGCAATGTATTCCTGACATGAGAAGGGGTAAGAGAGACAACAGCCTAGAGAGCAAACTGGCAGTCACAACATTTAACAACTTCTCCTTTGGAGAAATTGACCTCCTGCAAAGTGGCAGTGAGATAACTTATCTAGTTAATTTACTTATATGAAGGAAGTTGTCATGTCTCACTACACAACTCCCTTGTAGTCAAAGATAGGGCATTCTTTTGTTTCCTCCGTAGGCCCAGACTCAGTTTATCTCCATCTTAGACTTTGCTAAGACTATATTCCTACCAGAAGATCTCTGATGAGGAGGAAAGTGTGATCTCTTTGCTTCTGAATGGCCCTTTGGGAACTGAGGCCACTTTTAGTTTTCAACCTGTTCTTTCTGACAATGGAAAAGCTCATTCTCTGAATTGTGCCCTAGTATCAAATCTGTTCAGAGAAGGTCAAGGAAGGACAGATTCTGCCTGAGGGAGTGAGTTTCTTCATATCCAATGAGGTCAATTAATATCTGATTCGAGGCCCAGGTGCAAGTCCTTCACCAGATCCCCAAGCTGGAGTGGATGTTAGCTCAGACTCAAAGCCATCCTCATATTTCTGCAGCTCTTTCTCATGAACCAAGAGGTTACAGGAGTTTAGTTCAGAATCAAGGAGAAATGAGAGTAGCAGAAGGACGATTGGCAGGGTGAGTAATTAGAAACTTTGGGTGAAAAAAGGGCTCAGAAAATCTAGGATCACTCACATCATTTGGGAATCACATCATAAGATTAGAGAATAAACGTAATAAATTACTACCTAAATTAGTAACTCCACTATTCTACATTACATGTGTTCTGTCAAAAGTTAACTGTCCTAGCTCTATTTGGTCAGGAAAATGGAACACATTCTTTCCTCACTAAGTTCTACTGAGTATCTTTATCCATAGCCCAGGTTGTCCTTACTCTCTAATTCTCTGTTACTTTCCTTTGCTGGATTCAATCAATGACACTTGAAAGTGTTAGCATCTTCAGACATGTAATTACACTTTCTTTTAATCCATTTGTTATAAAGTAAAACAAATTATGGGGAAACGTATATAAGTGGTACATTATCTTCCAAGGCATATTTATTTAATGTTATTAAGTATTATTTTAATAGTTTCATCGTTAAAACTTGAGGAAAATGTTTTACTATTAGCAGTAATTAGTTGCACATTTTTTGTATTTTTCCATGTCTGTGTATTTGTTAAGCTTCTAACATCGTCTTTCCCCCAACTGTTGCCTTCTTAAAATTGCTTCAAATTATAAACTACATATGATGGTATTCTATGTGTTCATTGATATATTTAAATTTTGATCTAATATCCACATAATATAGGATATCTTCAACCTATTGTAACTGGTCTGAAAATCAATATGGACATTCCTCATTAAAGCAAAAACACAATGCCACAAAACCCAGTGAAATTAAGATTAGTTATATATTTAAAATATTTAGCAATTATACAGTAGAAACATTCACCTCTCATATACCAGAACATGTTTGTAGGTATTAATAGCACATTTTCTTCATTCTCTCTTTCTGGTGCATCTAAGTTGATTACACAGCTTGGTTGCTATAGAATATTGCTGCCATGAACATGGATGTTCATGTTGATTTATATTCCTTCAATATGTATCCAGTTGCAGTAAGGTCATCAACATATCTGTCTTTTTGGTGTTGTGTAAACTTCCATTAAGATATCCCTATGGGTTGCACTAGTTTACAATGCCACAAAATCAAATATAGTTCCTGATTTATTTCAACCTATCTAGCAGTTTATTTATTTGAGTGGTAATAGCTATTCTGGTGTGTAAGATAGGATCTCAGTGACTTTCCTCTTTATTTTCCTTCGTGTTTGCTATGTGGATATGAATCTCAAATATTTCATTTATTTATTAAATATTTACATTTGTATTTCATTCCTGATCAGTGTCTTTCTTTTTTTTGGTATTTGATCAGTTTTTAAGATTTATTATATTTTATTTTTTCCCATTACAAATACTCACTTTAGTTAGTAAAAAGATTTTTTTCATTACAATGGTGCACAATTAACTAAAAACAACAGATTGTACATTTATATCACTGGATGTTTTTGTTTTATTTACAATCAGGAAATTGTTTTAATAAAGATGCTGAACTTCTTTCACTGATATTCTGAAAGTATAGTATCTCATATTGGCCTAAACTAATCTCTGAATTACCAGTCACAGCATGGGCCCTCACAGTCTGGGCTAAGTAAAACCACTAATACAGCACAAACTGGATTTAAAGAGAGGAAAAGGCTTCATAAAAGTTAGAAGAAAGGCATCACCTTCATGAAGCAAATGTTGAAGTTCACAAGCAGACCTTAGGAATCTGAATATCAAGAAGATCAAAGGATAAAAGTATTTAGAATGACAACTTTAAAACTCCAGATTGGGGAGGTGGGACAAACAATATATACCAAAACTCAATGCTGAAGGGAAGGAGTGTTTTACTCCAAACCTCATCTGTGTCTGACTCTCTCACACAACACACACACACACACACACACACACACACACACAAAACACACACACACACACACACACACACACACACACACACACACACACACACACACACACACACACACACACCTAGTGAGAGGTCTTTGACAAAGTACAGTCATTCTGGACATAGACTCCGAATAATCAGAAAGTATCCATTGTGAAGACCTTTACTGAAAGTACCCATTGTAAGTAGACTTTTACTGAAAGTTAGAACTCAGGTTCCTGGAAAAACTGTGAAATGTCACAATAATGTTCTGCAAATAACTCCCCTAGCAATAGCCATCACCAATGAAAGAATGTACATAAAGCTACAGATTTTTTTAAATTTTTCAATTTTTTTTTACTTTTTATTGTGAAAATACTGTACAGAGTGGTTACAATTATATGGGCAAGATAATGAGTACATTTCTTTTTTTTTTTTTTTTTTTTTTTTCCGGCCGTGGGGCTTGAACTCTGGGCCTGGGCGCTGTCCCTCAGCTCTTCAGCTCAAGGCGAGCGCTCTACCACTTGAGCTACAGCGCCACTTCCGGTTTTCTGGTGGTTTATTGGAGATAGGAGTCTCACGGTCTTTCCTGCCCGGGCTGGCTTTGAACCGCGATCCTCAGATCTCAGCCTCCTGAGTAGCTAGGATTACAGGCGTGAGCCACCAGCGCCCAGCTTGAGTACATTTCTTATCAAGCATTGTAGCCTCCTCCTTTGTTTCCCACTCCTGTAACTTCCCATCCTCCCATAGTTCCCCCATCGAATTCTCCGCCCCCTTCCCCCACCAAAGTTGTAAAATTCGTTTTTCTCCATAAGAAGTTGTACATCTCATTGTTGCAATGGGTCCACCTGTATCCCTATTTAACGATTTGTTTTTTTTTCCCCTTCTCCTCCACAAATTATTGCTCATTGCTTAGCCTGCACTCGCTAGCCAATAAGATTGTTATAAGATTACCCAGTTAACTGAAGGGTCGGGGCTCTCAATTCTGACCCACTGCAATGGTGACAGTTGTGAGTCCAGGCTCGAGCTTGAAATAAAGGACTCTAATGTGCTCACATGAGAACTGGCTCCGTGGTGGTCTTTGGGAATCCTTATCTAAGCGAAAGAATAGTGTAAACAGCGAACCCCAGGGGAAGCTGTATGTGGGACAATGATGCTTTTTTCCTCTTCTTTTTAGATAATCAAACATTATGTTGTAGTTAGCTCCACAGCTGCTCCACACCTGAGCAGGAGGCAGGAAAGGATGCCTTATACTGCAGGGCAGCCTTGTGTACCTCTGGCTTTCTGTGTAAGAATGCAGTTTGTGATCCCCTAGGGAGGGGTGGCCAAGCTGAAATGGGGGTATGCTTTGCCTGGAGGATGGCACCCTGTGAGCCCTGCATGCATGGTGAAACAGCCTGGAAAGCCCTGTGGGCATCTCCAGGATGGCCTCTCAGTGGCTTGGAGAAGTTGACTCCTGTAGTTGCACATGGCAGGAGGCAGGAGGAGAACAGGAATCCAGAAGATGGGAGAGGCACAGAAGCAAATGCACCTCTCCATTGAGACTCCTCAGCCATTCTAAGGAGGTTCACAACCCACATGTGGCGGCCACTGCACAGATCTCCAGAGGCCTTACTTCTCTGGGGAGCAGTGCCTGAGCCTGATCCAGTGCAGTAACTTCCCCAGTGCTCCTGAGCTTGGCTGGGCTGGAGCAGAGCCTACCAGCCATGCTTCCTCTGCCTTGCTATGTATAGCCTTCCAGCAGCTGCCCAGGTTCCAGCACCCACAACAGGCCAGCTCCTTGGGGCAGGGTGAGGCTGTGCTGACAAATCCTGGTGCTGGCCTCAAGGCAAGAGCGAGGCCTAACCCACAGGAGAGCTGGCCCTCACTTCCAAGGGCATCGAGAGAGGCATGACAACCACAGGCCCATCCTTGCTGCCCTCACTGGCCCTAGAGGTTACCTATAAGTCCCTGACTTTGTTCTTGAAATTCTTCAGCCACTGGTTGTCTCATTTTTCATTATCTGTATGGGTGGGACTCGAGACTTCTTCCTCTCCTCACCAAGCAAATAGGCCCTAGCAAATCCACCCCAAATTGCACACCTCACAGACACTCTCCAAAACCCAGCTGCCTTTAGGGCTGCTGTTGCATGAGCTGTTGGCCAACTGCCTCTTCCTCCCTTCACAGCCTCCTTCAGGGCCTCCCCACCATCCTCTCCCCATTGCTCTCAGCCCCAACCAAAGCTCTGCTTCCCCTGTGTCCTCCTCCCTCTCCACCCAGCCCCCATCCCCAACCCCAGCAGGGCCAGTGCTCTAGGGAAATGAACTGGCGCAGCAGAATCAAAGGTGTCACAGTGTGCAGCCTGCTGAGAATTGGAGGCAGCATAGGTCTCTGATCACTGTCTTTCACTTCACTTACACATGTATTCATTATATTAATTTGGTATTTAATATTGGATCTCATAACTTTTTTTAAGCCTTTGCAGAATAGCTGGTAGAAATATAGTCCCAAATTCGAATTGTCTCTTGTTTAATTCTTTCGAGATTCAGAGATATTTTAAGTAGATATAACCATCATAAATTCTCAATTACATAACATAGTGTTATTCAGAAAACATTTGCTTATGCATCTGTCATCAATTATTTACAAAACTAGAAACTTTTAAAGTTTCAACTATTATAGGAAAATCTTTGATTCATGTTGAATGGATAGGAGAAGGTTGAGCTGTTGCATACATTCGTGTGTGTGTGTGTGTGTGTGTGTGTGTGTGTGTGTGTGTGTGTGTGTGCGTGCATGTGCATGTGCATGTGTAGGGATTATATGTATCATTGATATCAAGGACAGGAACTTTTTTCCTTTTTCTGAGATATGCATTATGGTGTTTCTTTGTTGGTGGTAGGCTCTGATTTCTTGCTTTTACCTGATGTGCACATTTCAGCTCAATTTTTCAATTAAACCTTCTTATTTAATATTGAGCATATAGTACTCTGATATTGCTTTGTCTTTAGTTTGCCATTTAGGATCTCTTTTTCCTCTTTAACTATTAATATTCAATATAGATTTTACCTCCTGACTGATTTTCCCCTACACAATTCCATGCACCTGTTATTCTAAATTCCAGGAAGAATAACATCAAGTAGACTGAGGCTAAGATCATACACAAGTATGAATTTAGTTTCTAGCTAAAAAATAATCAGGATAACAGGGCTGGGGGCATGACAAAGTGGTAAGAACACCCATTTAAGGGGCACAAAACACTCAATTCAAACTCTAATATTAGGGGTAATAAAGAAAAAAACTATGATTTTAAATAATTAGAACAATTGTAACACTTGAGTATTTGAGTGGAGAAAAATCCATGAGAGAGATAGAATGAACCTACGTTCCAATGCTTTCTACTTTAGTGATAATGTTTAATGGTACTTCAGACAAAAGAGAGTTACTTTGCAAATGAGCATGGATATGCATTTGGGTGATGGAAATACTCTACTTACACAGGTGTAAATTAAATAGATTTTTTTCGGGTAGATTGTAATTCTTGAACTAAGAGCCTGGGTGATGTCCCTGAGCTTTTTCTCTCAAGGCTACCACTCTAATACTTTGAACCACAGTTCCAATTCTGATTTTCTGTTGGTTTTTTGGCGATAAGAGGCTCATGGACTTTCCTGCCCAGGATGGCTTCAAACCACGATCGTCAGATCTCAGCCTCCTGAGTAACCAGGATTCCAGTCATGAGCCATCGATATTTTTAATAATTTAGTAAATTGTATAGTTATAGAAGTTATACATTATCATTGTAACCTGTGTAATATATGTGTGTATGTATAGATTAATGCATAGATAGAAATATTTCTACATATTTTTGCATCTACAGGAGACTTATGAAATCATCATTCATTATAAAATAAAATGGAAACAAAAGTTAATAGGAGCAAAACAAAGGGAATTGTTACACGTTTCTTTTTGTTGAATGCAATATTAATTGTGAGAATCAGTTTGGGAAAACCATCTCTACTTTAGCAAAATGGATAATTGCTATTAATTCCAATCCATCTATTGGCCCATATTGTGCATCCTCACACATGAGTGTCAAAATCAAACCACACTTTTTGACTTTGTATTTAACTTACCTGTTATAATTTAGGCGATAGATGAAGTAATCAAATAAAGATTAAAATAATAGTAAGCGAGGCTCTAAGTTAGAGCTGAAAAAGATTTTAAATATGATAATAGCTAAATAAGATGCATATTTCTTAATTTCATTCTGTTGTTATGTCTCTCATTCCCACATTAGGAAAGTACATAGAAGTTTCTCAGTAAATTATATGTACAATTATTAAAAATGTATTGAAAGAATATGGGCACAGTGTGGTTTTAGCTTATTGAGACCTATATGGGGTAGTGTGTTTTTGAGGACTTGCAAAACGTTGCGATGGAGATGATGGGAAGGATGTGCTTATTCTGGAAAACAGGTTAGGGGATTGCTCCCAGAAAGATAGTGATGAATTCTTCCAAATGGTTTCAGTAAAATCACTTTCACAACCATGTTCACTATTGCACTATTCACCATAGCCAAGTTATGGAAACAGCCCAGATGCCCTTTGGCAGAGAGATGGTTGGCAAAACTGTGTCATATATACATAAGTGGATTGTACCTATCCATTATGAAGACTGTTACATTATTTACAATGAAATGGATAGATCTAAAAATATGTTAAGTAAAATAAGTCAGAGCCAGACACAAAAGGACCCATGTTCTGTCTCATATTTGGAAGCTAGAACTTTATACAAGTTTACACAGCAATATTAACCAAATCATGCTATTTACAGAGGAGTATTTAAATGATGTCATATTTTTTATAAAATTGAACTTTTAATACAACAAAATGAATACCAGGAAACAATCTGTTGGAAGATGTGAGGGGAAGTCAAAGGGAAGGAATAAAGTGAGCTATGGAGGAAGAAAGTGAAGACATAATATTCAATGCAGATAGTATGAAACTAGAAAATATTAAAGTGTGGTGAGGTTTTGAAGGGTAGGGAAAAGTTATATAAATATCCATTATACATAAAAACATGATTTATTGAATGAAAATTCCCTTGTACAACTAGTTAAGATAATAAAAATATAATTAAAAACAATGGAGACATCTGATCTTAAACTGTGCTCTCTTAAGCCATGAAACAATATAATAGTTTCTTCCTCAGAAATTTTCTCTTCAGGTTTTTTCCTTATAGTGACAGAAAAATGATCAATGCAATGAATATCAATACATCACATTGCACATCATAAAGAGACAATATAAAACCAGAGTAAAAATGTTAGAATTCATCACATGATAAAATAACAGGTAGAATTTGCCAAATGCTAATTGATTGTTTTTCCAATACTTTACCTATGGTATCTAATTTAATCCTCACAATAATTGCATAAAGTGGAACTACTTACATTTTTAATTCTCAGATGATGATATTGAAGTCTTCAGAGTTGTAATTACTACTACAACATTGCACACATGGTAAGTGTTAGCCTGAGGTCCATCTCCAAATGTATCAATTAACCTCATTCTATTTTATGACCAAAATACCATCCCTTTGTCTACAAATTCTAGGAAAAATTCCCAGTATTGTGTACACTCATAATATTTCACTTTATCTTTCTTAGAAAATAGATAATTGTAATATGAAAACTCAAAGTTCATAATCCATACATACCTCCATTGTGAAAGGAACTGCTAAAGTGTAACATTCTTGATTTCTAGGTCAAAATAGCAGAAATAATATTCTATCCCTTCACTCAACACTGCGCTGCCTGGGGACCCTATCTCTGTTTAACACTGTCTTACTGAAAGAATGACCTCCCCAATTCCTGATGGAAACAGACTGCAGGTCTTATACACCAATCATTTCCACAGTGTAGCTCACCTAGGTTGTTTACTATTAGAAGTTTTTTGACTGCTTTTTATACCCAACATTTTGAGAGAAAGGTATACTTTAAAATGCTATTAAACCAAGACTGATATAAAAATCACCTTTGACCCCAGATAAATATTTTACCTTTCTTGTACCCAAAAATACAGACTGACCTATCATTAATGTTAGGAATGAGAGGATAAAAATCATAGACAACAAGACCTAAGCATGAATTAAAGCCTTTCCAACTTCTGAATACAATTGGTTTAAAAAGACATAAAGGGCTGGAAGGTGTCTCAGAGGTAGAGCGCTTGCTGTGCATGCATGAGGCACTGGGTTTGATTCCTCAGCACCAGATAAGCAAAAAGAAAAAAGCTGGAAGTGACGCTTTGGCTCAAGTGGAAGAGTGCTCGCCTTGAGCTGAAGAGCTAAGGGACAGCGACCAGGCCCAGAGTTCAGGCCCCACTACCAGACTCCACTCCCTAAAAAAGACAACAATACTACTACATTTTTTCAAAATTTCTTTTTTTAAGTATTTATTTATTTATTCATTCATTGTATTTTCCCAGGAAAAGAAAGGGAAGGGAAGAGTCAGGATGTGTTAAAAAAAATGGTTAGAAAGGAGGAAAGGAAGTACTTGGGTACAGCACAAATCAATCATGAAATAAAACACCCAGGACTGGTATCATAAAAGCCCAAGGGAGCTTTAGTCTGCAGGGATCAGAGGAAGGACAGACAGGTACACACTTTCCCACCCTCCCTCCCCATAAATTCAAGATTTCTCACAAAACTTTGGTTTCTCGCAGTAAACATGGAGTTACATTTGTCCGTCTCCCATTAAACAATCTTGTGGCCACTTTGACATGACTTTTCTTGCACCTGTGTACAAGTTCCTGAGTGACTGGAACACACATTAATATTCCCTTTCCTGGTCTCCTGACCCCACTTTCTACAAGGAAAGCCACACTTGATTTTCTCTAGTATTACAGAACAAACAAGTTTGGTCACAAATGTCATATTTGATGAGAATTATGTTTAAAAAACATGGACTCAGGTTGGGAACAAGGTGTGTGTGTGGGGTGTGGAGAGGTTGGAGCCCTAGCATCTTCAGAATCTTTGCATAAGTCACATAAAAGTTGAAGAGACATTCCAAGAGTCATCTGTGTATGGGCATGTAGGTTTTCTTTTGAGGGAGAAAAGGGTAGAAGATAGGGACTTATTATTATTATTTTTACCAACGAAGATCTAGTCCAAAATGGGAAATAGAGGAAGAGAGGGAACAAAAGAAAAACTAGTTCAAGATCCTCACTTTAGAAGGTCCCCCAACTTAGCTTCAGATCCTTTTGTCTAGTGCATAACCTTCTGTCAAAGATGGTTTGGCTATTTTTCTCAATTCTAAAAGAAGTTTGTAAACAATAAAACCTCAAAAATAACATGGAGAAAAAACCCACACATTATTATTTACGCAAACTAGGCCACCTAGCAAATGATCAACTCAGAAACTCAGTAAAGTCCTACAGAGCCTAGACAAATACAATTAACTAGAGGGGCCAGCATTTGTGGGGAGACAAGAAACTAGGATCAGACACACATCACCCAATGCATTCTATTGCATTTGTCCTGTTTCAACACAGTGAGGTAGGTTTGCGGTGATCTCACAGAATGTAAACGAAACTCCCTTTTTCTCCTTTAGCTAACACAACACTATGAACAATTATGCAGCAGGGCAGGACACGGGCTCCAGAGAGAGACCTTCACTTATGGATTTCCCTGGAAGCCGAGACTGAGGATTTTGGTCCTTGCTTTTTATAGAGCCATCCCTGCATGGCTAGTACAAGGTGGACACATATCTGTGGTCTTAAAATCCAAACATATCAATTCCCATTCCTTTTAGGAAAAAAAATACATATACAGTTACTTGCACAGTAATCCCAGGCTAACCTAGTAAAGGATAGATGTGGTATATGGAAAGAAAACAAGTCCCAGAGCCATAGGATTAGACAATCATTACTAACCTTGGCTTCCTCTTTGGGCCTCTTCTACCTTGTCTGCACCACCATTTCCTGTTTAGACTAATTTCCATTCTTCCAGCAGAAGGAGAACAAGTCATGGGGCAACCCAATTAAAAACTTAGTCTCCCATGAAACATTTCCAAGGGTTGATGGGGTTTCAAGACGACCTTATGGCAGAAAAACCAGCTCTAATTGGCAAAAATGAAGTAGTTCAATAGGCTAGGCACTACAAATGGTTGTTCTCCATGGTGATAAAAACAACAAATTCTTCCTGCTGTGCTGACCTGGAGTTGTTGCCTACTTATCCCTGAGATTGCTCATGTACCTGAGAACACAGTGCAGGAAGGAGGGCCTTAAGATTAAAATATATAAAAATACAATACCAGAATATTTATAATAAGAAAAAAAGTTAAAATGCACAAGATATATCATTCTCACATATAGTGCAGTTTTGGCATCCTGAAGAAAGCGGGGACCCAAGGTGCAGTTATCCAAGGGAACAAATAAATTACAATCACATTGGCCCAGAATTGGGGCGGGGCGGGGAGAAGCACAGAGCAGCAGGTTTACAGCCATTCCCTAGTAACCCATGTTGCCTGTCATCACAACCAAATGCCTGGACAAGCTCTCCCAGCACTACGGCTCAAGATAGGGTGATGAGGAAACAAGATGTTTAGGAGAGGAGGTGGTGGAGAGACAAAAAACAAAACAAAACAAAACAACCCTACCTTGCTCCTGACGGGCCCTCCTACCCGAGGTATTACACCTTGGGGATTTGGGCCCATGGATCTGCTGGTCTGATGCTTATTTGTTTCACACCCTGGCAAGAGAAATAAGACACATCCTTCTTTAAAGGAACAACTTGCCAATCTGGGTCATTTTTAGAAGCTGGAGGCTGGGGGGGGTGGGGCGGAGGGAGGGGAAGCATGTAGGACAGGTGAAGCTTATCATATAAAGTATGCAGGTTTCAAAATGGTTCCCCCAAAGCCCCTCACTTGAATTGGGATAGATCATGATGGGGTTCCTATGCATAACCCCTTCCCCTCATCAAAAGACAAGATGGGGTGATGCTGGGACATTCCGGCCTGAGACATATGGCAGTGCCAGCTACTCACCAACCCATCCCATATCCCCATTTTCTCCACTTTGCCGTTTCATGCCTTCTCCTTGAAACTTCCTGCTGGCAAGAGTAGCCCCCCTTACTCTGGTGGCTCAATATTGGGCCTCGGGGAGCAGGGCAGGGCTGTGATCTCTTCTTGTTCTTCTTCCCTAAAGGAGGCAGGCTTTCCCTGGGAACTGGGGACCTGCTGAGCCTTCAGTGGACAGGAGGACACCATGTGGTTGATGCTTTGGCAGAAGTGGCACTTCTTGGGCTGTGGTGGCAGCTTGCATTCCTTGGCATGATGGTCTAGACCACCACAGCTGTAGCACCTGTCTCCTTTGCATCTGCGCTTCTGCATGTTCTTCAACTTTGGCCGCCTCTCACTACCAAAGAGAACACCGCACTGGGCCCAGTGAATCCAATGGATTCTACGCCTTTGGCAGACTTCTTATAGGTAAACTCCACAGCCTCTCCCACCCTCAGGCTCCAGAAGCCCTCCATGTGCAGCTTACTCTGGTGCACAAAGACGTCCACCAGGGGGTCCAGCGCGACCATGGTGCAGGCGGTCATGGATAGGAAGCCGAACCCCATGATCACGTTGAACCACTTACAGATGCCGGCCCTGTGCAACAGCTGCAGCTCCTCGGCCGCCTGAGCCGAATCCCCTGGCGCCTACTCGGGCGCCTTCTCCACTGCCTTGGCACAGCCACCTGCAAACTGCTAGTTGGACACCAAGCCCATGGTCATTTGCTGAGCCCTCGTTCCCGTGCCCCTGGTCGGGCTGCTGCTGGCCCCTGAGAAGTGCGGAGGCAAAGGGGAGGTTCGGAGAAGAGGCAGCTACATCTTACCCCGCACAATCCATTTTTTCAAAATTTCTTATGATACTGAAGATTCAATTATAAACTATTAACACTTGAAAATAACTCATTTTTAGGGGAATAGGACACAAAACACAAGATTAATCCTAATCATTTTCAAAGACTATTTATACTACAAATTCACTCTTTTTTTTTTCAAATTCACTCTTATAACTACAAAGATTCTAAAAATAACAAGCATAGTGTCACAAAGGACATAATTTAACTTCATCATGTAATTCAAAAGACTATGCTAATAGAAAACAAAGTTATACTAATAATTAGCTCACCCAATTCACTTCCATTCTTTTATTCTATATCTTTTAGTTTCATAAAAACTGGCTTTTCATAAAATGATGCATAAAAAGCCTATATACCCATTTACATTTTCAGATTTTAACAATGTTTATTTCAGAAATGTTTTTAGCTGTATAGTCAATGAACTGAAAACCATGATCCTCAGATCTCAGCCTCAATAGCTAGGATTACAGGTGTGAGCCACCAGCACCCGGCTGCTTTATTTATTTATTTATTTATTTATTTATTTATTTATTTATTTATTTATTTATTTATTCATTTTCGGTTGTGGGGCTTGAACTCTGGGCCTTAGCTTTGTCCCCAAGCTCTTCAGCTCAAGGCTAGTGTGTTGTTACTTTGAGCCAGAGTGCCACTTCTGGTTTCCTGGTGGTTAATTGGAGATAAGAGTCTCACGGCCTGGCTTTGAACTGTGATCCTCCGATCTCAGTCTCCTGAGTAGTTAGGATCATAAAATATTCAAAGGGTTTTCAGAAATTGCAAGACTTTCTTTGGGATCTTATTTATATTGGAAAAGATATTCAAAAATCCTTATTTGTTAAAGTTGTGATAGTTACTCCCACAAAAGAACAATTAATTAAGAAACATTTGTATGTACAAAACAACTTCAAATGCATCCACAATCTGGAGGTGACACATGCTTTTTGTTTGTTTTTGCAATGTATATCTAACAAACATATCCACAATACTGATTTTCAGTAAATATGATGGGATATTCAAACCTAAAAAATATGGGGTTTATTATCTTAGTGTGAATAGATATGATCTTACAAACAAAGTTATTTTCAACAGAAATCTGGAAAGTGTTTATCCACCTTGAGTTTCACAGGAATAACCAGAGTAATACCTGTTTGGTTGAGTTGGTCAAAATCACTCTATGAGTATATCTTAAAAGTATATCCAATTTAGGATGTCAAATACATATTTTGTACTGACAGTCATCTTACAGCAATAACTCACTACCTAATTATATGTGTATCTTCTTGCCTAACATATACTAAGAACCGAAAGTGATCTCTTTTATCTAACTTAATGGTGTAAATGCTTTGATTATGAGGATGTTATTATTTGACAAATAAAATGTACAGAAGGGTGGTTCCACTGAAATGACAGGATGGAACCATGATAAATAACAACATTTCAACACAGCTCTTTTCAGCCTCACTCTATCCACATTGGCAAGCAACATTGCAACCGCACACACACACACATACACACACATGTGCGCACATGTACACACACACATACATGCATGCCAAACTCAGGGTTTATTGTACAATAAAGTTCAAATAAAATATTAATGATTAAGAAAAATGATAATTTGCATTTTTACAAAATAATACATAATCCAGTCTCCACGATTGTTATATTTTATCTGCCTCTCCACATGTGACCACTTAATTTATTTTTAGTTAATTCATTCATTCATTCATTCGTTTTGTGCTAATACTAGAGCTTGAACTCAGGGCCTGACTCTGTTCCAGAATTTGTTATTTTTTCGTTTTAGTTTTCTCAAGGCTAGCATTTTAATGCTTATACTACAGCTCCATTTCAAGCTTTTGTGGTTACTTTCAAATCAGAATCTAATGGACTTTTTTTTCTTGGTCTGGTTTCAAAGCACAATCATCCGATTTCATCTTTCTGATTAGGTAGGATTAAAGACCTGAGCCACCGATGTGGCTCCTACTTTTTCCTATACTTATCAAATGCACATACTTAGATAGTAATTTAAACCTGAGAGCATACAACCAAGATGTACAGTGATGATATTTTCCTGTCAGAAATTCATGTTAGTAATGTAAATTTATTCTTAAGACCATACGCAAAAAATAAGAAGAAATCTGATGATGATGATGATGATGATGATGATGTGTGTGTGTGTGTGTGTGTGTGTGTGTGTGTGTGTGTGTGTGTGCTGTTGCAATATGTTCCACATATAAGCACTGTACAGGGGTGTCCAGCCATTCACAGTAATTGCATGAATATCTGCCTTGAGCTACCAACTCATGGACAATTTCTAGTTTTCCACTCTAGGCTTCCCAATGAAGAGGGGTTTACTCATCCTCATCCCTATTATTCATATGTGTGGCCTTTTTGGAAATAGTCTCTGCTGTAGTAAGCTGCAAGGCAAGCACTCTACCACTGATCCACCATCCCAGCACAAGTTTTAAGATTCTTGTTTGTAATTTGGTCAAAGCTCTGACTCTTTATGTAGGCTACTAAAAATGTATTTACTAATTTCAAGTAAATACATATATTCTAATTCCATATCTTTTAAAAAATAGAAGCATGGATTTTGTGGCTAGCTAGGTCATTGCACAACTCTATCTATTTTCCTCTCTCTCTTTCATGGTTCTCATAGACAATATGATTGCTCCATAATTATCCTAATTTATTTTGTTTTTATATTTTTGGTTGCATCATTTCACTTTCTGCTCTGCCATTTCCCAAATCAGCACCACATAAACAGAACCATCCAGAAGTGGTGCTGTGCCTCAATTGGTAGAGTGCTTGCCTTGATTTGAAGAGCTCAAGACAGTTCCCTGGCCCAGAGTTCAGGCCCCACAACTAATTTTTAAAAAAAGAATCTAAATACTTGATAATTCTACTAACAGATCTGACTAAAATCAGTTGAATCACACTTTTCCTGTACAATGAAGGAATAGGTTCAGGCTAGGAAAGCAGCTAGAGAAGGCAGGCAGATTGTATCTGTGACAAATCTTTGTGGATAATGGTATCGAGGATTACTTACTGGTTATTCACTTGCACTGCAAGCATGATTCTGAACGATTGCTTGCTGATTCTGAATTATTGCTTTGATCATTATATCCTCCAAGAAGAAAAAGTGAAATTTATTTGATAGAAAAGGACTACTAATACATTTTGACTTCTCATTAAGCATCTTCAATCATCAAAATCACCTGAAGACAATAGACAGGCCTATTTTTTAGATGAAAACAAATGTCTTTAATAAAACAAGAATTTAGGTAGTCATACAAAGGACTTCTATTTTACTACTGCATTATACATTTTTTCTAATGTTGAATACCAACATTAGAAAGCTATTAGAAAGTTCTTTAAGCCCATAAGTTGAATAGTGAGTTCTCTTACACTATAACATGGTATTTCCCAAATCATTTACATAGAAGCCATTGTTTCCTATTTTCTCATTCCTAGAATAAGCTGCACATGAAGACACCACTGTTACTAATTTTCAGTCTGTACCTTTGAATATTGAGGAAAATCATTCCTCTGCTCTCTATAAATTCCCTACTCTCCAGTTAGAATAATTTAGAGTAGTAAAAATGGAAAAAAGATAAAATAAATCATGGTGAATAAATATATGCAGAAAATTCACCAGATTTTTCTGACCAGTTCAATCAATGTGAACTATTGGAGAAAAACATGGACATCTCATTCCCACAGGCACTCAAAGTCTCCGGTTAAGCAATTCTGACGAAGACAGGAAGTAAGATGAAAAAATGAGGAATGGTATCATTTGCAAGAAAACAATTGAGGAAGATCCAAGCAAATTTCTTCTTTTGGATCTCGAAAACTGCATTTGATATTTCCAAAAGGATAAGTAAGTATTACTACCTCTTTGAAGTTGTGGAAGACTGTACAAATTGTTCTCCTAAGTTGTAATGGTTTGGTTGAGTTTCTTAAATTTCAAAAATGCCAGTCCATCCTTTGTTTCCCTACAATTTTTATTTTCAAAATACAAAGCAACAGCAATATCTTACTTTAAAAATTCATGGATTCCATGTATTCATCCAAGTGAATTGCCTGACTTTGATGTCAAAATATATTCAAGAGTTGTTTGTGTACATCTATAATGTTTTCTGCAGAGTTTGTGATTTTTTCAAATCAGAAATAATTTTAACTTATCTTTTGAAATAAATAGTATAGAAACTAAAGATGTTCATGGTGCTTTTCTGAAAAAAGTATATCTGTTTGTATAATGTCCACAATCTATTTAATTCGCTCCTAGATATAATACTTTGAATTCTACATTGTTATATAATGTATATGTTCATTAATAAATGTGTCCTTTCAGATTGCATTACATATAGAAAAAGTTTAAGATTCTTTTTTTCCTAGGTCCTTGTATTATTTTATTTCTTTGGGATAAAATGACAATGTTAACTAATTTCAAGTTTTGTAAAGGTTATGCTATGTAAAGGCCTTTCTCAGGTGAAGATTTAATATACTGATGTCAAACTAACCTTTAATTCTATGAATTACACGTATTGTTACACTTCTATTTTTGTAATGAACTTTTTAATAACTGTTTTTAACTGTTTTTCATTTCTTGCATCAGAAGAATGAAAAATATGGAATACTTCACAAATTTTCATATCATCCTTCGGCAAGTGCCATGTTAATCTCTGTATTGTTGTAATTTGGGTAGGCCTGCTGCTGAAAGATGTAGTATCATCTAAATTTAAGTACTTAATGATGCACTCTTTATACAGGCATATATCCATGGTTGACTATTTATAACAAGGAACCCTTATTGTTCCTAAAAATTCTATTGATCTTATTTCTCTAAAATTCTGTGTATAATGGAAAAAAACATATTTCTTGGTCGATTGCTCATATTTGCAATTTTTTGTCAATGACTATTTTGTCTTTTTCATTTTAAATTTTATCATACTTTGAAGCCTTTACAGCTATGTCCAAAGGTGATTGCTTTTCAAGTATTTATCAACTGAGTTAGCTTTGTGGAGCTAATGGATTCAAAGAAAGCCTTGCTTAAGAGCTACTTCTTAACTTGTGCAAATTAAAATTTCCAAAATGAGGTCTTGCTGGGACAAATGTCTAGCTGACCCTTTACCTTTCTTCCATGTAGGAACAGACCAATCAGAATATCTTACCGTGACAGCAAAGATTGTCCACTGGAACAAAACTAACCTTAGTTACAAGAGATCATAGAGAGATGAACAGTTCAGACAGAATTGTTTAGAATGGAAGGCATTTTATCAAAATATAATTGTTTATTATACTTATCATTTCAAAAGTAGCTAAAGCCAAGAAGGTGAAAAAATTGTTCATATGCATGATTACTTACTGTCCTTGCCTGTCTATCATCCAACCAGGCAGGAACTTACACTACTGACTTTCTATCACCAAATATTTCTATAGCTCCTGGAGAAGTCCATAAGTTTCTCCTCGATATTAGGCCTTAAATTGGTAATGTTTTAATCACAGTGTTTCCTCTTGCCTCTAGGCTGTAAATCAACAAATGGTAAAGCTTTAAATCTAACTCTACCAAAAACTGAGGTAGAGATAATGGAATAATACTTTAAAACAGAGTTGCCTTTTTTATATTATATATACTTATATATTTTATATTTATATGTGCTGATTTTAAATTTCACACAGTGAATCTTACTAGAATTGATAGTTTGACAAATATATTGACATTTATACTCATAAATAGATTGGAATATAAATAATTAGGTTTAGAATATATATTAGAATATAAAAAGTATCAATTCAATGTCTTCGGTATAAACTTGTGATACCTTCCATGTGTTCTTGGTCTTCTGAATTCATATGGTAAAATAACAGTATTGTTTTCCACTAATGTATAAGGGATTTTACTCTGATACTCTGTTTATTGTTTTAACTTGCTGGTCCCAAAGTGTTTTTCTCCATATTTCTGAAGCATTCTTACTGATTATACCCAAATTTTGCTGATATGATGTCTAAAAGCTATTATTCTTCTGCAGGACCCACGGGCCCTAGGATACCAGGTTCAAGTTATCTGCAACATCAGATAACAAGGGCAAGACTTCTCACTTAGGCTCATGCAACATGCCAACAGAAAGTAATTGAAGACTAATCTCAATTTCTCATGTCCTATAATATTTCAGGTCCCCAATTCCTTACAGGAATTAGCAGTAATCAACTGTGAAATGCAAGGCAACATGAAATGAAAGATGAGATCACAAAATATGAGAGAAAGTACTGTAGTTCAAATTTTCAATTTACAAATGACCAGCCCATATGAGTGAACAAAATCACAAATGAACAAGATTATTTTTAATACCCCTCTCATAATGATTAATGAAAGATTTCAGTGCAGCATAAGTTGGCCAAAAATAGTTTCTGGAACGATAGATCCATAATTGGTCTACCAAGGCAAGGAATACTTGATTTAGAGGTCAAATATAATTTAGAAAAACATTAACTAAGAAGATCCTTAGTGCTTCAAAACACCGGTACTTCAGAAAACTAGGTTGTATAGTATAAAAATGTTGTTATTCTCAAACTAATGATAACCTACCCTTAATCTCCTGAAAGTATATTCATTTTCAAATAAACTATTTAAAATCACATTTGCCAAAATAACACTTGACAAGTAGATGATAGTGACATTAAAAGGCTTTCAAGTGTAGGGAGCAAGTTAAAATAGAGTTGATTTACTTACTCAACATTAATATCAACCAAATTCATTCATTAAAGTGTAGAAATAGTACCCCCACCATTTGTGTTGTTTAGTAGGTGCCTTCCATAAATGTGTTAAATAGATCAGCCTCCCATATTCCAAACCCAAGTATTAGCTAATAAAGTAAATTTCATCACATAAGAACGTACATTTTAAAAAGTCACTAATAGTTGCTTTATCAAGTGTTGTTTTATGTTTTCCCTATCTGTCTAATATAGTAAGAAATATGACTTTAAGTCTTGCATTTGGGTACTGATCAGAGATGTGACAAATATAAAATATGTCTTCTATTTCTATCATATTCCTCTACACTCGTAAATTTTAGTTTTCTTCTTTTTCCAAAACTTATAGGTAGTAGAAAATATTATCCTAGGTAAAATTAAATAATCACACACCATTGTACAAAGCCATTTATAAAAACTGGTAGTTAGGAATACATTCTAAGTAATTTTTAAACTTTCTTGCTGCCTAAAGATTAATCTTCCAAATGAATGAGAATAAAATCATGTCTAAGTGATTCACATCTTCAGTCTTGCAAATTGTTATTGCAGATGAATGAATTATGGAAATATAAACTGACATCAGTTCATGTATATGTGGGATTGAAACTCCATGGAATGTATATAAACCTTTCAAAGTATTAACAGGCAGTTTAACAGAATGACTATCAGGAAATTGAGAACAGAGAGGAACAATAGTAAAGAAATAGAATGAATGAAAAATACAACAAGGGACAAGTACAGCTAGAATACTCAATGTACACATGTAATAAAGGAAGTGGTAAATCTGAAATAAATCTTGGAGAAAGGGTTGGTTCAGATTGATAGAAGGAGTGACTCTGATCCAGGAGCATTAGACAATTAGATGGACATATTTAATTGTAACACACTTGCACAACCTTTTGAAATTCAGTTAAAACACACAACAACAAACAAAAACATACAAAAATTACAACCAAACAGCAATCTCTAGACAGTATGAATATGACCTCTCAAAATTTTAAATAGTTAATGAAGGTCAGTCTTTGGAAAAGCAAACAAAGCTGTGCAAAGAGGGCAGTTTGGGGTGTGGGGAGAATTTTAAACAGATTTAAATAGATTGTCTGAGGTTATAAATCACCTATATCTACTGCAAATATTTTCTTCTGTGAATGTTCTTTGTCTGAACTGGATACTCCAGTCCTGAGGCACATTTGATAGCTTGTGAAGACAGAATGGAAGAAACAAGAACAAGAACCTATTACTCCACTGGAGAGAAAGCAGTTCTCTTTGTTTTCTCTCAATCTCTTCACTACTCTATTTTCATACTTTTAATAAAGTCAAGAGATTTGGAATTTTTTCTTTCCTTCTTTGTTGTCACAACTATGTTTATGAAGACCAACACTAATGCAAATCTTTGTCTCCAAAAAACCAGTCCAAGAACCTGTAATCACAAATATTTAGCTATATTTTTTTTCTTTTTTCTTTTACCTTGAAATCTTCTTGTGTCTAATGTGCCCACAAAAATAAGTACTCCACCCCTTTTTGGTTCAGTCACTTTTAACCTCAAAGATATATTTTGCTAACAAAATGCTTAGAGGAAACTGAAGAATAATCCATTTTTATCTTCTCTCTTACAACTTTTATCTTCTCTCTTAAGACTTTCCTTAGATACCATATTATGAACAGTGAAATAATTCTTTGCAAAATCATTTCAATAGATTATTTTTCTCTTGGTCTTGCTTTTGCTCAACAAGATGTATGGAGAAGAATAGAGTTAAATCACCCATTCCTTGGATTACATTGTCTGTTACAAAGGACAATACTTCTATGTCCTACTTATATGTCCCTTCTTAGCTCTTGCCTGATTTCCAATTAATCAGTTTCTTGGCTTCAAGTCTAGTGAAGGTGAAGGACTATACTGCATCTGCCACTGCTACATCTTCAGGTTTCTCTTTTAAAACTCTTTTATTTGGAGGTGGAATTTATTTTCATGTCTTCATTCATTTTTTTCTGCATTATACTGAGCCAAATAGGCTCTGTAAAATCACTTTAGGTAGCAAAAACATTAAGACAATCTATATCAAAAAGTTTTGGCCCCCTCCACGGCTGAAGCCAGGACCCTTAGCTAGGGCTTCTAAGAACGCATTTTCTTACCTTTGCAATTTGCTCAATTCTTTTCTGATCCCGAAACTTTTTGGCTTATGTAATAAGAGATGTCTTCACTATCTCATGTTAATGAGGATATTATATTTTTGAGCTACTTAGAAATGTGAAGTATCCAATCAGATTTTTGTTCTGTGTTTCAGTGCTTCAAGTGCAAAGACACTGTGTAAACTCAATACGTTCTTTCATTTTGAAGGGCACTTTCTCCGTAAATATTTTGACCAAAATTATCTTTTTAAGAAAATTACTGTTTAGTTTAAATTACACAACAACCTTGTTTCTCACAGTAAGACTGTATTTCCTGGGTAAGGACAATTCGCATGTTAACCTACAGGATTTACAGCACAGTTTGTGAGGCTTGTTTGTTTAGTGTAAAAATGAGTCATCTTACCCACATTGCTCCCTCTCAGCTAAGTCTCCATGGATTTTTTTGCATGAAAGACTATTTTCCCAGGCAATTTTAAATTTTAATAGGCTAAGTTAAAAAGTTTGAACAATTAAAATTTACCTGTCATAATTTTAAAACTCTTTTGAAATTCCTTTATCAGAATCGCGAATTTACCAATCCTAATTCCACCTTTACCATCAAAAACAGTTAACATGTTATTTTCATGATATATTATCCATGAAACTATTATTTTCCAGTTTCTTTATTATGCATATATATGAGCATATAAACTGATGCTGAGCAAAATAAACTCCAAGATATGGACAGAGATATTTATTTGCAGTTGTTGTTTTGAAGGTTTTTTTTTTTTTTTTGATTTGCATTTCTTTTCTTTTTTTTTTTTAATTGTATTTTATTTTATTTGAGAACATACTGTACAGGGGGGCTACAATTACATGGGCAGGATAATGCATACATTTCTTACCAAGCATTGCAGCCTCCTCCTTTGTTTACCCTTCACTTCCCTTCCCCGCCTCCCCCCTCCCCCCACCCAATTTTACTCCCCTCCCCCCACCCAATTAACCCCCCACACACACACCGACATTGTAAAGCTGGTTTTGACATGACATTTTGTACTTCTCATTGTTGCAACAGGTCCACCTGAATCCTTAAACGACTTGTTTGTCCCCATCTCCTCCACATGTTATACTGACATCAAATATAGTGAAAGCGGGGGTTACACTGTGGGGGAGGGACATACAAAGCAACAAAGAAATAATCTTTTTTTTTTTTTTTTTTTTTTTTTAATTGTATTTTATTTTATTTGAGAACATACTGTACAAAGGGGCTACAATTACATGGGCAGGATAATGGATACATTTCTTACCAAGCATTGCAGCCTCCTCCTTTGTTTACCCTTCACTTCCCTTCCCCGCCTCCCCCCTCCCCCCACCCAATTTTACCCCCCTCCCCCCACCCAATTATACCCCCCTCCTCCCCCCACACCGGCATTGTAAAGCTGGTTTTGACATGACATTTTGTACTTCTCATTGTTGCAACAGGTCCACCTGAATCCTTAAACGACTTGTTTGTCCCCATCTACTCCACATGTTATACTGACATCAAATATAGTGAAAACGGGGGTTACACTGTGGGGGAGGGACATACAAAGCAACAAAGAAATAATCTTATAAATGCATTAGAAATACATGCATGAAAGAAACGAAAACATTAAAATACATATTTAAGGGTTCATTTTCCTAGCATCACATTATCTGACCTTTTCCGCTTGACTCATACCTATACTAGATATTGCAAATAAGGGAAACCATGGGACCTATGCTTCTTTGGGCCTGGCTTACTTCACTTAATATAATTTTTTCCAAACCTTTCCATTTCCTAACAAATGGGGAAATGTCATTCTTTCTGATGGAGGCATAGAATTCCATTGTGTATATATACCACATTTTCTTGATCCATTCATCTACTGAGGGGCATCTGGGTTGGTTCCATATCTTAGCTATGGTAAATAATGCTGCAATAAACATAGTTGTGCTGGTAGCTTTAGTGGGGTCTTGTTTGTAAACATTTGGGTAAATGCCCAAAAGTGGGATTGCTGGATCATAGGGGAGATCTATGTGAAGTCTTCTGAGGAACCTCCATACTTGTTGGTGGGAATGTAAACTTGTTCAACCACTTTGGAATGCTTTCCAAAGTGGTTGAACAAGTTTACATTCCCACCAACAATGAAGTAAGGTTCCTTTCTGTCCACATCCCCTCCAGCATCTGTTGTTGTTAGAGTTCTTGATTTTTGCTGTTCTAACTGGAGTGAGGTGATATCTCAATGTTGTTTTGATTTACATTTCTTTTATGGCTAGGGATGTTGAACATTTCTTCATGTGTCTATTGGTCATCCTTGTTTCTTCTTCAGAGAAGCTTCTCTTTAAGTCTTTCGCCCACTTATTTATTGAGCAGTTGATTCTTTGAGGATTTGTTGTTGGGTAGTTTAATTTTTTGAGTTCCAAGTATATTTTAGATATGAGACCCTTGTCCGTTGTATGGCTAGTAAAGATCTTCTCCCAATCGGTGGGCTTTCTATTGATCTTGCCAGCTATGTCATTTGCCCTGCAGAAGCTCTGCAATCTTATGCAATCCCATTTGTCCAAACTTTCTTTGATTTGTTGTGCTTCCTGGTCTTTATTCAGAAAATTTCGACCTGAGCCAAGGAGACCTAGGGTTTCTCCTATTCCATCCTGTAATGTTTTCAGAGTGTCTGCTTTGAGTTCAAGGTCTTTGATCCATTTGGAGTTGATTGTGGTACAGGGTGATATATAAGGATCTAGCTTTAGTTTTCTACATGTAGTTAACCAATTTTGCCAGCACCATTTACTGAAGAGGCTGTCTTTCTTCCATTCTATTGTTTTAGCTTCCTTATCGAAGATTAGATGGCTATAGGTCTGTAGGTTCATTTCTGGGTTTTCAATTCTATTCCATTGGTCCTGAGGTCTGTTCTTATGCCAATACCAAGCTGTTTTGATTACTATGGCTTTATAGTAGAGTTTGAAATTTGGTATTGATATTCCTCCAGCAGTGTTCTTTCCATTGAGGAGCGTTTTTGCTATTCGGGGTCTTTTATTGTTCCATATGAATTTTTGGATTGCCTCCTCTATTTCCTTGAAGAATGAGGGTGGAATTTTGATAGATATCGCGTTGAATTTGTAGATAGCCTTGGGAAGTATTGCCATTTTCACGATGTTAATCTTGCCAATCCAGGAGCATGGGAGGTTTTGCCATTTTTTAAGTTGGGTGTTGATTTCCTTTTTCAAGATTTTAAAGTTTTCATCATAGAGGTCCTTCACGTCGTTGGTTAAGTTAATTCCTAGGTATTTTATTTTTTGTGGGGCTATTACAAATGGAGTTGCTTTCCTAATTTCAGCCACACTTTTCTCATTGTTGGCATATAGAAAAGCCATTGATTTTGGGGGGTTAGTTTTATAACCTGCTACTTTGCCAAAGTTTTGAATCAGCTTGAGTAATTTGGGAGTGGAGTCTATGGGATTCTTTAAATACAAGATCATGTCATCTGCAAAGAGGGAGAGTTTTATTTCTTCTTTCCCTATTTGGATCCCCTTTATGTCTGCATCTTGTCTTATTGCTGTAGCTAGGCATTCTAATACTAGATTGAAGAGAAGTGGAGAGAGTGGGCATCCTTGTCTTGTTCTTGAGTTAAGAGGAAATGGCTTTAGTTTTTCACCATTGAGTATAATGCTGGCTGTAGGTTTGTCATATACAGCCTTTATTGTATTGAGGAATGTTCCATGGATTCCTAATTTTTCCAGAACCTTCATCATAAAGGGGTGTTGGATCTTGTCAAATGCTTTTTCTGCATCTATTGAGATAACCATGTGGTTCTTATTCTTGCTCCTGTTGATGTGATGAATAATATTAATTGATTTGCGTATATTGAACCAGCTTTGCATCCCTGAAATGAATCCTGTTTGATCATGGTGTATGATTTTTTGGATGAATTGTTGAAGTCGATTGGCCAAAATTTTGTTGAGAAGTTTTGCATCAATGTTCATCAAAGAAATGGGTCTATAGTTCTCTTTCTTTGATGAGTCCCTGCCTGGTTTTGGGATGAGGGTTATGATGGATTCATAGAATGTGTTTGGTAGTGAGCTTTCTCTTTCAATTTCATTGAAGAGTTGGAGGAGTATTGTGGTGAGCTCTGCTTTGAAGGCCTTGTAAAATTCTGCTTTAAAACCATCTGGTCCTGGACTTTTCTTAGCTGGGAGTTCTCTTATTGCTGTTTCTATTTCAATGCTTGATATGGGCCTGTTAAGCTGGTTTAACTCATCTTGGTTTAGTTTTGGCATGTCAATATTTGCTAGGAAAAGGTCCATTTCTGTCAAGTTCTCAAACTTATTAGCATAAAGTTTTGACAAGTATCCCCTAATAATGTTCTGAATCTTGGTTGTTTCCGTGGTGATGTTTCCATTCTCATCTCTGAGTTTATTAATTTGGGTGTGTTCTCTCCTTTTTCTGATAAGGTTTGCTAAGGGTCTGTCAATTTTGTTAAGTTTTTCGAAGAACCAACTCTTTGTTTTGTTGATTCTTTCTATAGTTTTTTTGGATTCTAATTCATTTAATTCTGATTTAATTTTGATTATTTCTTTCCATCTACTGGATTGGGGTTTATCTTGCTGCTCTTTTTCAAGGAGGTTTAGATGTGTCATTAAATTGTTAGTTTCCGATCTCTCCAATTTGTTGATGTAGGAGCTCAGAGCTATAAACTTGCCTCTGAGTACTGCCTTTGCTGTGTCCCAGAGGAGCTGGTAATTTGTGTGTTCATTTTTGTTGAATAGCATGAACACTTGAATTTCCTTTCTAATCTCTTCCATGACCCACTCATGATTCAGCAGTGTGTTGTTCATCCTCCATGTGATACCGGACTTTCTTTGGTGGCTTTTGGTGTTGAGATCTAATTTTATTCCCTTGTGGTCAGAGAGAATGCAAGGTATAACTTCAATGTTTCTGAATTTAGACAAGTTTGCTTTGTGGCCTAAAATGTGGTCTATTTTAGAAAACGTTCCATGTGCTGCTGAGAAGAACGTGTATTCTGTTGCTGCTGGGTGAAATGTTCGGTAAATGTCTGTTAAGTCTAGTTGATCTATGCAGCTGTTTAGATCTGCGGTTTCTCTGTTGATTTTTTGCCGAGTTGATCTATCTAGTGGGGAGAGTGGTGTGTTAAAATCCCCAACAATTAATGTCTTTGGATCTATATGGGATTTGAGGGAAAGTAGTGTTTCTTTGATAAATTTGGGTGCTCCATTGTTTGGCGAATAGATATTTAGAATTGTAATATCCTCCTGAAGGAGAGATCCTTTAATTAGTATGTAGCGACCTTCTTTATCTCTTCTCACGAATTTTAGTATGAAGTCTATTTTATCTGATATTAGAATTGCAACTCCCGCCTGTTTATGAGGGCCGTTTGCTTGGTAGATTTTGTTCCAGCCTTTAACTTTGAAAATATGTTTGTTTTTACGGGCAAGATGTGACTCCTGCAGGCAGCAGATAGAGGGGTCTTGTTTTTTAATCCAACTAGACAGTCTATGTCGCTTAATTGGAGAGTTCAGTCCGTTAACGTTAAGAGATAAGACTGAGAGGTATTTGGGGGTTCCTGCCATGTTATCCACCTTCTTGGGGGCTGTGAAAACTGGGTTCTTCCTAAGGTTCTTGGATTCTCAGTTTGGGTGCAGTTTCTTGGCCTTTGTTGCGTTCTTGTTGGTTTTCTATGTGTAGGACATCTTTAAGAATCTTTTGCAGGGCTGGTTTGGTGGAGATGTATTGTTTCAATTTTTCTTTGCTATGGAAGGTTTTTATTTGGCCTTCAGTTATGAAGGAGAGTTTAGCTGGGTACAGTATTCTTGGTTGATAGTTGTTTGTTTTTAGGGCATGGCATACGTCATTCCAGGCTCTTCTTGCTTTGATTGTCTCTGCTGAGAAATCTGAGGTAATTCTAATTGGTTTCCCTTTATAGGTGATTAACCTTTTCTCCTTGACAGCTTTAAGGATCTTTTCCTTGGTCTGGGTTGATCCTGGGTGGATTATAATGTGACGGTGGGATGTCCTATTCTGGTCTGGTCTATTTGGGGTTCTAAAAGCTTGTTGTATCTGAATAGGCCTATCTTTTTGTATGTTTGGGAAGTTCTCTGCTAGGATCCTGTTAAACAAATTTCCTAGACCATTAACTTCTGTTTCTAGGTGCTCCTCTACACCCATTATCCTTAGATTGGGCCTTCTGATGGTGTCTTCCAGGTGTTGGATAGACCTATCATATTTCTTGGACTTGTCTTGGATGGTTGTATGTTCTTTCTCTATAATATCTAGGCTGTCTTCAATCCCTGAGATTCGATCTTCTGCATGGTCTAACCTTTTGTCAAGACTCTCTACTTTGTTTTTTATCTCTTTTCCTTCTAATTGGTCAGCTTTGATGGCTTCAAGTTCTTTGTTGAAGCTCTGTTTTAGGTCTTGTATGATTTTCTTTACTTCCTTAATTTGGTGTTCAGTGTTTGTTCTCAAATCACTTAGTTGATTGGTTATGGTTTCTTTGGACTCCCATTCCTTCTGTTGGGTTCCATTCAGCATTCCCTTTGTGGTCTCCCTGACTTCCTTCAGCTCTTTGTTAATGGATTCCATGAATGTCTTTAGTGATCTTTGTGTATTCTCTACCTGGTCTCTTAATTCGTGAATTACTCTTTGATTAGTTTCCTCCCTTCTGTGGGATTCCTGCAGTTCTCTTTGAGTGTTCTCTGCCTGCTCACGCCATTCCTCCCTTTCTCTTTGAGTATTCTCAAGTTGTTCACGCAAATCCTGTATCAGTTTTTGAGAAGCTTCCTCACGCTTATGATATTCCTGTATAAACTTCTGGGATGCCTCCTCTCTCTCCCTATCACGCTCATACAGAGTCCTTTGTACATTGTCAAACTTCTCATTCATCATGTTTGCTATTAGTGTTTGTAGAGCTATTTGGGAACTCTCCTCTGGATTATTCTTTATCTGTTCTAATCCCTGATTATCAAGGTTGGGAATTGAGATACCCGAATTTGCCATTTTTCTGGTGTTTTTCCGGCTTACTCGGCCCATTTGAGATAAAGATTGCACCAGTTTTGTGCTAGAACACTATCTTAAGGCAATCATCAACCAAAGTTTGCATTTGTACAGTCAATAGTCTACAGATACAATCTAGTTCAACAGATACATCTATTCAACATCAAACGACTATATGTTAAAGGATTTCGAACCGCAGAAAAGAATTTGGAAAACCAGAAATTATTAGGATTAGGGAGAGATGTGGGTAAAAAATAGGAATAGATTGGTGTGGGGAGGCACAGGGAGAGTTAACTATGTCCTAATCACAGTGCAGGAAATGAGTTGGGTAGGATGCAAGTAGAGAGAGAGAGAAAAAGAAGAGACGGAAAGGGGAATAAATAGAGACCAGAAAAAGAATAGAAACGTAAAAATTAATGTTATTATAGAGGTTAAAAGACCGTCTATTTAGAGAGGAATGTGAATATGTTCAGAGAAGGGGAGGGACATAGAGGAGATGTGAAAAGCTTTAAGGATGGGAACGGGAGAAGAAAAGATCAGAAGTTCAGTAGAGCTAGATAAAAAACAAAAAGATAATTAAGAAAGAAAGAAAAAGAGAAAGAAGACAAGAAAAGAAAGGAAAACTCTTATTTACGTATTCCTAAAATAAAAATTATAAGATGAGAAAAAAAAAAGGTTACTGGAAAACAATTATTTTTTCAGAAGAGGCAAAAATTAAAGATTAATAAAAGTTTTAGAAGGGAAAAAAATTTATATATACATATTTATATATAAGGTAACAAAAAACAAAAAACAAGCAAAAAAAAAAAAAAGAAGAAGAAGAAGAAAAAAAGAAAAAAAAAGAAAAAGAAAAAAAGAAAAAAAAAGAAAAAAAGTCTTTTGATTTTTTTTTTTGGGGGGGGAGGAGTGGGAAGAATCCTGTATCTCCCTTTTGTCTGCAACCAGTCTCTTGTTGGAGTCTCTGGTCAGCTTGAGGTCCTGTGGCTTGATTGGTTTCTTAAGTCGGTTGGTTGGAAGAGGTAGAAAAATGCTCTGCTTTACCCAAGATTTTGAGATCCCCCTCCCAGGTTAGTTTTCTGGGAGGTTGGTCTGCTTTGAGAGTCACAAAAGAGGGGGATGTGGTGATGAGGCTAGGTTCTGGGTAGAGTTGAGACCTTTCAATAAACAGTAGCTTTTCCCTGGGGCTATTTTGTGATAAAGCTCACAGCGCCCAGCCTGGAGCCATTCTCAGGGTTTCTGTTTTTCAATTGATTGTCGAGGCTGCTAGAGGGAGGGGCAGCCTCTGGTTCTGGTTACCCAGTGAAGCAAGGCACTCCGGTGGCTGGCGCCTGAGCTGGGTGACTTTTCCCTGGATGGAGCTGAGTCTGGCAGGTCACTTCGCCATTAAGTTCTTGTGACCTGCTAAATGACTCATTTTATTCCAAGGCCTGAGCTGGAGCTAGCAGCTCCTCCGAACTTTGTCGGTATCCAAGATGGAGATCACCGGTGCTGGGGGGGGAGGGGTGGCCTTCCCTCCTCTGCTCCCTGAGGAGTGAGGATGTTGGGCTTGTACTCACGCCGAGTCTTGGATCCTGGGTCGTCTCTGGTCTGCAAACAGCAGGATGAAGATGTTCGCTCCTTGTCGGTTCTTGTTGGTGTTGAGTAGAATCCGCTCGTCCACTGCGTCTGGCTCCTTCGTCCCCGACTCTCTGTGTCTCAGGTATGTCTCCACGGCGGTGGTCGCCGCCGCCGCGGCCCCGCCGCCGGAGCGGCAGCTGCTGCGTTTCCTTGGCTTCCCCTCTCTTGTCTAACTCTCTGTACTGTGATGACTCACTTGGTGTGATTCTCTGGCTTAGGACTGTTCACTGGAACTCTAAAACTCCTTTCTATGCGAGAGCTTGTTCAGATTCCAGCTTCTCCTCCGCCATCTTCCCGGAACTCTCTGCAGTTGTTGTTTTTAATGTACTATGTGATTTCTATTTTCCTTGGGTTTTTCCCCTATGAGTTATCTCCTATTGTGTTTGATTTTGGTACCCTGTGTCTTGTTTATACATTTACCGTAATTAGTAAAGGGAAGAGGAACAACAAATTGGCGAGACAAAGGACAAAGACAAACCAATGCAATAGCAATACTCATAAGACATTATGTTGGAAATGTACATTACAACTTGTGAGGGGTTTGGGGCTGAAGGAAAACTGTGAGAAAAATGAGAGAGGGGATAACAAGTTTGAACAGTTATGTATTCACTGCCTTATAATTGCTAACCCACTGCATATCACTTTCACATTAAAATTAAATTTTAAAAATAAGCTGCATGAAATAAAATTTCACTGTATTTGGTATAGTAAATATTATTCTTCATGTAGTAACATTTTAAAAAATCCGTACTATTTGGCATCTAATTTGAATTAATTACCCCTTCTTTATCAGAGGACCATCAACTTGAATGTTATATAACTTGACAATTTTTTTACAATATAATTGCCAATATTTTCATAAAATAATAAATTTGTACTTTCTCATACTAAAACTGAAAACTGATTAATTCTATAGAAACCCATAACTTTTAAAAGTAAATAAGTTGTGTAAGAGGACAGAATATGTGTGTTCCTCAAAATAATAACTACTAATAACTACTCACTTTCAAATTCTGAACACTCCATACCTGAGAGATTCAAAATAGTACCTATTTGCACGTTATGTAATTCTGCAATAGTTGCATTTTGCAATGGGGTGTTACACATTGAGAAGTGAACAGAAAAATAGCCACATTCTGGTATAGGATAAAACTATGAAGCTTGTTATAATTAATTCTTCAAGATTAAGCAATTGTTTATCAGATTAAGCTATTATTTCTATGACCATCAATCCCAAAATTTATGCCATAAAGTCATCCTAGACCAACAGTTTCCAACTTGTAGGGTGCACCTCAAAATTCCCTTAATTCCCATCACAAATAACTTATTTCTATTGGAAAAAATACTACACCTATGCTAATGGGATGCCCTCTGTGTTCTGGAAAGAACACCACAATAAACTGGGTTGCATCATTTTTCCTCCACTGGCATTCTTGAAAATATTATATATATTTATACTTTTTAACTATCATAGATAATCAGGATGCTAAGATCGGAAGATTACAGTTCAAAGCCCACCCAGCAGGAAAGATCCCTAGATTCTTATCTCCAATAAACTTCTCAGCAAAAGCCAGACACAAGTGGTACTGAGCTTGAAGTGGTAGGGCACAAGCCTTGAGCTTAACAGGCTCAGAGACAGTGTCCAGGCCCAGAGTTCAACCCCTAGGACAAACCAATACAACAAAAACAAAAATAAAAACAAACTCCAAACCCAGCATTTTTCTTATTTTATACAGAGGCATTTAATTAAGGAAATTGCTTCCTGTGTTACATACAGGTAGAAGAAAGAAGTCACACAATTATTCTCTTCATAACATGTTATACCAAAGCCTCAAAAATTGCTGTTTTTCTAAATTTATAAATTAATATCCATTTCTTGGCAACTCGGTCTACATTATTTACATTATCATTTTATACAGGAACTGTTGGAATTATCTATTAACTGAGTTCTAATTATAACTCTCTTGAAATAATATGCTAGGCAAATTGAATGCAAGAAACATTTGTAAATTTGTCAATTAAACACACTATTTAAAAAGAATTTTGTAGTATCTTATAGAATATGAAATTACAAACAACACCAAATTATTTATTTGAAGTCTGAACTCTAATTTAGAAAGATCTATCAATTCCTACATTATATGAACTTTGCTATTCCTCAAGGCTTAAGCTTTTGTAATCCTTCATCCTTTCCTTGGAATCTAACAGAATGATGATTACTTACTTTTTCTAATTTTGCATGGGAATTATGAGCCATTTTGCATCTAGGAATGTTCTGTAATGAAGAGAGCATTTAAAAGCAGAAGTGAGGATTATATATGAGTTGCATTTCAATAGGAAACGACTTCTCAAAACATAATGACAAAATTAGCCCAAACTTCCAACTGCGTATTCCTTTCTGGTTTGGTATCTTTTAATAATAGAAAATTATACTACCTGGTCCAGGGAAGGTATCACTATGTAATTCCAGTCTCTAATCTCCTGTCAGTCTGAGTGCTAGAATTGAAGGTTTGTATCACATTGCCCCACCGTAGTTTCTTGGTTTATTTATATGTATATATATTTATTTATTTACTTATTTGTTTATTTATTTATTTATTCATTTTTGGAACCGGTCATGGGGCCTGAACTCTGGGACTGGGTGCTGTCCCTCAGCTCTTCAGCTCAAGTCTAGGTCTCTACCACTTGAACCACAGAGCCACTTCCGGCTTTTTTCTTTTGGCTTATGTAGTGCTGAGGAATGGAACCCAGGGCTTCATGTATGCAACGCAAGCACTCTACCACTGAGCCACCTTCCCAGGCCCAGACTAGCAATTCTGAACTTCTCCAGTTATATTATCCACTAAACTTCTCAGAATGTTCATGTCCTCTTTTCGAAGATGTTCTAACATTTGACGCAGGATATGAACATTTTCAAATGCACCTGCGGGGTCTCTGATTCATTCCATGGATCTAATCCCTTTAATACTGATTACTTGAATCTCTTACTATCCCGATCCCTATCTATGTAATTTTCTCACACTTTTTTGAAGAATGTTCGCTTGAGGATTTTTTAATTTTACAAATTATCACTTGATTCTAGTCTTACTCAGGACATATTTTCTATTGTTTTCTAACTTTTCTACATATTCTGAGAGTTGCTTCATATTTGTATTTGTGTGTGCACATATAAGTGTCTCTGTATATATGTGTATGATTGTATGTATGTATGCAAAAGCGTCAAAATCTAATTCAGCAATCTTGTTCATGACTGGTATTCTAATACTTGAGCCATACTTCCAATCCATCTTTTGGCTGGTTAATTATAGCTTCTCAAAGACTGTTCTGCCCAGGCTGGATGCAACCTGAACTTCCCAGACTCCTTTACATTCTTAGGTTTCATTTATCCAGTGGAATCTACTTTTAAACTACAAAGATTTTTGTGAGTGTAAAGTCAAAGCTGTAGCCCAGATTTTCAACTCAAGAATTCATATAAAGATAGATGAACATACACATTACATATGCTGAGTGTACACTGTCAAAAATGTGATCCTAAGCTGGGTGGTGGTGAGATCTGAGGATTGGAGTTCAAATCCAGCCCAGGTAGCAAAGTCCCGGAGACTCTTTTCTCCAATTTACTGCAAGAAAACTGGAAGCGGCACTGAGGCTCAAGTGGTAGAGCGCTAGCCTTGAGCTGAATAGCAGAGGGTCAGTGCCCAGCCTCTGAGTTCAAGTTCCAAGACCACCACCAACAAACAATATATAAGTAAAGGAAAGAAAAAATGTGATCTTATCCACCAGTTCATAGCTAGTATAATCCCTGCTCTCACAAGATGGACTTTCTTTTCCCAATTAAGTCTATACTGTTATATCTCACTTGCATTGAAAACCGAATTATTCTTCCATTCTACTTTCTACAAAGTTGTATCATTAGCAAGCATGATTTAGAAAGGGAGTGGCCTCATACTTCCTGTTCCATGTAGGAGTAATGCTTTCTATATATCATTCTCATAAATCTACATACTGGACTTGGCTTTATTGTTTCAACGTTGTCTTATTTGTAGAGTCTTCTATAGTGTATTGAACCCTTATACTTAAACACAGAATTTCTCTTTCTCTTATTATTGCTATAGTTAACATGAGTTAACAAATTCATGTACACTTGGGAAATAATGCGCAGAACATACACTCACAAAAAAAATGATCTGAGAAACTTCTTCCCCTTTAAAATTCGCCTTAATTTACAGACAATTTACAAAGTTTGAACTCAATATACTCATGGATAATGTATTTATAAGCAATATAAATTTCATATTTTCTCTTTACTAAGTTGTCTCTGAAACTCGTATTACTTCAGGTCCAAAGGTGTCCTTGTGTTATTTCGTTGAAGTCAGAAATTATTCACTATACCTCAAACAGCACCATAGATTGTTCCCGGAAGTAACCGTTACTGGATGTGGAAACTGATCCAAGGAGAGGTATTGACCATAGAGGATTTACAAAGTTCAAGTTAACTTGTGCTTTCCTTTTTACTGTAAAAGAAGAGAATCCGAGGTCTTGAAGAAAACTCTGTCCTTGACTTTGTCTAGTGTGTTTTTACTCATATATAATTTTTCTGTAAACTTCTAGTTGAGAGAATTACAAAAAGAACTAATGTGCCATTTGATGGCCAGCATAGAACAAAAGGAAATAACGTTGTTTTAAATATGTTCTACTGCAGGGGCTGGGAAGGTGGCTCAGTGGTAGAGAACTTACTTTGCATGCCTGAGGCCCTAGGTTCGATTCCTCAGCACCACATAAGCAAAAATAAGCCAGAAGTGGTGCTGTGGCTCAAGTGGTAGAGCACTAGCCTTGAGTTGAAGACCTGAGGTAAAGCGCCGAGGCCCAGAGTTCAGGCCCACGCCTGGACCCCCCAAAAAAAATTCTACTGCAAAGAAACAAAGACATGGAGGTTTTAAAGTGTTTTATGCATGGATATTTCACTCCTGACATGATTCTCTTATTGTAGGAGTCAGTTATCAATTCCTTTATTTTGGTCCTGAGTTCTCCAGAGCAATAAGGATTTCAAAAGAGCATCCAGTGCGTATGATCAGCAAAAGGAGCCATTTCTCACACCAGTAGTCCTTAAAGGAGGGTCCCAATGAAATACCTGTTTTTCTTTGTTTGCATTTTTGTTGTTTATGTTGGTTCTGGGGCTTGAACCCTGAGGCTGGACCCTGTCCCTGAACAGTTTTTGTTCCTGCCCACCAGCCCCCAAATCTAGTACTCTACTGCTTGAACCAACACTCCACTTCTTGATTTTTTGCTGTGTAATTACAGATAGGAGTTTGACAGACTCTGCTGCCTGGGTTGGCTTTGAACTAAGATAGTAAGAAAGCCAAGTGTCATCAACTGTACAGTCTTCTCTTTTCAAATGAGAAATATTAGATGAAGCTTATTGTAAAGCTAATATTTGACCATATTTTCTTTCTTTTTTTTGTGAGCATACCGTACAGAGGAGTTACAATTACATAGGCAAGATAATGAGTACAATTCTTATCAATCATTGTTGCCTCCTTTTTGTTTCCCCTTCCCATCCTTTCCCATATACCCCCCTACCCCATCTGGTCCTCCCCCCCCCCACCAAAGTTGTAAAGTTCATTTTTCGACATAACGATTTGTACATCTCATTGTTACAATGGGTCCACCTGTATCCCTAGTTAAACGATTTGTTTTAGAGAATATATCCAGCAAAGAATCCATAACATAACTCAGCAAAAGTAGGTGCACTGAATCATTTTGGAATTATTTTTTTTTGGTTGGGAAGATTATTGATCTTGCCGTTCCTTTGGGGGAAACTGAAAGTCATATTTCACCACTTTTTTTCTTGTGGGGCTTGAACTCTTATCCTGGGTGATTAGCTACAACACCACTCCTGGTTTCTGGTGATTAATTGAAGGTTAGGGTCTCATGGACTTTCCTGACAAAGCTGGCTTTGAACCACAATCTTCTGGTCACAACCTCCTTAGTAGCTAGGATTACAGGTGTAGACCACCAGCACCTGGCTCATATTTGCATTTATGTGCACTGAATGACACTGTGTAGAAAAAGAATGGAAATTTTAACCAAATGATGACATTGCAGCATTTCAGAAAAATTGAAGTAGCAAGAAATATATCCTCCTTTTCCATTTTGTTACATTAATGACTGATGAGCTCTGGGACCCTTACATTAGCATCCTCTGCCATCTGTATAGATGTATTTAGTATCAGGAAATGTTCATAGAGAAATAGAGAAAGAATGAGATTTTTAGAAATCAAAAGAGATAAGGTATGAAAAATAGCATAGAAGGAGATACATTTATGTAGGGAGCCAGGGTAAACGCCATTACAAGATGGCACCGACTCCCTTGCAGCTTTGAAGTAACCACTCCATTTCAGGCGGTGCTTGGCGGGACGGTGGGTCCTGGGCTTTGCACCTGCACGAGCCACGTAGAGTCCCCAGCCAATCCCATGGCACCTGGTGACGGTGAAAGGCAGAAGACCAATGATAGAAAGACCCATGTTCCTATTCCCTATATAAGCGGCCATGTTTTGGGTGCACGCTCTCTCACGCTCAAGCTCTCCCATCAACTAAAAGGCTCTCCAATAAAGCGTGATCTGAGAAGACTCCTGGTGTGGTGGTCGTTTTTTCTCGCTGGCCGAGAAGGCATTCGCCGCAAAGTGGTGCCGAAACCCGGGACCCATGCGAGAGGCCGAACCGGAGCCAGAACTCAACACGCGGAGAGGTATGCTGTTCACTGTAGATTTAGATATTTATTGGTTGCTTGCATTGCTTCTTCCCTTGTGGCTTGTCTTTTTGATAGTGCGCACTTGCGTCGAGGAGGGAGGGTTTGATTTAATCCAGGAAGGATGCAAAGTACTAACACGGCATCAGGATAGTCTATCAGAGTCAGCATCCAGTAATGGGGAGGAAAATAGGCCTAAAAGGAAAAGGGAAAAAAGATAAAAGGATCCTAAAGAATTAAAGCAGGAGGGACTGCAGCCTTCACAAAAGGAGAAGGGTCTTAGGGAGGAGGGGGTCTCAAGGAGACCCCCATGCCCTTCTTTAAAAGCAAACCGGCTCTCAGCCCTACATGTGGAAGGGTGGGACCAAGAATGCAGTGAACTTGTGAGTGACTCAGAGGAAGAAATGTTAGAGGAGGAGGGAGAGCAGCTCGATCCAGCTGATTGTGAAGACTTAGAAGAGGCTGCGGCAGAGTATGAGGCAGACAGATATGGGGGGGGGTGGCGCCCCCTAGGGGTGGGAGTACTGAAGCAGCCAGGAAGAGGAAACGGAGCTGGCCCTCACCCGTCGGCCCCCCGGGCGTGCCCGCCGGCGGGGTGGAGTCACTTTATAAAAGGAAGCACCTGGTCATGGCTGGTGGCCGCCTTTCCAGTTTTTGAAAATCCAATTAATAATGAAAGAAATTTTGAGCCTGTTTCCTACTTCTAGCTTAAGGATTTAGTTGAGGCAGTCCAGACTTATGGAGTGACGGCTAATTATACCACTGCCCTGCTCCAAAGACTGACTGTCAATGCTATGACGCCCACGGACTGGTTTGAGGTAGCCCGTACCTGTCTCAATCATGGGCAGTTCCTCGATTTCCGGTCTATTGTTCAAGACAAGGCTCAAGCCCAATACAGACAAAATGTCCGTGACGGGCACCCGGACTGGACCGTAGATATGCTTCTCGGGCAGGGACCCTACACGGTAGACCAGACAGGATATCCTTTTGAAGTATACTGCCAGGTAAACGAGATCTTTTACAAGTCCTGGTGGGCCCTCCCAAACAAGGGAGAGATGGCTGGCAAACTAACAAAAATCATGCAGGCCCCTAATGAGCCATTTTCTGATTTTGTTGCCCGTATGCTAGAGACAGCCGAGCGGGTGTTAGGAAATCTGGAAACAGCAATGCCATTTGTACAGCAAATCATTTTTGAACAAAGCACCAAGGAATGTCAGAGGGCAATTACCCCAGTAAGAACTCAAAGCCTAGAAGCTTGGTTAAAAGCCTGCAGAGAAGTAGGTGGCCCCCTGACCAATGTGGGGCTGGCAGCTGCTGTCTTGTCGGCTGCCGGGCCCGCAAAAGATAGCAAAGGGAAAGGGTGTTTCCGGTGTGGTCAGTTGGGACATTTTAGACAACAGTGCCCACAAAATGGTGGTCCTGCGCAAAACGTACCCAGGCCGCCAAGGACTCCAGGAGTGTGTCCTCGTTGTAAAAAGGGAAAGCATTGGGTCAACGAGTGCAGGTCAGTTAGAGACATCAATGGACATTTTATCCCCCAAAATACTCCAAACGCTGATTCAGAACCAGAGCCAAAAACCGGGAAGGAGGGTCCTCGTCCCCAGGGCCCGAAAATTTACGGGGCATTTCAGACTCTGGCTCCCGGACAGCACCCGCAACAACCCCCCAGCCAAAAAGAGCAACCTCAGGCTCCGTAGGGTTGGACCTCTGTGCCACCTCCGGACGGGTATTAACACAGCAGATGGGTGTCCAGATTGTGGAGACAGACATGACAGGACCCCTAGATGAAGGCACTGTAGGAATAGTTTTAGGACGCTCCTCCTCCACAATGAAAGGATTAATAATTTTCCCGGGAGTGATTGACCCTGACTATACGGGGACTATCAAGGTCCTCTGCCATGTCCCCCATGGAGTGGTGTCCATTTCTCCCGGGGATAGAATTGCACAGCTCCTGTTTTTGCCTTCTCTTCATGGCAACTTCCCTGCTAAGGAGAAAGAGAGAGGAGACAAAGGGCTAGGCTCCACTGGAGTCGAACTTACATGCCTGTCCATAACTTTAGACCAAAGACCCATGCTAACTCTCCAAGTGGAAGGGAAAAGATTTGAGGGACTGGTGGATACAGGGGCAGATCGAAGCATCATCCAAAGAGGGGAGTGGCCAAAGCAATGGCCAACTCAGAAATCCTCCCAGACCTTACAAGGGCGGGGCTATGCCGATGCCCCACAGTTAAGTGCAAAAGAATTGACTTGGAGAACAGACGAAGGCCAAGTTGGAAAAATGCAGCCATTTGTGGTAGACGTCCCTGTCAATCTTTGGGGAAGAGATGTGCAGCAACAGCTAAAGCTAACTTTAACTAATGATTATTCTGAGGCCAGTCAGAATATGATGAAACAGCAAGGATTTGTGCCAGCCTTGGGGCTTGGTCGGCGTCTCCAAGCATGCAAGGAACCGATAGAGCCACTTCCTAAACAGGACAGGAAGGGTTTGGGTTTTTCTTAGGGGCCTCTGAAAACAAAGCTTCCACTGAAGGTGCGGTACCCATACCTTGGTTAACACAAAAGGCGGTGTGGGTTCCTCAGTGGCCCCTATCTCGAGAAAAATTGGAAGCAGCTCAAACTCTTGTCCAGGAACAGCTGCAGCTGGGGCATGTTGAGCTTTCAGTGTCATCTTGGAATACCCCAAATTTGTGATTAAAAAGGCCTCCAGAAAATGGAGATTATTACATGATCTTAGAGCAGTAAATGCCCAGATGCAAATTATGGGACCCATCCAAAGGGGACTTTCATGGCTCTCTGCGTTACCTCGAGAGTGGCCTATTTTAGCTTTAGATATTAAGGATTGCTTTTTTTCCATACCTCTTTATGAAAAGGATAGGGAGCGCTTTGCCTTTACTTTGCCCTCTGTTAATCATGAAACCCCGGATGTTCGCTATCAGTGGAAAGTTCTCCCCCAAGGGATGGCTAATAGCCCGACAATTTGTCAATTGTTCATAGGGGCTGCATTACTCCCTGTTAGGAAAAAATTTCCAAAAGTACGGATTGTCCATTATATGGATGATATCTTGTTGGCTGCTCCCTCGGTAGAGGCTCTTCATAAAGTGTTTGGGAGACCTTAGCTGGTAACGGACTGATTATTGCCCCTGAGAAAGTGCAACAGACTAGTGTTGTTCAATTTCTGGGAACCTTTGTTTCTCCTACTGAGATTAAACCACAAAAACTTTCCATTCGAACTGGTCATCTCAAAACACTTAATGATTTTCAGCAATTGGCAGGAGATATTAATTGGATAAGGGGGTTTCTTAATCTCCCTCGGTCAGAGTTGTTACCTTTATTTGCCATTTTGGAGGGCGACCCTGAAGTCACCTCCTCTAGATCCCTGACACCTTTAGCACTAAATTCCCTACAAAAGGTTGAGGCAGCTTTGTCTAGGGCTCAACTTTCACGGGTTGATTTAAAATTACCTATCGATTTATGTATATTAAAAACAAAAAATTATCCCACGGGGGTTCTTTGGCAAAATGGCCCCTTATGGTGGCTCCACGGCAATTCTGTGGGAGCAAAAACTGTTCAATATTTTCCTGAATTAGTGGCTAAGCAGGCAATTTTGGGTATAAAGTATTGTTTGATGCACTTTGCAAAAATTCCAGATAAATTAATTATTCCATACACCCGTGAGCAAGTTGAAATTTTAGCAGCCACAGTGGATATGTGGGCAATTCTTGTTTGCTCATTTCCAAATGTAATTGATAATCATTATCCTAAGCATCCTCTGCTTGCCATAGTTAACAAAAATTTAGTGTATTTTCCTGTTGTCACTTCAAAGGAGCCCTTGGTTGATGCTCTGACCATCTTTACGGATGGATCAAAATCTGGACAAGGTGCCTTTTTTGTTCAAGGACACAAACAGCCGGTAGTCTTTAATTTTCGGCCGAATATCCCACAGGCTGTTGAATGTTTAATTGTGCTTGAAGTTTTTAAAAGATTTGATCAACCTTTTAATTTATTTTCTGATTCATTATATGTTGTAAATGCCGTTGCTTCCCTTGAAGTTGCTGCTTCAATTAAGCAGGCCAGTACAATTTCTAATGTTTTGTTACAGATTCAGTCCCTTATCTTAAACAGAAAACACTCTTTCTATATTGGACATATTCGCGCCCACTCTATGTTGCCGGGCCCGATGGCAAGGTGTAATGATTTGGTGGACCAGGCAACTCAGGCTGTGGCTCTGGTCGCTGCTGATCCTGTAGAATTGGCAAAAGACTTTCATAGATTGTATCATGTACCTGCTAATACCCTTAGGAAAAGATATAATTTGTCCAGGCATGTGGCAAGAGATATTGTTAAAGCCTGTAAATCATGTGTTACCTTTCTTCATCCTCCCCATGTGGGGGTAAACCCCAGGGGGTTGAGACCAAACGCCCTATGGGAAATGGATGTTACTCATCTGACAGAATTTGGTAAGTTAAAATATTTACATGTGTCTGTGGACACCTTTTCTGGTGTCATTCATGCCACACCTTTGGCAGGAGAAAAGGTGTCTCACATCAAAATACACTGCTTAAAAGCTTGGGCAGCTTGGGGAAAGCCCCTTAGACTCAAGACGGATAATGGCCCTGCTTATACTTCCCATGGTTTTCGCGCCTTTTGCACACAAATGCAGGTTGCCCACACCACCGGACTGCCCTACAATCCTCAAGGACAAGGTATAGTGGAAAGAGCTAATAGAAGCATAAAAGAAATGTTTCAAAAACAAAAAGGGGGAATTGCTGAGTCAGCATCCCCCAGGGAAAGACTTTCTCTTGCGATCTTTACCCTTAATTTTTTAATTCTAAATGACAACGATCAGTCTGCCGCAGATCAGCATATGACAAGAGACCCCATGGATACTAAAGACATGGTTATGTGGAAGGATGTTATTAATAATAAATGGTATGGACCGGATCCGGTAATAACGAGATCCAGGGGAGCTGTTTGTGTTTTTCCACAGAGTCAAGAAGTAACTCACTGGGTGCCAACGAGACTGACCAGGCTGGTGGAGAATGCAGAAGAAACCCCTCTTGAAGATGCCATCCACTCGTCTCCTGATGCTGCTGATCTTCCTGCTGTTAGCAACAGTGCTAATAGCAATCCCTGTGATAGCTAAACTGATGATGCTGTGGGCTGTTACAATTTACTGACTGGGCCTCTGCGGTGTCCTTTTTCAAAGAGTGGGTGGGAGTCGGAATGTTTTTAGCCTGCTGCCTGGGAAGATGCGTGGTCTGCCTATGGTTGGTCTGTCGCCTTCGAGCCCAAACCAGAAGGGACAAGGTTGTTATCTTGCAAGCATTAGCCGCTTTGGAGAGTGGATCCTCACCCCAGATCTGGCTGTCTGCCCTGAGAGGCAATTAAGCCTTACCATCCTGCATAGCCTTAGCACCCCGAGGGATTAGGGTATCCCATTGCATCGGGACAGGTATGCAACTTGCAATTTGGGACAGGGTTCAAGGCAAGTGCACTGCACTTGAGGAGGACCATCTCCTCAAGAAGAGCATGCTGGGTTGCAAGTGGGTTGATGCCCAAGATCCCACCTCTGCAAAAAAGGCATCGGACGGGCCTGGTCATCACTGGGGAAGGCGCCCCTCAGGCGAAGGCCAGTGCAAGGTCCTAATGTTTTAGACAGAGGCCCAACCTCTACTCTTACCTGTTGCCAAAAAACAAAATAGGGGGAACTGTAGAGAGCCAGGGTAAACGCCATTACAAGATGGCGCCCACTCCTTTGCAGCTTTGAGGTAACCACTCCATTTCAGGTGGTGCTTGGCGGGACGGTAGGTCCTGGGCTTTGCGCATGCGCGAGCCACGTAGAGTCCCCAGCCAATCCCATGGCACCTGGTGACGGTGAAAGGCAGAAGACCAATGATAGAAAGACCCGTGTTCCTATTCCCTATATAAGCGGCCATGTTTTGGGTGCACGCTCTCTCGCGCTCAAGCTCTCCCATCAACTAAAAGGCTCTCCAATAAAGCGTGATCTGAGAAGACTCCTGGTGTGGTGGTCGTTTTTTCTCACTGGCCGAGAAGGCGTTCGCCACACATTTATCACACAGAGACTAAGAGCTAGCCTAAGAGATTTAGCATGCTAAAGGCAAAGAGGAAAAGCCTAGTTGGCAACAAGTTCTACAATAACCAAAAATGGTTTTCTAGAACAGTTTCTGGTATGCCTTAATTAATATCATTTATTCCTTCTATCTGGATTTATTCTTTATTTTCTTTCATAACTATTAATTAGCCTCTGCCTTTTTGGTGCCATAACTCACCAAAAAGATTTCAAAACCACACTTATCGTACCCTTCTCTTTGTGATTAGCAGTGACGACACATATCCTGGAATCATTGAATTTCCAGAATTAAACTTTACCTGACATCTAAGCACATTCCTGGCATTAATAACTGTGACTTATTGAACAAAACTTTTTTAACACTGTATCCTAACATAACTAAAGTACATAAATTAGGGACTGTTGTCAGGTGTCAGTATGGAAGAAGCAATTATATATTCCAAGTATGGGGTCTTTACTTTGCATTTACTAACTAAATGTTTTTTGTTTCGTTTTGTTTTTGTTCTTTTTGCCAGTCGAAGGGCTTAAACTCAGGGATAGGGAATTTTCCTGAGCTTTTTTTCTAGCTCAAGGCTAGCACTCTACCGCTTGAGGCACAGCACCACTTCCAGTTTTTTCTTTTTTAATGTGTTACGAAGGAATGAACCCACAGTTTCATGGCTGCTAGGCAATCACCGTACCATGAAGCCAAATTCCTAGAGCCCTAAATAACTTTCTTAAGATGGCATTACATTTTCATTCCGTAACTATATATCATAATTTTTTTTTTTGGTTGGTCGTGGGGCTTGAACTCTGGGCCTGGGCGCTGTCCCTCAGCTCTTCAGCTCAAGGCGAGTGCTCTACCACTTGAGCTACAGCGCCACTTCCAGTTTTCTGGTGGTTTATTGGAGATAGGAGTCTCACAGTCTCTCCTGCCCGGGCTGGCTTTGAACCGCAATCCTCAGATCTCAGCCTCCTGAGTAGCTAGGATTACAGGCGTGAGCCACCAGCACCTGGCTATATATCATAATTTTGACAAGGTTTTAGAAAATGATGTAGAAAGCAATACGATACAATAATTCTACTAAGGCTGGATGGACAATGAATAACTGTCAAGGTCTAGACAGGGAACAGAAGGGCTTATCTCATGAATCTGTTTCAACAAGCTAGCGAGACAGCTACAGACCCACAACCCATCTCCAGAATGAGAGGGCCACCTTGGGTTCCAACCACATGGGGATGCTGGGCCGCCCCTTCTAGCTTCTATTCAACCAGGTCTTGGGAAAGAGAGAGAAAAAAAGTCAGAATTACAATTAAGTTGGGTGTGGTAACTCAGAATTCTAATCCTAACTACACAGGAGGCTGAGATATGAGGATCACGGTTCATAACCAGCCCAGGCAGGAACGTCTGTGAGACTCTTATCTCCAAAGAACCACCAGAAAATCAGAAGTAGTGCTGTGGACTCAAGTGGTAGAGCACTAGCCTTTTGCTGAGGCTCTCGGCAACAGCGCCCAGGCCTAGAGTTCCAGCCCCAAGACTGACAACAAGTGAACTTCCTAACAGAAGAAGTGGACTGAATAGCACCCATTGTCCTAGGGAGCATGGTAGCGAAGTCAGGCAGAGCTTCCTGTGAAACTGAAGTCATAAGTAGGTCACCTGGCTTCTCTGTGCCTTGGTTTCGCCAGCTGCAAAACTCAACACAGTGAAGAATCCTCTTCCTCATGGGGATAGGGTAATGATGAAAGAGAGCCATGTTTTGTTTGATAATCCCACATCTGTTGCACGATTAATAACAGGGCCAACCTGAGCCCTTTCCGGGTATCTTCCTGTCATTTGCTCACAGAATTGCGAGAACCTTCTCTGAAAGCTGCTCCCTCTGTGCCTAGCCATGATCCAAAGATCCCTCTGTATAAATCCCTTTTTTCCTCACAACTGTCCTGTGAGGAGAATGAGGTTCGATGGGTGGGACCCTACCCAGAGCTTCCCCTGTGGTCAAGAATCATCTGCTGTGATTTTTCTGCCTGCTCAAACTGACTTAAGAAACCATTCAAGCCACAGGAAAATCAAAAACCTCAAGCAGACCAGAGACTCCAAAAAGAGACAGGTTAAGGACACAGGGAGATACAGGATCTTCCCATCCCCCCACCCAAAAACATCTAAGAACTCTTTTTTTGTAGCTTTTATAAAAAAATTTTTTCTAAATTTTTTTTTTAATTTTTAATTTTTAACTTTTAATTTTTTTGTTTTCTATTAACTTTTTTTCTTCCTATTATAATTTTTATTTTAGGGGTATATATGTGTGTACTTTTTTTCTTTTAAAAAATTTTTTGTTTAGCTCTACTGACTCTTTGATACTTTTTCCTTTCCTTCTCATTCTTTTTAATTTTTCTTCTCTTTCATTCTTCTTTGCATGACATAATTTGTTATGCCAACAGTTGATTATTAGACCTTACCCCCATTGTGTACATGCTTAATCCAGAAATTTATTACTTAATTTAAAAACTATTAGACTTAAATTCCTTAATAGCAGTACTACCTCTTTATACCTATATAATATTTTAAGCATTTTTATTTTTAAGTTTTTCACATGTCTTTTATATCCATCTGCTTCTCTTATTCTATCCATGTTCTTTTCTGAATATTACGTTTTAAAATTTGCATAATTTTTAAGTGTTGCTTTTCTTAATTTTTAATTTTTGTTTTTCTATTTTTTCTTGTCTTTTTTCTTTCTCTTCCTTCTTATTTTCTGTCTCTCTACTATCATTCTATCCAACTTATTTACCGCTTTGAGATTAGGATTGAGTTAAGTTAACTCTCCCACAGCCTTTCCACATCCCTATATGCATATTTTTACCCATATCTCTCCTTAACTTAATAATTTCAGTTTGCCAAATTCTTCTTTGCAGTTCGTAGCCCATTAATACATAGTTGTTCGGTGTTGAATAGGTATATCTGTTGAACTAGATTTTTGCTGATTTTTGACTTTGCAACTACAGACTTTCGTTGATGCTTGCCTTAAAATACTGTGCTAGCACAAAACTGGTGTTACTTTCATCTCAAATGATCAGAGCAACTGGGAAAAACACAAGAAAAACAGCTACTCCGGGTATCTCAAATCCCACTCATGATAATCAGGGGACAGAAAAGATAATGAATAATCTAGAGGAGAGTTCTCAAAAAGCTCTACAAACACTACTGGTAAACATGGTAAATGAAAATATTGAAAACCTGCAAAGGACCCTGAATGAGAGTGATAGGGAGAGAGAGGAGGCAAAACAAAGGTTAATACAAGAATATCATGAGCGTGAGGAAGCTACTCAACGATTGATACAGGAATTGCATGAGCAGCTTGAGAACACTCAAAGAGAAATAAAGGAATGTTGTGAGAAGACTGAGATCAATCAATGATAACTACAGGAACTGCATGAATGTCAAGAAGCTAAGAAAAGGGTAATACAGGAATTGAGAGAGCTGGATTAGAATGCAGAAAGATCACTAAAGGCATTCATGGAATCCATAAACAGAGAACTGAAAGAAGTCAGGGAGACCACAAAGGGAATCCTGGATGGAACCCAACAGAAGGAATGGGAATAAACAATCAACTAAGTGATTTGAGAATAAACACTGAAAAACAAATTAAGGAATTAACGAAGTTCATACAAGATATAAAACAATGCTCCAACAAAGAATTTGAAGCCATGAAAGCCTACCAACTAGAAGAAAAAGAAATAAAAACAAAGTATAAAGTCTTGACAGTAGGTTACACCATGCAGAATATCGAATCTCAGGGATTGAAGACAGCCTAGATATTATGGAGAAAGAAAATACATCCATCCAAGACAAATCCAAGAAATATGATAGATCTATTCAACACTTGGAAGACACCATCAGAAGTGCTGATCTGAGGATAATGACTGTAGAGGAGAACCCAGAGACAGAAGTTAATGGTCTATGAAATTTGTTTAACAGGATCATAGCAGAGAACTTCCCAAACATGTAAAAAGATAGGCCTATTCGGATACAAGAAGCTATTTGAACTCCAAGTAGACCGGACCAGAATAGGACATCCCACTGTCACATTAAAATCCACACAGGACAAATTCAGACCAAGGAAAAGATCCTTAAAGCTGTCAAGGAGAAAAGATCAATCGCCTATAAAGGGAAACCAATGAGAATGACCTCAGATTTCTCAGCGGAGACAATCGTAGCAAAAAGAGCCTAGAATGATGTATGCCATGCCTTAAAGACAAACAACGATCAACCAAGAATTCTGTACCCAGATAACCTCTCCATAACTGAAGGTCAAATAAAAACCTCCATAGGAAAGAAAACTTGAAACACTATATCTCCACCAAACCAGCCCTACAAAACATTCTTAAAGGCGTCCTACACATAGAAAACCAACAAGACCCCAATAAAGGCCAAGAAATTGCCCACAAACTGAGAATCCAATTACCTCAGGAAGAACCCAGTTACCTCAGCCCCCAAGAAGGTGGATAACATGGCAGGAACTCCCAAATACCTCTCAGTCCTATCTCTCAACATTAATGGACTTAACTCTACAATTAAGCGACATAGACTATCTAGTTGGATTAAAAAGCAAGATCCTTCTATCTGTTGCCTTCAGGAGTCACATCTTGCCCATAAAAACAAACATTTTCAATGTGAAAGGCTAGAACAAAATCTACCAAGCAAAGTGCCCCTGTAAACAGGCGGGAATTGCAATCCTAATATCAGATAAAATAGACTTCAAATTAAAATTCTTGAGAAGAGGTAAAGAAGGTCGCTCCATACTAATTAAGGGATCTCTCATTCAGGAGGATATTACAATTCTAAATATCTATTAGCCAAATAAGGGAGGACCCACATTAATCCAATAAACACTACTTTCCCTCAAATCCCACAGAGATTCAAAGACATTAATTGTTGGGGCATTAACACACCATTTTTCCCACTAGATAGATCAACTAGACAAAATCTCAACAGAGAAAGCACAGATCTAAACAACTGCATAGCTCATCAAGATTTCACAGACATCTACCGAATATTTCAGCCATTAGCATCAAAATACATGTTCTTGTCAGCAGCACATGGAATGTTTTCTGAAATAGACCACATTATTGGTCACATAGCAAACTTGTCCAAATTCAGAAACATTGAAGTTATACCTTGCATTCACTCAGACCACAAGGGAATAAAATTAGATCTCAACACCAAAAGCCATCAAAGAATGTCCTGTAACTCATGGAGGAAATTCAAAGGTTCATGATATTCAACAAAAATGAACAAAGGAATTACCCGCTCCTCTGGGAAACAGCAAAGCCAGTACTCAGGGGGAAGTTTATAGCTCTGAGTTCCCACCTCTACAAATTAGAGAGGTCTGAAACCAACTATTTGATAAGACATCTGAGCCTCATTGAAAAAGAGCAGCAAGATAATCCTCAATCCAGTAGATGGTAAGAAGTAATTAAAATTAAATCAGAATTAAAAGAATTATAATCCAAAAATATATAGAAAGAATCAACAAAACAAAGAGTTGTTACTTCGAAAAAATTAACAAAATGGACAATCTTAGCAAATCTTATCAGAAAAAGAAGAGAACAAACCCAAATAAATAAACTGAGAGATGAGAATGGAAACATCACCACAGAAACATCCAAGATTCAAAACATTATAAGGGAATACTTCTCAAAACTTTATGCTAATAAGTTTGAGAACTTGGCAGAAATGTACCTTTTCCAAGCAAATATTGACATGACGAAACTAAACCAGGATGAGTTAAACCATCTTAACAGGCCCATATCAAGCATTGAAATAGAAACAGCAATAACACACCTCCCATCTAAGAAAAGCCGAGGACCAGAAGGCTTTACAGCAGAATTCTATAAGGCCTTCAAAACACAGCTCACACCAATACTACTTCAACTCTTCAATTAAATTAAAAGAGAAAGTTCACTACCGAATTCATTCTATGAAGCCATAATAACCCTCATCCCCAAACCAGACATGGACTCATCACAGAAAGAGAACTATAGACCCATTTCTTTGATGAACATTGATACAAAACTTCTCAACAAAATTTTGGCCAATTGACTTCAACAATTCATTCAAACAATTCATCATCTAACAGGATACATTTCAGGGATGCAAAGCTGATTCAATATACGCACATCAACAGGAGCAAGGATAAGAACCACATGGTTATCTCAATAGATGGCAAAAAGGCATGTGAGAAGATACAACGCCCCTTTATGATGAAGGTTCTGGAAAAATTAGGAATCCATGGAACATTCCTCAATACAATAAAGGCTGAATATGATAAACCTACAGCCAGCATTATACTTAATATTGAAAAACAAAAGCCATTTCCTCTTAACTCAGGAATGAGACATGAATTTCCAAGCTCTTTACTTCTCTTCAATCTAGTATTAAAATGCCTAGCTACAGGAATAAGACAAGATGCAAACCTAAAGGGGATCCAAATAGGGAAAGATGAAGTAAAACTCTCCCTCTTTGCAGATGTCATGATCTTGTAGTTAGACAATCCCATAGACTCCACTCCCGAATTACTCAAGGTGATTCAAAACTTTGGCAAAGTAGCAGGGTATAAAATTAGCCCTCAAAAATCAATGGCTTTTCTGTATGCCAACAATGAGAAAAGTGTGGCTGAAATTAGGAAAACAATTCCATTCGTAATATCCCTACAAAAAATAAAATAACCAAAAAACTGAAGGACCTCTATGATGAAAACTTTAAAAACATGAAAAATGAAATCAAAACAGATCTTAGAAAATGGCAAAAACTCCCATCTTCCTGGAATGGAAAAATCAACATCTTGACAATGGCAATACTTCCCAAGGCTATCTACAAATTCAATGCAATACCTATCAATATTCCATCCTCATTCAAGAAAATAGAAAAAGCAATCCAATAATTCATAGGGAACAATAAATACCCCAAATAGCAAAAACAATCCTCAATAGAAGGAACAGTGCTGGAGGAATATCAATGCCAAATTTCAAATGCTACTACAAAGCAATAGTAATCAAAATAGCTTGGTACTGGCACAAGAACAGACCTCAGGACCAATGGAACAGAATTGAAAACCCAGAAATGAAACTACAGACCTATAGCCTTCTAATATTCGATAAGGGAGCTAACAAAATACATTGGAAGAAAGACAGCTTCTTCAGTAAATGGTGCTGGCAAAACTGGTTAACTACTTGTAGAAAAATAAAGCTAGATCCTTATATACCACACTGAACCTGAATCAACTCCAAATGGATCAAAGACCTGGATGACAAAGCAGACAATCTGAAAACATTACAGGATGGAATAGGAGAAATCCTAGGTCTCTTGGCACAGGCTGAAATTTTCTTAATAGAGACCTAGAAACACAACAAATCAAAGAAAGTTTGGACAAATGTCATTGCATGAAATTGCAGAGATTCTGTATGGTAAAGGACCTAGTTAGCCAGATCAATAGAAAGCCCACGGATTGGGAGAAAATCTTCATTAGCCATACAACAGACAAGGTTCTCATATCTACAATATACCTGGAACTCAAAAAAATTAAATCCCCCAACAACAAATCTTCAAAGAAACAACTGCCCAATAAATAAGTGAGCTAAAATCTTAAAGAGAATCTTCTCTAAAGAGGAAAGAAGGATGGCCAATAGACACATGAAGATATGGTCAACCTCTCTAGCCATAAAAGAAATGGAAATCAAAACAACATTGATATACCACCTCACTCCAGTTAGAATGGCTATACTCAAGAACTCTAATAACAGCAGATTCTGAAGGGGATGTGGACAGAAGGGAACCTTACTGAATTGTTGGTGGGAGTGTAAACTTGTTCAAACACTTTGGAAAGTAGTATAGAGGTTTCTCAAAAGACTCCACGTAGAACTCCCTTATAACCTAGCAATCCGACTATTGGACATTTACCCAAATGTTCACAAACAAGACCACACTAAAGCTACCAGTACAACTATGTTTATTGTAGCCTTATTAACATAGCTAAGATATGGAACCAACCCAGATGCCCCTCAGTAGATGAATGGATCAAGAAAATTTGGTATATATACACAATGGAATTCTATTCCTCCATCAGAAAGAATGACATTGCTCCATTTCTTAGGAAATGGAAAGACTTGGAAAAAATTATATTAAGTGAAGTAAGCCAGTCCCAAAGAAACATAGGTCCCATGATTTACTATTTTCAATAACTAGTATATGTCTGACTCAAACAGAAAAGCTCAGATAAGTTAGGGAAATGAACCCTGAGATATGTATTCAAACATTTTTACTTTCATTCCATTTTTTCTAGTACATTTATAAGTTTATTTCTTTGTTGTTTTTTATGTCCCTCCCCCATGGTATAATCCCTGCTTTCACTGTATTTTGTATTGTTATAATTTATGGAGGGGAAGGGAAAGAAAATCATTTAGGGATTACAGGTGGAACCATTGCAACAATGAGATGTACAAGTCCTATGTTGAAAATGAACTTTACAACTTTGTTAGGGGGAGGTGGAGGGTCGGGTATGGGATGGGGAGAGGATGGGATGGGAAGGGGAATCAAAGAAGGAGGCTACAATGCTTGATAAGATATGTACTCATTATCTTGCCCATGTAATTTTAACCCCTCTGTACAGTATTTTCACTATAAAAAAATATGAAGAAAAACGAATCAGCTGCTGTGGACTAAAAGTTTACGGTAATCCATCTAAATCGTTGACTGTGCATGAAATTACATTTCTACCATCCCAACTCCAGAGGACCAGGTCTGGTGAAGCATACCTGTCATAGATAGGAGGACCTCGATCCAGCCTAGCCAGAGCATATCTTGAGTCTCTGTTTCAGAAATGCCCAAGACAGAAAGGTGGCTCCTCAGACCCAGGGAGAGGACACAAGTGGGGGGTCATGGTGTCCCCAGAGGGGTGTCTGACCTGGGGTAGGTGTGGTTTGGGGGCAGCCACTCACTTGGGCTTCTGGGAGAACTTGCTGTAGGCTGCTCCAGGTGGGGCGAGCAGCGATGGCAATGGCATTGCAGACACATGGCCTCAGAGCAAAGAACCAGGGCCAGGGAGCAGGTTGGGGCTTTATGCGGCCTGGCAGGGTACCATTGCCGGATGTTTGAAATTCCGCACCTTGGGAAGGAGGGAAGGAAGCCAGGGTGTGTGCAGGCATCTCAATTTCCTTCTATATTCCAAAGTTGCCTGGAGTCTCTTCCTCACCACTCAGCCATTTCTACCTTCCTCAATTGCTCGTAGTGGTGTAAACTAACAGAGGGAATCCTGGTGCTACCAGGCAGCATGGAATGTGGGCGTGGCCACCATTCTTGTATATCATTGGTCAGAAAGAACTATGAATGAATGGGGGTGTGGCCAGAATCCTGTGATGCAAGCAGCATGGGCGGAGTCAAGAAGAGAGCTGCTCCCCCAGCCCTTTTTCCAGGGAACAATGGGTCCAATTCTGTTGGAAACAAGGGGGTGACCTCATTTACCTGGATGGCTTCACAGATTGTTCTGTATGTCTGTTTGTTCCCAGTCCCAGACCTTGTACTCAGGATATGAGCACAGTCTGTGAGCTGCTTTTGATCAAGGCTGGCCTTCTACACTAGAGCCACAGGGGTTCTGGCTTTGTTGGCACTGAACTTGGACTTTCTTGCCTAGGGTGACTTCGACAATGATCCTCCCATCACAGCCTTGTAAGTATCAAGGAGGACTGCTGAGAGCCAATCGTGCCTGCCTAATCATTGGTCTTGTTGATGTTCTTGGACAGACTGGTGTGTTCCCTATGCTCGGGTTTAAGTGGTGGGAGCTGTAGCCAAAAGTTGGAATCTTGGTCCTGCCACCTCCAAATGGAAGGAGATCCTAAGAAACATATTCCTGTCCATATGATTACCAATGGAATATGATGTATGTCATGATTGAAAGAGCAGTTCTTGAATGATTCTGGGATAAAATTATAAACAATTATGTTATAAGACACTGATCGTTGTTACTTAATATTTTATAAGGCATTTAAACAATCACATTAATAAAATGGAGGTATAATGAAATACCTTAGACTTACTATACTATTACATACTATAATGGTGCCATTTTTTCTGCCAAGACTGGGATTGGAACCCGTGGTCTTGGTAACTCTGTTGCACTGTGTGGGAAGGGGAAACTGGCCTCCTAGAAGTCAAGAAATGCATGTCTATTCCTTAGGCCTGAAATAGATCCCCACCACTAGAAAACATCCTATTCATGTACAATTTACATATATGGTTTATATTTATATACATATGTTAACTCCATATTGCATTCAGTGTAGTTATTTTATTTTTTGTTTTATTCATATATTGACCAATTATTTTGACTATTATGGCACATAAAACATTGATTACATTGATTACATAAGATAGAGGTCTGCATATGTATTCTACTTCATACCTGACACCCAGGACTTTCATAGAAAAGGAAAACATGTGTCACCATCAACTTCTTACTCCACAATTCATTTTTGGGGAGTACTGGCATCTGAACTCACGGCCTACAAGCCTACAAGGCCCAATTCATGAATGGGTGAATGTCAGCACGCCATCCTGGGGCAAATTGAGCTGACAGGCTGTTCCCAGGACCTGAGCTCAAGCCCCAGTGGTTAACAAAATAAGAAAATATTGACATTCAGATGGAAGTATGTTAATAAATATGTGCTTTTACAAAGTATCAGAGATGTCTATACATTATTCAGTTATATAGACTACAATCCTACTAATTCCTGGTTATTAATTATGTGTCCATTTAATTAATGTTATTGTTTTCATCCTTATACTATTAATAAAATCAATCAGTGTCCTGAAATTATTGTGTTCCTGTAAGTAATAATATTCTTTTTATGCTTCATAAATATTAAATAAAATCAATTAGCTTCCTGAAATACTTCTAATTTTATAGGAGCATCATTCATGATCAACTCATTGAACCTTGACATTGATAATATTCCATTGTTCTTCCTATGGATGGGTACCATTTTTTTAGTCTCTCCTGCCATTGGTTGGTGTTAGGAGGGGGATTCGAAATCAGGGCCTATGTTGCCATGTGGGCCTATGGCTTCCCAGATAGTCTGCCAGCCTTCAGCATTGCAAGGTGAAGTACCCTTTGCAACAGTGTCTTTCAGACCCATGAGGGTCACCGAGCAAAGGAAGAAAATATAAAAAGGCCACATTTTTTCTGTGCATTGCTTTCCCTACAAGACCTGTGGGTCTAGGATCCCAGAAGCAGCTGTAGATCTACAGTCTGCACCCCGGCCTAGGGTGATTGAAGCTGAGGCAGAGTTGCCACAACCTGATTTCAAGCCCGGTACTGAGATAAAAAAAAAATAAAAAATTTAGCTCCCTGGCTTGCAATTCACACAGTTTATTCTTACTGGCTTTGGATTTGAACTCAGGATCTGGGTAAATCTGCAGCAATGTGGATGAAGGGGAAGATCACTGTACTTGAAGATAAGAAAGGCAGGCCTTTTCACTATCCCTGAATTCAAGCCCCAGCCCTGGAAACATAGTATTTATATATATATTGTAAAGATAGGATTTATATTTACCTATAGATGTTCAGTCCATACATGTTTGGTGTGGTTGTTCCTTGAATTTTTTCTTTTATTTGTTTATTTACCATTGATTGTACTATGATGAAAACCATTCCGTTTATTACATTGATGACATCCTATCACAGAGCATCTAGATTTGTAGAAATGTTCTCCACCATGCCAGGATTCTCAGGATCACCCAGGATATTCAGAGAGAAGGAAAACAAGTTTCACACTTGGCTTCTTACTCTACAACCCACTTGTTGGTAGTGCTGGGATCTGAACTCAGGGTCTAGTAGGACCAATTGTCCAATAAGTCAAGGTGAACACACCAACCTGTGAACTAAGGAGCTAGGCCATTCCCAGGATCTGACATTGATCCCCAAGGTGGTCCACTATAGTCATGAATTCATAATTTAAACATACAATCTATATTGACATTCATGTATCCACAGCATCTTGTGTTTAGTGAACTTCTCCTTATTTATTCTCTTTTTCATGGAGGTATTGTGTATTTTACTAAATATGGTGACAGGTATAACTTTGCTGACATGGATAACAACCTGTTCCTATGGTTATAGGGTTGCCTATGAATTCCCCTTCTTGGTTGAGAATCAGGACTTTCACAGGAGAGGAATACATGTGCAACAACTGGCTTCTGACATCAGGATGAATTTTTTGTCAGTGCTGGGATTTGAATTCAAGGCTGAGTATCTCTGTTGCACTGTGGGGGAAGGGGAAGCTCACCATCCTTGAAGACTAGAATTTCCGGCCTGGTCTAGGACATGATTTGAAGCCCCAACACTGGACAAAATCGCATGCCCACCTTTTTTAAACATAGGATCTTTCTTTACCTACAGGAGTGGTATGCATATTACATTCAGTGTAGTTACTCTTTTTATTTTGTGTCTTGTTCATTGATGTATTGTGCATTTTATTGAATATGGTGACAGATATAACTGTGCTGACATGGATGACAACCTATTCCCATGGCTATAGATTTGCTTATATAGCATTATCCATACTCGATGAGACCCAGGATATTCACAGAACAGGAAAACATATGCAACCTTGGTTTTCTCACATCAGAATGAATCTTTTGGCAGTGTTGGAATTTGAACTCAAGGCCTGTCAGGCCCAATTGGTAAATGGGTCATGTTAAGCACAGCAGCCTGTGAGCCTCTAAGGAGCCAGGGCATTCCTGGGACCTGAGATTGAGCCCTGGTGTGAGGCCAATATAGTCATAAATTCATAATTAAACAAAGGATCTATATTTCCAAACATGGGTGGGCTGCATCTTGCGTTTGGTGTAGTCATCCTGGCTGAGACCCAGAAGTTGTACAGCAAAGGACAACATGTACAATGCCTGGCTCCTCTCATCAGGGTGAATTTTGTGCTGGGATTCGAACTTTGGCCCTAGGTGGCCCAACTGCCCAATCTGTCCACATGATTAAACCAGACTGTGAGCCACTAAGGAGATGGGCTCTTCCCAGGAACTGAGATAAAGCCACAGGGAGGCCAAAATAGTGCTCAATGCATCATTGAAACATGGGATGTATATTCACATCCCTGTGTGGACGGCATCGTGCATTGAGTGTACTTATTGTTTTTATTTTGTATGCTATTCATGGATGTATTATGTATTTTCTTATGTATATAATGAGAGGTATACCTGGACTGACATGGATAACAACTTATTCCCATGACCACAGGGTGGCCCATGCTTTCTGCATCCTACCTGAGACTCAAGACTTGCACAGGAAAGGAACATAGATTCAACAATTGACTTCTGACACCAAGATGAATCTTCTGACAGAGGTGGGATCTGAACTCGTGGCCTAGCATGCAAAATTGGTGAATGGGTCCACATGAGCACACCAGCCTGTGAGCGACAAAGAGGTAGGCGTTCCCAGTACCTGAATTTGAGCCCCCTGGGGGGAGAGTGGGGAGCACAATAGTCATCCATTCATAAGCTGAAGGCAGAATACAAATAAGTACATATTTGTATAGAGTAGGATTGTGGTGACCTGTGATGGAATCCAATCTGTGAGTACCTATATTTGGATCTTTTCTGATGCCTCCATTTCATGTATATGATGATTATTGTCATGCTTCATCAACTCTTCTTTACAAATAATCTATACCCCATGAGTCTTATGTATCATTTCCTACTCACATCATGCACGAAATACTCATTCAAGGCTGAGATCTTTCGCATGCTATGGCTCTTCCTAGGTCCAGAAACGAGTATTTCAGGATTTCGTTTTATTCATTTATTTACCATTTATTTTATCGACTCTGATGACACCTCTACAATTTATTACATTGTTTACATCCTATCACCTAGAATCTAGATTTTAGATGTGTTCTCCATCATGCGTGGCAATGTGAGGATCTGAACTCAGTGCCTAGCAGGCCCAATTCATGAATGGGTGAGTTTGAGCATGGGAGCCTCTAGCCAATGAAGCTGTCAAGTGGTTCCCAGGCACTGAGATCGACCCCCATGTTTGGCCAAAACAGCGATACATGGATAGGCAGACAGTGGTATACAAATAAATATATATTGTTAAAGAGTGCCAGAGCCGTCTATCTATGATTAAATGACACCTACTACATTCCTACCAACTCTTAGGTATTTATTATACCACCATTGAAGGAATATTATTCTTTTCATGCTTAATAAATTATACATTAAGATCAATCAGCATTCTAGGACTATTGCATCCAAATTTAGATGAGATGGATGCATGAACTACTCATTCAATTGGTATTCCCATGCATAGGAATGAGTCTCTTGTGATCTCCTGCCATTGGTGCCAGGACTGGAATTTGCACCCAGTGCTTATGTTGACAGATTGGCCTATGGCTTCACTGATAGCTCACCAGAATCATCAATGGCAAGTCAGGTCCACTTTGCAGCCATATCATTCAGACCAGGATGGTCACCATGCCCCCAAAAATCATAAAATGCCAGCCCTCTGCAGCTCACCACTTTTTGTGTTTTCCAGCTTTTTTTTTCTTCCTGCAAGCCCTCTGGACTAGGATCTTAGGATCGGCTATGGGTCTGGAGACTGCACCCCAGCCTAGGGAGATTCAAGCTGAGGAAGTGTTTCCACGACCTGAGTTCAAGTCCCATAGATGGCTAATAACTAACTAAATAAATAAAAATATTAATTATTTAACTAAATAAAAAAATAAAGCTCCCCGGTTTGGAATTTCTGCCAGTTTTCTTTCCTAGCCTGGGATTTGAACTCAGAGTGTTGGTAAATTTGTAGCAATGGGAGGGAAGAGTTGCCACTACTTGAGTTCAAACCCCGTGCCAACCACAAAAGAAAAACTAAGTCACTGACCTCAGCAGGGTGAAGTAGTTGTGGAGATGGGAGGGAAGGGATGATAGGGGGAAAACAAAGAAGGAGTCAACAATGCTCAATAGGAAATGTACTCATTACCTTCCTCCTGTAACTGTAACCCCTCTGTAAAACACTTTTGCAATACAATAGTACAAAATAAGAGAAACACTGTCATTCTCAGAGATGCACTTTAGAGGCAAGGAAAGGATATCTGAATAGCTGTACAAATTCCACGCTGCTTTTTTTAATGTTCAGTATGGAACTGAGTAAACATAACTGCTTCCATAAAAATAGAAGTCACTGTCTTGGAACTTGGGCCACTATTTCTGCCATTGCTAGGATTTTAGATCACTGTCCAGGTGTTCTCCTTGACTTGAAGGTCTAAAGGACAGTGCCCAGGCTTGAGTTCAAGACACACAATTGGGAAAAAATGAGGGTTCATCAAGGTACTTTTCCTATTTGCTAATTATGAGAACATCCTTTGGAAAATGAACACTGATGTATACCTGAATTGGAGTCAGGGCTTAAGAATCAAGTGTAACACATCCATATGCCCAGCCTCTCAGACTCTAGCATTGTAATCTTGTGTCCTACAGGATTCTTATAGGTCCAATGTTGAAAGGCTTAATATGCTCCCCAAGCCCTTTGTGATAAGCAGTTGACTTGTATTGTCAAGGTCATCACAGTTCTGAACCTAGCAGAACACCAGTAGTTCAGGCCCGTCATCCTACCTCAGGAGCCTGAGGTCTGAAGATCACAGGATGAAGCCAACCAGGGCAGAAAAGTCTATGACACTCTGACTTCCACTTGTGAAAGTTCAGATGTTCAAGAGCTTCCTGTTTTTCCCTTGGTGATGAGAAGTACTTGCACTCTAAATGTTCTTAGAGTTCTTGAGCTATAGAAGCAAGAATGAAACATGATTGACCCATACTTTAGGTTTGTTCAGGCCTATACTTCAGGTTTGTTCGTTTGTTTCTTTCTTTTTTTTTTTTTTTTATTGTAGGAGTTGATGTCTGGGCCTGCGTGCTGTTCTTGAGCTCTTCAGCTCAAGTCTTGTGCTCTACCACTTGAGCCAAAAGCCACTTCAGCTTTTCTGGTTGTCCATTGGAGCTAAGTGTCTCAAGGACTTTCCTGTCCAGGCTGGCTTTGAACTATGATCTTCAGATCTCATCCTTCTGAGTAGCTAGGAAGACAGGAATGAGTGACAAGCACCTAGCTTCCACTTCAGGTTTCTTAGAAGTGAATTGGAGATAATAGGCTAAGGGGACCTTTTGTGTCTGGGATAATTTGGAACCCAGATCCTCAGATCTCAGCTTCCTGAGAAGGCAGGATGAGAGACCTCAGCTACAGACCAGTAGGCTGTAGCCTTTGCTGAAAGGGGGTCCATGGCTCCACGCAGTGGAGCTAGTCATGAGCCCAAGAGGTAAGGGTGAGAGCTTAGGCCCCTAGTTCAAGGTTCATGACTGAGAAAAAACAAAAGAAACAATTGTCTGTAGTAGACAACTCACTAGTCTTCAGTAATACATAATTTTTTCCCTGCCATGGAGACATATCTGAACCTCAATATTCTTGTCTGCATAATCATCTCAGTGGGGAGACCTTACAAGGACCCAATGAAAGAATGCACCTGGTGAAGGACACAGCACATGGCACTCTTTGCATTATTCAGCACACAGCATCCAGTGAAAGACTCAGAACCCAGCACCAATGCAGGACTCAGCACAGTGCACCCTGTGAAGGACTCGGCACATAGCACCATGTGCAGGACTCAGCGCAGAGTACCCTATGGAGGACTCATCACATAGCTCTGTTCCACAAACTGTCATTATATTTAGGGTGCTCTAATCATTATCTCCATTCTTTGAGGAACATTTCACAAACCACAAAAGTTCACACCTAAGTGTTTAGTGGGATGTTTTATTTGGGGGGGCAGAGTTAGTCATGGAGCTTGAGCTTAAAGCTTAGGGATCTTATTGTTCTAACCACATTTGCACAAGGCTAGAACTCTACCACTTTGAGCCATATTTCAAAGAGTCTCACAGACTTCCCGCCAGGTTTTAAAGCCCCAGAGTGGCCAGGATATCGGGGGTATGCCAGGGTAAGCCAGGATGATGGGGGTACCCATGGAGCTGGGTTGCAGCAGTTTATATCTAGCTAAGTCAGGTTAGGTGGCAGCTGTCAGTACCCGACTCCTAACTTGCTCTGTCATGTGGTATTTGAAGTACTGTCCTTATATAATTGCAGTTAGAACATAGTACCTCTTTTTGGCGGCAGTCTTGTGGCTTGAGTAAGGGCTTTGACACTGTCCCTAAGCATTTGTGCTCAAGGCTAGAACTCAATTGATTGAAAGACAGCACACCTTCTGGGTTTTCGGTTTATGTATCACTGAAGAATCGAACTCTGGGCTTCATGCTCACTAGGTGAGCACTTAACCACCAAGCCCCAGTAGTGAACGAGGTATAAATAGATAGAGATTGATATATATAAGCATTATATACAGAGAAAGATGTCTGTATATTATTATTTTATAGATATTACTACCAATTATTACTTATTAAATCATGTCTCCATTTAATGATGTGTCCCAGTTAACAATTATTCAAGCATTAACTAAATTACTCAATATCCTGTTATTGTTTATCATATATGTACATACATCCATACACATAATTTCATATTTTATAGAATGAGACAGATGTCTATATATTATTAAATTATGCATCATGTGTTACTACCAATTATTAGGTATTTATGTTTCCCATGACATTTTTATTCTGGTAATACTTAATAAAATATTAAACTTAATCCACATCCCATAGTTTTTGTTTCTACTTTTATCCTAAAATGATTCACTACTAATTCAATCTGTATTTTATTTATGGTAGTGACAACTCTTCCACCTATGACATTTCTTACATTTATGACATCCTATTACATAACATATAGATTTGCATCTGAATTATACATCTTACCTGTCACCGAGCACTTTCAAAGAAAAAGAAAACATGTGTCACGCTCGGCTTCTCACTCCAAGATTACATTTTTTGGCAGTGGTGGGATCTAACTCAGGGCCTAGAAGGCTCGATTCATGCATGGCTGACTTTCAGCACAGCAGCCTCTAGCCAATTCAGCTGCCAGGCACTTCCCAGTTCCTCAAATCGAACACCATATGATGACCCCATATTGTGCTTAGTGTACCTATTCATTGTATTTTTTGTTTTATTCATTTATTTACCATTTATTTTATTGACTGTTATTACACATGAACTATTTATTACATTTATTACATAGGATATAGTTTTGCCTATGTATGAAACTTCACACCAGATTCCCAGGACTTTCACAGAAAAGGAAAACATTTGTCGCCATGGGCTTCTTACTGCATGATTCAATTTTTGTGAGTGCTGGCATCTGAAGTCACAGCCAACAAGGCCCAATTCATGAATGGATAAGTGTCAGCATGCCAGCCTGATGCATATTGAGCTGACAAGCATTTCCAGAACTTGAGATCCAGCTCTAGGAGTTGACAAAATTAGAACAGATTGACATGGAGATGATAGTACAAAAATAATTATTGATTTTTATAGAGTGCCAGAGATGTCTATACATATTGAGGTTACATTCCTATCAATTCTTGGGTATTTAGTCTACCTCCATGTAATTAATATTGTTTTCATCCTTAATTATTGATTAAATCAACCACTGTCCCGAAACTATTGTGTCCATGTAATTAATAGTATTCTTTGAATGTGTCAAAAATATTCATTAAAATCCATTGGCTTCCTAAAATCACTCTATGTATATAGTAGTATTCAGAAAAATCTACTTCAACCTTGCCATTCATAATCTTCCATTGGTATTCCTATGAATGGAAACGAGACACTTAGGATCTCCCTCCATAGGCCCTTCAAACACAGGGCCTACATTGCCATGTTGGCCTATGGCTTCCCTGGTAGTCCACCAGCCTTCAGCAATGCCAAGTTACCAACATTCTTCAACCAGGTCATTCAGACACAGGATCTCACCTAGCAAATAAAACAACTGTAAAACTGGTAGCCATCTGCAAGTTGCCAGTTTTTTCTGTGTGGCATTAATTACTTTTTGTCTTGTCAGCCTCTGGTTCCCAGGAACCCAGGTTGGGCTGTGGGTCCTGTGGCTTCACCCCAGCCTACAGTGATCAAAGCTGAGGCAGAATTGCCATGAAATGAGTTCAAGCCCTGTGCTTGACAAAAGAAAAATACCTACCTACCTACCTACCTACCTACCTACCTACCTACTTACATACATACATACATACATACATACATACATACATACATACATACATACATACATACATACATACATATATACATACATACATGCATGCATACATACATTAAAATATTTTAAAAATTATGAGGCTCCTTGGTTTGGAATTCATGCCATTTTTTCTGCCAAGCCTGGGATTTGAACTGAGGGTCTGGGTAAATCTGCACCACTGTGAGGATTGGGAAGATCACCATTCCGGAAAAAAGAAAGTAAGGCCTGTTTCTAGGGCCTGAATTCAAGTCCTAGAACTCGAAAAAATAATATTCGTATATATTTTAAGTACATGAATTTTATTGTCCTACACATTTTTACTGCATATTGCAGTTAGTGTATTCATTTTATTTTGTGTTTTATTTGTTTCTTATTTATTTTAGTGAATATGATTGCACATATAATAGTTTTTGTATCATATTACATAAGACATAGATTTGCCTATGCATTCTACATCATTCCTGAGTCCCAGGAATTTCCCCAATAAAGAAATCAAGTGGGACAATTGGCTTTCCACCAGGATTAAGTTTTTGGCAGTTCTGTGAATTGAAGTCAGGGACTAGCAGGCCCACTTCATGAGTGGGTAAATGTTAGCACACCAGTCTGATGCAAGAGAAGTTGGCGGGCAAATTTGAGGACATGAGATCAAGCCCTAGGAATGGCCAATATATAAACAGATAGATGATTAGACTGCAGTGTGTGTGTGTGTGTGTGTGTGTGTGTGTGTGTGTTGTGAGATGCTTTTAATCAGGGCTATCCCTCTACCACTGGAGCTACACAGATCTACTTCTGGCTTTGTTGGCACTGAAGTAGGACAGGGATCTCAAGGAATTTCCTGCCTAGTGTGAATATGACTATGATCCTCTTATCACAGCCTCGTAAACGTCAATAAGGACTTCTGAGAGCCATTGGTGCCTGCCTAATCCTTGGTCTTGCAATTCTTGGACAGACCAGTGAGTTCCCTATCCTCAAGTTAAAATGGTGAGAGCTGGAGCCCACAGTTCGAATCCTGGTCCTAGCACCTCCAAATGGAAAGAGATACTTAGAAACATATTCCAATCTATATGAATACCAATGGAGCATGATGTATGTTATGATTGAATGGGCAGCTCTTAAAAAATTCTATGATAAAATTATACACAATTATATTATAGGACACTGATTGATTTTAATCAATACTTTATGAAGCATTTAAACAATCATGTTCATTAAATGGAGGCACAATGAAATACCTAAGAATTGGGCGTCACATAGTATAAAGCTGCCACTTTTTCTGCTAGGACTGGGATTGGACCTCATACTCTGGGTAACTCTGTTGCACTGTTTTGAAAGGGGAAGCTAGCCTTCTTGAAGCCAAGAAATTCATGTCTGTTCCTTAGGTCTGAAACCTATCCCCAGTACTAGAATTTGTCCTACTTGTGTACATTTTAAATATATGATTTATATTTACATACATAGGTTGACTCCATATTGCATTCAGTGTAGTTATTCATTTTATTTTTGTTTTATTCATGTGTTTGTGGGGCACATGGGCAGCAATGATGGTCCTGAGAGGAAGTTGAGTGGGCACAGCCCAATTGTTTACCTTAAAATCTGATTGGATAAAGCTTAGGTACATGATAGAGTGTGACCTTTACAGTGATTGGTTGGTTCCTTTCCCTCCCCTTCCATGCCTTGCAGTTTTTCTCTTTAAAAGGTGTTTGCTCTGTGGTAATAAATGAGTTCTTGCTTGACTTGACTCCCCACTGTGTCTGAATGTCTCCTGGGCTAAGGGAGACTGGGGAATGGGCGAGTGGCGCACTTACCTTTACTTGGGCCCTATCCATCTTTCGGGGGTAAACAAAGACCAAACATGTATTGACTGTTTATTTTAATGACTATTATGGCACATAGAACATAGGTTACATTGATTAAATAGGATATAGATTTGCATATGTATTCCACTTATACCTGACACCCAGGACTTTCACAGAGAAAGAAAACATGTGTCACCATCAGTTTCTTACTCCATGATTCATTGTTTGGGCATGATGGCATCTGAACTCAAGGCCTACAGGGCAAAATCATGAATTCGTGTGTGGCAGCATGCCATCCTGGAACAAATTTAATTGATAGGCAGTTCTCAGGATCTGTGATCGAGCACCGGGTGTTGACAAAATAAGAACAGATTGACACACAGGTTGTAGTACATTAATAAATACATATATCTTTACAGAGTGCCAGAGATGTCTATCCATGGTTCACTTATATATATACTACATTCCTACCAATTCTTGGATATTTATTATGCTTCCATGTAATTAATATTTTTATTTTTTATTTTTTATTGTGAAAATAATGTACAGAGGGATTACAATTACATGAGCAAGATAATGAGTACATTTTTTATCAAGCATTGTAGCCCCCTCCTTTTTTTCCACTTCCCATCCCTTCCCATCCTCCTCTGTGCCCCCCCACCCAATTCTCCCTGCTCCCTCACCACCACCACCACCCCCCCACACACACCAAAGTTGTAAAGTTCGTTTTCGACATCATGACTTGTACATCTCTTTGTTGCAATGGGTACACCTGTATTCCTATTTAAAAGATTTGTTTTTCTCCCCCTCCACAAATTATACTGACATCAAGTACAGTGAAAACAGGGGTTATACAGTGGGGAAGGGACATACAAAGCAACAAAGAAACATTCTTATGAATTTCTTAGAAACAATTGCATGAAAGAAAAAAAAATTGAGTAGATATCTTAGGGTTCATTTCCCTAACATCACCTTATCTGACCTTTTCTGCTTTACTTAGACATATACTAGTTATTGCAAATAAGGGAAACCATGGGATGGGACACTAGCCTTGAGCTGAAGAGCACCCAGGCCCAGAGTTCAGGCCCCAGGATCCACAAAAATAAATAAATAAATGTTATTATTTTTATATTTAATAAAGTATTAAGTAAATCAGTGTCCTGAAATTATTGCGTCCCTGTGAGAAATAATATTCTTTTAATGTTTCATAAGGTATTAAATAAAATCAATCAGCCGACTGAAATCATGAAGTCTAATTGTGTACAAGTATCATTCATGAGCACGTCATTCAACTATGACATTGATAATATTCCATCATTATTCCTGTGAATGGGAATGAATTTCTTAGGCTCTCCCACCATCTGGAAGTGGCATGACTGTATTCGAACTGTAGGCCTATGTTGCTTTGTGGGACGATAGCTTCTCCAATAGCCCTCTATTAAAAAAAAAAAAATATTTAGCTCCCTGGTTTGCAATTCATGACATTTTTTTTTTTGGCCAGGCCTGGGATTTGAACTCAAGGTTTGGGTAAATATGCAGCATGGTGACGGAAGGGAATCTGAACATGCTTGAAGACAAAAGTCAGGCCTGTTCCCGAGGCCTGAATTCAAGCCTCAGGGCTGGAAAACATACTCCTTATATCCATTTTAAAGATTGGATTTATACTTCCATACAGCTAGTCAGACCATATTTTGTTGGGTGTGGTTATTCATATTATTTCTTGTTTTATTCATTTATTTACCATTTATTTCATTGACTCTGAGGACCCCTCTACCATGTATTACAATGTTTATATCCTATCACAGCATCCAGATTTGTAAATATGTTTTCCATCATGCTTGACACCCAGACTCTCACAGAAAAGGAAAACATGTGTCACACGTGGCTTCTTACTCCAACATTAAATTTTTGGCAGTGCTGGGATGTGAACTCAGGGTTTAGCAAGCCCAATTCATGAATGGATGAGTGTGAGCATGGCAGCCTCTAGCCAATGAAGCTGTCAGGTGGTTTCCAGGTGCTGAGATCCAGCTCCAGGTTTGGCCAAAACAGTGATACATGGATAGGCAGAGGGTGGTATACAAATAAACATATATTCGTAAGGAGTGCCAGAGCCATCTATCTATGATTGAATGACACCTAAGACATTCCTACCAACTCTTAGGCATTTATTATACCGCCATTGAATTAATATTATTCTTTTCATATATAATAACCTATTCATTAAATCAATCAGCATCCTAGGAATATTGCATCCAATTTTAGACTAGACCCAAACATGAACTACTCTTTCAATTGTTATTCCTATGCATACGAACAAGTCTCTTGTGATTTCCTGCCATTGGTATGTGTCAGTACTGGGATTTGAACACCGGGCCTATGTTCACAGGTTGGCCTATGGATTCCCTCATAGCCTGTCAGCCTTCAGATATGGCAGGTAAGGTCCACTTTGCAGCCATGTTATTCAGACCCAGGATGGCCACTGTGCAAAGAAAAAAAAGGAAAACCCTCAGCCCTCTGCAGCTTGCCCCTTTTTGTACTATGCTACGTTTTTTTTTCTTCCTGAAAGCCCTCTGGGCCTAGGAACCCTAGATTGACTATGGGTCCGAGGGTGCCCCACCCTAGGGCGATTGAAGCTGAGGCAGAGTTTCCATGAGCTGAGTTCAAGCCCCATGTTGGCAAAATACAGAATAAATAAAAATATTAATTAATTATTTAGCTAAAGTAAAAAAAGGAATAAAGCTCCCTTGTTTTGATTTTCTACCAGTTTTCTTTCCTAGCCTGGGATTTGAACTCAGGGTCTTAGTAAATATGTAACAATGTGAGGAAAAGTGCAGATTTGGCACTACTTGAGTTCAAACCCCATGCAAATCCAAAAATAAAAATTAAGTCACTGAGCTTGGCCGGGGGAATAGTTGTGGAAATGGGAAGGAAGGAATGGTAGGGGGAAAACAAAGAGAAGGCAACAATGTTCAATAGGAAATGTACTCATTACCATGTTCATTTAACTGTAACCCCTCTGTACAACATTTTTACAATAAAAAAAATGAAAAATGTAGTGCTCAGACAAGCATTCTGGGGTTAAGAGAAAGGTGTCTGATAGATGTACAAAATTCTACACTGCTTTTTTTTAATTGTCAATACGTAACTGAATAAACAAAACTACTTCCATTAAAAAAAAATTAAGTCACTGTCTTGGAACTGGGGCCAGTATTTCCATCATTGCTGGGATTTGATCTCACCATCCAGGTAACTCTTTTGCACCATGGATGAAGGCAAAGCTCACTGTCCTTGAGGAAAAGAAATTCAGGCTAGAGTTGACAGCGTCTGAATGAAGGCCCTGCAATAGAAAAAAATTCTATATATGTGTAATATATGATATATATTTACTTATGTATGTTTATTACATATTATAATTTTTATGATTGATTTTGTATTTATTTTATTTTTTACTTTTCATGTACTTATTGTTTATTGTATTTAGTATTATTATACACATAATATTTAGTACATGTTGCACATCTATTATAAATTTATACACAATAATTTAGGACATTGACTCGTTTTTATTAATATTTTATTAAGTGTTGAAACATGATACATAATTAAATGGAAGCATTTGTCACAGTCTTCACAGGTTTAGGGTCTCTCCTAAATATGAACTTTGTCTTCTTTATCTTTAGAACCTTCCTATAGGAATTTCTTTAGATGATTTTTACTTAGAAGCCTTTTCTTGGGGATAGGTAAGTTGAGGGATAAAATTTTAAGGGTGGGGCTAGAAATATGGCTTAGTGGTAGAGAGCTGGCTCAGCATGCATGAATCGTAAGGTTTGAATCCTCAGTGCCACATACTCAGAAAAAGCCAGAAGCTGTGGAGTGGCTCAAGTGGTACAGTGCTAGGCTTGAGAAAAAGGAGCTCAGAGACAGTATCCAGGCCCTTAGTTCAATCCCCAGCTCTGGAAAAAACAACAGGCCACATGCCTGTGGCTCACAGCAGGAACCCTGCTTCTCAGGAGGCTAAGATCTGAAGATCACAGTTCAAAGACAGCCTAGGCAAGGAAAACCTGTTAGACTCTTACCTCGAATGAACCACAAAAAGACCACATGTGGTGCTGTGGGTCAAGTGGTAGAGTGTTCGCCTTGAGCTGAAGGCCTCAGCGACTGTGCCCAGGCTTGAGTTTGAGACACAAAACTGGAAATAAAGTGAGGGTTAAGCAAATAACCTTTCCTATTTGTTAATTAGGAGAACATTCTCTGGAAAAATGAATGTTCATGTACACCAGAATTGGAGTTAGAGCTCAAGGTTCAAGTATAGCCCATCCATATGCATAGCCTCTCAGACTCTAGCATTATAACCTTGTGTCTGAAAGGTCCAATGCTGAAAGAACTAATATGCTGCCCAAGCCCTTTGTGATAAGCAGTTTACTTGTAATGCCAATGTTATTACATTTCTGAACCTAGCAGAGCACCAGTAGCTCATGCCCATTACGCTAGCTCAGGAGGCTGAAGTCTGAGGATCACAGGATGAAGCCAGCCAGGGCTGGAACGGCTATGACACTCTGACTTCTATTGCTGACAGGTCAGATGTTCAAGAGCTTCCTGTGTTTCCCTTGGTAATGAGAAGTTATTTGCACGCTAAAAGTTCTTAGAGTTCTTGAGTTATAAAAGCAGGCAAGACACATCATTGACCAATCCTGGGTTCACATGAAGTTCTCAGCTTCTAAGTCCTAGCCCTGTTAGCAGGAAGAACTCCAGTGTAACAAGATTTGAAGGCAGAAAACAGTTTCAAAAGCCAGACTAGGTGAAGAGACCTAGGCCTACAGGATTATGAGACAGAATTTACACACTTAACAGGTCAGTGAGCTGCAAAACCACTTCATTCATTCCAGACACTGCCACCAATGAGGGGTAACCTGAAACATTTGACAGAGTGGCTTTTCTCAGCCTCTTCAAACAATGACTAATTAACCTTCCTCCCCCAGGTGAAGGGAACCCCAGGCTATCTTTAGGTTAACAATAGACAGCCTTGCTGTTTGGTCTTAGGGAGTGGGTTTTTTTTTATTGGAAAAATACTGTAAAGAGGGGTTACAATTACATGGGCAAGATATTGAGTGCATTTCTTATGAAGCATTGTAGCCTCCTCCTTTGTTTACCTTCCCATACATTCCCATCCTCCCTGCTCCCCCACCCAATCCTCCCCCCAAAATTGTAAAGTTCGTTTTCAACATGACAAATTGTACTTCTCATTGTTGCAAAAGGTCCACCTGTATCCTTATTTAAACGACTTGTTTTTCCCCTTCCCCTCCACAAATTATACCTACATCAAACACAGTGAAAGCAGGGGTTGTACTGTGGGGGAGGGATATACACAGCACCAAATAAATAATCTTATAATTGCATTAGAAACAAATGCATGAAAGAAACAAAAGATTGAAAATACATATCTTAGGGTTCATTTTCCTAACATCACCTTATCTGACCATTTCTGCCTGACTCATACATATACTAGATATTGTAAATAAGGGAAATCATGGGACCTGTGTTTGTTTGGGCCTGGCTTACTTCACTTAATATAATTTTTTCCAAGTCTTTCCATTTTCTAACAAATGCGGCAGTATCATTCTTTCTGCTGGAGGGATAGAATTCAATTGTGTATATATACCCCATTTTCTTGATCCATTCATCGACTGAGGGGCATCTGGGTTGGTTCCAGATCTTAGCTATGGTAAATAATGCTGCTATCTGCTCACATAAAGGGTATACAAATAGGGAAAGAAGAAATAAAACTCTCCCTCTTTGCAGATGACATGATCTTGTATTTAAAGAATACCATAGACGCAACTCCGAAATTACTCAAGCTTTTTCAAAACTTTGGCAAAGTAGCAGGGTATAAAATTAATCCCCCCCCCCAAATCAATGGCTTTTCTGAATACCAACAATGAGAAAAGTTGGGCTGAAATTACAAAAGCAACTCCATTTGTAATAGCTCCAGAAAAAAATAAAATACCTAGGAATTAACTTAACCAAAAAACTGAAGGACCTCTATGATAAATACTTAAAAAGGAAATCAAAACAGAACTTAGAAAATGGCAAAACACCCCATGCTCCTGGATTAGAAAGATTAATATCGTGAAAATGGCAATACTTCCCAAGGTTATCTACAAATTCAATGCGATACCTATCAAAATTCAAAACTCATTCTTCAAGGAAATAGAAGAGGCAATCCAAAAATTCATATGGAATAATAAATGAACCCAAATAGCAAAAACGCGCCTCAACGGAAAGATCACTGCTGGAGGAATATCAATACCAAATTTCAAACTCTACTATAAAGCCATAGTAATCAAAACAGCTTGGTATTGGCAAAAGAACAGACCTCAGGACCAATGGAATATAATTGAAAACCCAGAAATGAACCTACAGACCTATAGCCATCTAATCTTCGATAAGGGAGCTAAAACAATAGAATGGAAGAAAGACAGCCTCCTCAGTAAATGGTGCTGGCAAAATTGGTTATCTACTTGTAGAAAATTAAGCTAGATACTTATATATCACCCTGCACCAGAATTAACTGCAAAATGGATCAAAGACCTCGGAGTCAAAGCAGACACTCTGAAAATATTACAGGATTGAATAGGAGAAACCGTAGATCTCCTTGGCGCAGGCCGAAATTTTCTTAATAGAGACCCAGAAACACAACAAATCAAAGAAAGGTTGGACAAATGGGATTGTATGAAGTTGCAGAGCTTCTGCATGGCAAAGGACATGGTTAGCAAGATCAATAGAAAGCCCACAGATTGGGAGAAGATCTTCACTAGCCATACAACAGACAAGAGTCTCATATATAAAATATACTTGGAACTCAAAAAATCAAATCCCCAAAAGAAATACTCAAAGAAACAACTGCTCAATAAATAAGTGGGCTAATGACTTAAAGAGAAACTTCTCTGAAGAAGAAAGAAGGATGGCCAATAGACATATGAAGAAATGCTCAACCTCCCTAACCATAAAAGAAATGCAAATCAAAACAACATTGTGATACCACCTCACACCAATTAGAAGGGAAAAAATCAAGAACTCTAATAACAACAGATGCTGGAGGGGATGTGGACAGAAGGAAACCTTACTTCATTGTTGGTGGGAGTGTAAACTTGTTCAACCACTTTGGAAAGTAGTATGGAGGTTCCTCAAATGACTCCACATAGAGCTCCCCTATGACCCAGCAGTCCCACTTTTGGGCATTTATCCAAATGTTTACAAACAAGACCACACTAAAGCTACCAGCACAACTATGTTTATTGCAGCATTATTTACCATAGCTAAGATTGGGAGTGGGTTTTTCACTCTCCATCTGTCAGATTTGAAGGCCCTTCTTCTACCTTTGCCAGTCCATTATCCTTCCTTCATTCTCCACATCATTAATGAAAATCCCCAGTCCAAGGAGAGGTAGAGCCCTTTCTCTTCTGGCTCCAAGCACCTGAGTTAGAAGCTGCCTCTGCCCTCTTGACTCTGGGGCCCTTGGCTGCCTGAGAAGTGGGAAAGATACAGTCTTCCTGTTCTGTGGTTGTGTGAAGACCATGTTGGTGTCCTGACACACTGCACAAGGCCTCATGACTGGGAAGTGTTCCCTTCTTTCCTCCTGACATCCAAGTCCAATTCTGGCTTTTTCTTGAATGTGCTACTGAGGAATCAAACCCAGGGTTTCTTGCATGCTAGACAATCACTCTCTCACTAATCCACATTCCCAGCGCCCTCATCTTTTTCTTAATGGTAGTTTTTACATAATTATGCTTCCATTTTATGTCCCCAATTTTAATTTTCTGAATACTGGTTACTTCTAAGAAACCTGATCTTCTCGTTCCCTCCCTGGTTTGTGAGTGTTCCTGCATTGGCCTCATAATAAAATGTAAATAAAGCCTGCTGAGGGTGACATGCTTTAGGCAGATGGCTACACAGATTGTTGTGTATGTCTGTTTGTTGCCACTCCTGGACCTTGAACTCAGGATCTGGGCACAGTCCATGAGCTGCTTTACTTAAGGCTAGCCCTCCAACACTGGAGTCATATGGCTAACCTTCTGGCTTTGTTGGCCCTGAAGTTGGACAGGGCTCTCAAGGACTTTTCTGCCTAGGGTGACTTTGACCATGATCCTCCTATCACAACCTTGTAAGTATCAAGGAGGACTTCTGAGAGCCACTGGTGCCTGCCTATTCATTGGTCTTGTAATTCTTTTTTTTTTTTTTTTGTCGGTTGTGGGGCTTGAACTCTGGGCCTGGGCGTTGTCCCTTAGCTCTTCAGCTCAAGGCGAGCGCTCTACCACTTGAGCTACAGCACCACTTCCGGTTTTCTGGTGGTATTATTGGAGATAGGAGTCTCACGGTCTCTCCTGCCCGGGCTGGCTTTGAACCGCGATCCTCAGATCTCAGCCTCCTGAGTAGCTAGGATTACAGGCGTGAGCCACCAGCGACCGGTTTGGTCTTGTAATTCTTTTTTTTTTGTTTTAATTGTATTTTATTTTATTTGAGAACATACTGTACAGAGGGGCTACAATTACATGGGCAGGATAATGCATACATTTCTTACCAAGCATTGCAGCCTCCTCCTTTGTTTACCCTTCACTTCCCTTCCCTGCCTCCCCCCTCCCCCCACCCAATTTTACCCCCCTCCCCCCACCCAATTATACCCCCCTCCCCCCCCCACACCGACATGTAACCTGTTGCAACAATGAGAAGTACAAAATGTCGGTCTTGTAATTCTTGAACACACCAGTGAGTTTCCTATCCTCAGGTGGGAGCTGGAGCCCACAGTTCGAATCCTGGTCCTGCCACCTCCAAATGGCAGGAGATCCTAAGAAACTTATTCCTATCCATATGAATACCAATGGAATGTGATGTATGTCATGAATTAATGGGAAGTTCTTAAATGATTCTAGGACAAAATTGTAAATAATTAGATTATATTACACTGATCAATTTAATTAGTACTTTATGAAATATTTAAACAATCACATTCATTAAATGGAGGCATAATGAAATACCTCAGTATTGGGTGTCACATAGTATAGAGGTGACATTTTTTCTGCCAGGACTTTCTTTAGTTAATTTTCATATCCCATTTTCTGAATGTAATTTGGTATATGAAACTAGGATATATTATATATCAATTATTCAAACAGTTTTTATCAGAAATGTTTATAGCAAAATAAAGAGACAAATCCAAATTATATATATTTTGAAGACAGTTCTTGGTTAGTCCTCTTCTCATATTCCTCATTCCCTTCATGAGAATAATACACATTGTAATGTAATGCTTAGAATGTTTCTGTGAGATAGGTTGACTTTAAACCAGTGAGTTACTCTATGCTGCATTTTGTTTACTTTATATCCAGAAAAGCAAAATTCTTACTTTATCGTTTTCCTTATGCTTTATACTCAGATTTAATCTCTGATGGGTGACAAATAAAGATATAAACATTTTTTAACAGTGGCAAAATTTAGGCTGGGGAATCTAGGTACAATGTAACTCATGCAGATAGGCCTTATAAGTAATGAGACCCTGGTATCAAAATGTTAACCAATGCTTACTGGTGTCATGCTTATGAGATTTTGTGTATTATAAACAGCGGTTATTAGAATGTTTTTGGAATCAAAATCCTTTCATGGGTTAGGAACAGAAGAAAGCCATTACACACAGAACAAAATTTAAGGAGGAATTCAAAATTAGTTACCAAGATATACATCATGTAACACAATATTTTGAAAATGCAAACTAAAGGAAATAATTTATGAGAAACATCAACATGTACAATAAACACAGAATCACTATGACTGATTTTTCTCTTATCCCAGTTGCAATACGGATTACATAATGACTTTTCTCATGATAGGTTTAGTTAAGTCTTGATATTTAGTTGGAGAAGTTATGTTCTTTCATATATTCATTTTTCAAATCAAAGAGGAAATGAATTCCATGCCAGACTCAACATCCATAATAATGTTACAGATGTATCCTGCTACTTTGCCAAAGTTTCAAATCAGCTTGAGTAACTGGGGTCTTTTTTTGGATCTAAATAAATAGGTATGCAATTTTGTCAGTACTAGAACGATTTTGACCACCATTTGTTAAGCTATTATTTTCCAAAAACTATTTCTCTCTTTTCATGAGATTTTTAATTTCATTTATATCATGTGTTGATGTTCTCCTTTAGATTACCCACATTCAATCTTCTACAAAGTGTAATTTGGAATAGTTTGAAGTATATTCACTCTTGTACACTGCTCAGATTATATTAGTTGCATATTTTTTCTTGTTAAATCAGTAGGAAATAGTTCTCAATATGGATAATATTGTTCTTATTCATTGCTTTTCTGAATTCCCTACACAGAGGGAAGAGATGGTAATTTAAGGGTCCCATAGCTCATGAGGCATTAATGAAACAAAATGGAAAAAGAGGACATATTTATTGCTACCTCAATTATTCTGAAAAGCTGCAATGTCACATCATTTGATTCCGATTTCCATTATTTGTATACTTAGTGTCATTAAGTGACTAAATGCAAAATGAGCCAGGTGCTGGTGGATTATGCCTGTAATCCTGGCTATTCAGGAGGTTGAGACTAGAGGATTGTGGTTCAAAGCCAGCCTGGTCAGGAAAGTCCATGAAACCCTTATCTTCAATTAACCACAAGAAACCTGGAAGTGGTGCTTTAGCTAAAGTAGAGCGCTCAACTTGAGCTGAAGAGCTGAGGGACAGTGCCCAGGATCAGAGTTCAAGCCCTAAGACCAAGAAAAAGTGCAAATATGACTTTAAGTGTCCCCAAAAGGAATGATGAAGTCAATAGTAATCTTGCCAAGCAGAGAAAATAATTTTAAAATGATTCAGTGCACCTATATTTACTGAGTTATTTAACGTATGGATCCTTTGCTGAATATATTTTCTTCTTTTACAAATTGTCAATTATTAACCTAATAATAAACTTCATCTAGTATTTCTTGGTTCAAAAGAGAAGTCCATAAAGTTGATGTCACTTAACTTTCTTACTGTCTTAGTTCAATGCCAAACAAGACAGGAGAGTATGTCAAATTCTTATCTGTAATTAAAAACCAAAAAAGCCAGAAGTGCAGTTTTGGTTCAAACAGTAGAGTACTAGCTTTGGGGGCAGGTGGGCAGGGACACTGTACAGGGACAGGGTCCAACACAAATTAAACAAATAAAACAAACACCAGGTATTTCTTTGGGAGCCTCCTTAAAAGGAGTACTGGTCTGAGAAGAGGCTGCTTTTGCTGATCATACTCACTGGATACTGCTTTTTTGGAATCCTTATTGCTATGGAAAACTCTGGACCAGACTAAAGGAATTGATAACTGAGTCCTGCAACAAGAAAATCATCTCAGGAGTGAAACATCCATGCATAAGACACTTTAAAACATCCATGTCTTTGTTTCTTTGCAGCAGAACACTTTTAAAACAAATATTTCCTTTTGTTCTATGCTAGCCTTCAAATGGCATATTGTTTCCTTTTGTAATACTCTCAATCATAAGTTCACAGACAAGTTTTATATGACTAAAGAACACACTCTAAAAGTCTTTAGCCCCCTTATTAATAGGGCAGTTGTTTCTTTGTAGATTTGTTGTTGGGGAATATAATTTTTTATGTTCCAGGTATATTTTATTTTTTTTTTTTTTAAATTGTATTTTATTTTATTTGAGAACATACTGTACAGAGGGGCTACAATTACATGGGCAGGATAATGCATACATTTCTTACCAAGCATTGCAGCCTCCTCCTTTGTTTACCCTTCACTTCCCTTCCCTGCCTCCCCCCTCCCCCCACCCAATTTTACCCCCCTCCCCCCACCCAATTATACCCCCCTCCCCCCCCCACACCGAAATTGTAAAGATGGTTTTAACATGACATTTTGTACTTCTCATTGTTGCAACAGGTCCACCTGAATCCTTAAACGACTTGTTTGTCCCCATCTCCTCCACATGATATACTGACATCAAATATAGTGAAAGCGGGGGTTACACTGTGGGGGAGGGACATACAAAGCAACAAAGAAATAATCTTATAAATGCGTTAGAAACACATGCATGAAAGAAACGAAAACATTAAAATACATATTTAAGGGTTCATTTTCCTAACATCACATTATCTGGCCTTTTCCGCTTGACTCATACCTATACTAGATATTGCAAATAAGGGAAACCATGGGACCTATGCTTCTTTGGGCCTGGCTTACTTCACTTAATATAATTTTTTCCAAACCTTTCCATTTCCTAACAAATGGGGAAATGTCATTCTTTCTGATGGAGGCATAGAATTCCATTGTGTATATATACCACATTTTCTTGATCCATTCATCTACTGAGGGGCATCTGGGTTGGTTCCATATCTTAGCTATGGTAAATAATGCTGCAATAAACATAGTTGTGCTGGTAGCTTTAGTGTGGTTCCAGGTATATTTTAGATATGATACGCTTGTCCGTTGTATGGCTAGTGAAGATCTTCTCCCAATCCGTGGGCTTTCTATTGATCTTGCTAGCTTTGTCCTTTGCCACCCAAAAACTCTGCAATTTCACGCAATCCCATTTGTCCAAACGTTCACTGATTTGTTGTGTTTCTGGATCTCCATTAAGAGCATTTCAGCTTGTGCCAAGGAGACATATGTTTTCTCCTATTCCATCCTGTAATGTTTTCAGAGTGTCTGCTTTGACTCCGAGATCTTTGATGCATTTGGAGTTGATCTGGTGCATGGTAATATATAAGGATCTAGCTATAGTTTTCTACACGTAGTTAACCAATTTTGCCAGCACCATTTACTGAGGAGGTTGTCTTTCTTCCATTCTATTTTTTTAGCTCCCTTTCCAAAAATTAGATGGTTATAGTTCTTTATGTTCATTTCTGGGTTGTCAATTCTATTCCCTTGGCCTTGGAGTCTGTTCTTCTTTTAGGACCAAGCTGTTTTTTTTTTTTTTTTTTATTGTGAAAATACAGTACAGAGAGTTTAAATAACATAGGTAAGATAATGAGTACATTTCTTATCAAGCATTGTAGCCTCCTATTTGTTTCCCCTTCCCATCCCTTTCAATCCTCCCCAGATCACCCCAGCGAATCCCCCTTATCCACCTGCCCCCTCACACCAAAGTTGTAAAGTTTGTTTTTCGACTTAAGGACTTGTATATCTCATTGTTGCAATGGGTCCACCTGTATCCCTGATTTAACGATTTGTTTTTTCACTTCCCCTTCTCAAATTACACAAACATCATATACAGTGAAAGCGGGGCTTATATCATAGGGGACGGACATACAAAGGAACCAATAAATAATCTTCTAAATATTTTAGAAATAATCTCATGAAAGTTAAAAAAAACATTTGAATACATATCTTAGGGTTCAGTTCCCTAACATCAACTTATCTGACCTTTTCTGCTTAACTCAGATATATACTAGTTGTTGCAAATAAGGAAAGCCATGGGACCTATGTATCTTTAGGCCTGCCTTACTTCACTTAATATAATTTTTCCAAGTCTTTCCATTTCCTAACAAATGGGGCAATGTCATTCTTTCTGATGGAGGCACAAAATTCCATTGTGTACATATATGACATTTTCTTGATCATTCATCTACTGTGGGGCATGTGGGTTGGTTCCAGATCTTAGCTATGGTAAATAATGTTGCAATAAACATAGTTGTGCTGGTAGCTTTAGCTTGGTCTTGTTTGTGATCATTTGGGTAAATGCCCAAAAGTGGAATTGCTGGTACGTAGTGGAGCTCTATGTGGAGTCTTTGGAGGAACCTCCATAGTGCTTTCCAAAGTGGTTGAACAAGCTTACACACCCACCAACAATGTCCACATCCCCTCCAACATCTGTCGTTATTAGAGTTCTTGATTATAGCCATTCTAACTGGGATGAGGTGGTATCTCAATGGTGTTTTGATTTGCATTTCTTTTATGGCTAGAGATGTTGGGAATTTCTTCATGTGTCTATTGGCCATCCTTCTTTCCTCTTCAGAGGAGTTCCTCTTTAAGTTTTTAGCCTACTTATTAATTGGGCAGTTGTTTCTTTGAACATTTGATGTTGGGGGATTTAATTTTTTGATTTCCATGTATATTTTAGATATGAGACCCTTGTCCGTTCTATGACTAGTGAAGATCTCCCAATCCTTGGGCTTTCTTTTGATCTTGCTAGCTATGTCCTTTGCCATGCAGAAGCTCTGCAATTTCACACAATAGTATTTGTCCAACCTTTTTATGATTTTTTTTTGTGTTTCTGGGTCTCTATTAACAAAATGTCATCCTGTGCCAAGATTACCTAGGGTTTCTTCTATTCCGTCCTGTAATATCTTCAGGGTGTATGCTTTGTCTCCGGTCTTTGATCATTTTGGAGTTGATTCTGGTGCACGGTGATATAGGATCTAGATTTAGTTTTCTACAAGTAGTTAACCAGTTTTGCCAGAATCATTTACTGAAGAGGCTGTCTTTCTTCCATTCTATTTTTTTAGCTCCCTTGTCGAATATTAGATGGCTATATGTCTGTAGGTTCATTTCTGGGTTTTCAATTCTATTCCATTGGTCCTGAGGTCTGTTCTTGTACCAGTACCAAGCTGTTTTGATTACTATGGCTTTATAGTAGAGTTTGAAATTTGGTATTGATATGTCTCCAGCACTGTTCTTTCTCTTAAGGTCGTTTTTGCTATTCGAGGTTTTTTATGTTCCATATGAATTTTTGGATTGCCTCTTCTATTTCCTTCAAGAAGGAGGTAAGAATATTGATAGGTATCGCATTGAATTTGTAGATAGCCTTGGGAAGTATTGCCATTTTCACGATGTTAATCTTTCCAATCCAGGAGCATGGGAGGTTTTCCCCTTTTCTAAGTTCTGTTTTGATTTCCTTTTTTAAGATTTTAAAGTTTTCATCATAGAGGTCCTTCACTTCTTTGGTTAAGTTAATTCCTAGGTATTTTATTTTTTGAAGGGCTATTACAAATGGAGTTGCTTTCCTATTTTCAGCCACACTATTCTCATTGTTGACATACAGAAAAGCCATTGATTTTTGAGGGTTAATTTTATACCCAGGTACTTTGCCAAAAGTTTTGGATCACTTTGAATAATTTGGGAGTGGAGTCTGTGGGATTCTTTAAATACAAGATCATGTCATCTGAAAAGAGGGAGAGTTTTACTTCTTCTTTCCCTATTTCAATTCCCTTTATGTTTGCATTTTGTCTTATTGGTGTACCTAGGCATTCTAATAATAGATTGAAAAGCAGTGGAGAGAATGGACAGCCTTAACTCGTTCATGATTTTAGAGGCAATGGCTTTATTTTTTCACCATTGGGAATAATACTGGCTGTAAGTTTCTCATATACAGCATTTATTGTATTGAGGAAGGTTCCATAGATACCTAATTTTTCCAGAACATTAATCATAAAGGGGTCTTAGATCATGTCAATTTTTTTCTGAATCTATTGAGATAACCATGTGGTTCTTATCCTTGCTCGTGTTGATGTGATGAACTATGTTAATTGATTTGCATATATTGAACCAGCTTTGCATCCCTGAAATGAACCTTGTTTGATCGTGGTGTATGATTTTTTGGATGAAGTGTTGAGGTCGATTGGCCAAAATTTTTTGAGAAATTTTGCATCAATGTTCATCAAAGAAATGGGTCTATAGTTCTCTTTCTTTGATGAGTCCATGCCTGGTTTTGGGATGATGGTTATTATAGCTTCATAGAATGAATTCGGTAGTGAATTTTCTCTTTCAATTTCATTGAAGAGTTGAAGCAATATTGGTGTGAGTTTTCATTTGAAGGCCTTGTAGAATTCTGCTGTAAAACCATCTGGTCCTTTTCTTAGATGGGAGCCCGCTTATTGCTGTTTCTATTTCAATGCTTGATATTGGCCTGTTACTATGGCTTATCTCATCTTGGTTTAGTTTCCCCATAATGCTATTTGCTATAAAAAGGTCCATTTCTGCCAAGTTCTCAAACTTATGCGCATAAACGTTTGAGAAGTATTCCCATATAATGTACTGAATCTTGGTTGTTTTGTGGTAATGTTTCCATTCTCATCTCTGAGTTTATTTATTTGGGTGCGTTCTCATCTTTTTCTGATAAGATTTGCTAAGGGTCTGTTTATTTTGTTAATTTTTTCCAAGAACCATCTCTTTGTTTTGTTGATTCTTTCTATGGTCTTATTGGATTCTAAATAATTTAAATTCTGATTTAATTTTAATTATTTCTTTCCATCTACTAGATTGGGGTTTATCTTGTTGCTCTTTTTCAAGGAGGTTCAGATGTCTCATTAAATTGTTGGTTTCAGATCTCTCCATTTTGTTGATGTAGGAACTCAGACCCATACCTTGCCTCTGAGTACTGCCTTTGCTATATCGCAGAGGAGCTGGTAATTTGTGTGTACATTTTTGTTGAATATCATGAATGCTTGAATTTCATGTCTATTCACTTCCATGACCCACTGGTGGTCCAACAGTGTTGTTCAGCCTCCATGTGTTACAAGACTTTCTTTGGTGGATTTTGGTTTTGAGTTCTAATTTTCTTCCTCTGTGGTCTGAGAGAATGCAAGGTATAATTTCAGTGTTCCTGAATTTGGACAAGTTTGCTTTGTGACCTTAAATGTGTTCTATTTTGGGAAATGTTCCATGTGCTGCTGAGAAAAACGTGTATTCTGATGCTGCCTGTTGAAATATTCAGTTAGATGTCTGTTAAATCTAGTTGATCTATGCAGTTTTTTAGGTTTCTCTGTTGAGTTTTTGCCGAGTTGATTTATCTACTGGGGAGAGTGGTGTGTTAAATTCCCCAACAATTAATGTCTTTGGATCTATGTGGATTTGAGGGAAAGTAGTTTTTCTTGGATAAATTTGGGTGCTCTGTTGTTTGGAAAATAGATAGAATTATTAGAATTAGAATTATAATATCCTCCTGAAGGAGGGATCCCTTATTAGTATATAGCGAGCTTCCTTATCTCTTCTCATTGATTTTAATTTGAAGTCTTTTTTATCTGATATGAGGATTGCAACACCTGCCTTTTTTATGGTGGCCTTTTGCTTGGTAGATTTTGTTCCAGCTTTTAACATTCAAAATGTGTTTGTTTTTATGTCCAGGATGTGACTCCTGAAGGCAACAGATAGAAGGATTTTGCTTTTTAATCCAACTAGGCAGTCTATGTTGCTTGATTGGAGAGTTAATTACGTTAATGTTGAGAGGTAGAACTGAGAGGGATTTGGAAGTTCTTGCCATTTTATCCACCTTCTTGGGATTGTGGCAACTGGGTTCTTCCTATGGTTCTTGGATTCTCAGTTTGGGTGCAGTTTCTTGGCCTTTATTGTGGTCTTGTTGGTTTGCTATGTGTAGGATATCTTTGAGTATCTTTTGTAGGCCTGGCTTGGGAGAGATATATTGTTTCAATTTTTCTTTGCTATGGAAGGTTTTTATTTGACCTTCAGTTATGAAGTAGAGTTTAGCTGGATACAGGATTCTTGGCTGATAGTTGTTTCTCTTTACAGCATTGCATACACCATCCCAAGCTCTTCTTGCTTTAGTTGTCTCTGCTGAGAAATCTGAGGTGATTCTAATCGGTTTCCCTTTATTGGTGATTGATCTTTTCACCTTGACAGCTTTGAGGATCTTTTCCTTGGTCTGAATTGATCCTTTACAGATTATATTGTGTTGGTGAGATGTCCTGTTCCGGTCTGGTCTAGTTGGAGTTCCAAAAGCTTCTTGTATCTGAATAGGCCTATCTTTTTGCATGTTTGGGAAGTTCTCTGCTAGTATTCTGTTAATCAAATTTCCTATACCATTAACTTCTCTCTCTAGGTGTTCCTCTATACACATTATCCTCAGATTAGGCCTTCTGATGATGCCTTCCAAATGTTGAATAGAGCTGTCATATTTCTTGGATTTGTCTTGGATGGTTGTATGTTCTTTCTCTATAATACCTGGGCTGTGTTCAATCCTTGAGATTTGATCTTCTGCATGGTCTAACCTATTGTCAAGACTTTCTACGTTGTTTTTTATTTCTTTTCCTTCTAATAGGTCCGTTTTGATGGCTTCAAATTCTGTGTCAGAGCTTTTCTTAGATCTTCTAATAACTTCTTTACTTCCTTAATTTGGTGTTTAGTGTATATTCTCAAATCACTTAGTTGATTGGTTATGCTTTCCTTGGACTGCCATTCCTTCTGTTGGGCTCCATTCAGCATTCATTTTGTGGTCTTCCTGACTTCTTTCAGCTCTCTGTTTATGGATTCCATGAATGCCTCTATCGATCTTAGTCTATTCTCATCCCGATCTCTCACTTCCTATATTTCTCTTTGATTAGCTTCCTCACGTTCACGCAATTCTTGTAGTTCTCTTTGAGTGTTCTCAGCCTGCTCATGCCATTCCTGACTTTCTCTTCGTCTGTTCTCGGCCAGCTCACACAATTCCTATCTCTTTGACTGATCTCAACTTTCTCACGCAATTCCTGTCTATCTCTTTGATCTCAACCTGCTCAGGCAATTCCTATTTTTCTCTTTAAGTGTTCTCAATCTGCTTATGAAATTCCTGTATCAATCTTTGAGTAGCTTCCTCAGGCTCATGACACTCATGTATTGATCTTTTTTGCCTTCTCTCTATCCTTGTCATGCTCACACTCAGACCTTTGCATGTTTTCACTCTATTCATTTACCCTGTTTACCTAAAGTGTTTGTAGAGCTTTTTGGGAACTCACCCCTCTGGATTATTTATTATCTGTTCTGTCCCCTGATTGTCATGAGTGGGAGTTGACATCCCCAGACTTGCCATTTTTCTTGTGTTTTTCCGGTTTGTTCTGCCCATTTGGCATGAAAGTAACACCAGTTTTGTGCTAGAACACTGTTGTAAGGTAAGCATCAACCAAAATCTGTAGTTGCACAGTCAAAAGTCTGCAGAGACAATCTAGTTCAAGAGATACAATCTATTCAACATCAAACAACTATGTCTTAATTGCCTAAGAACAGCAAAGAAGAATTTTACAACCAAAAATGATTAGGCTTAGCGAGAATGTGGGGGGAAAAGGATTAGAGGGATGTGAGAAGGAGAGGGAGAATGGACTTAACCAAGTTCTGATCTCAAAGAGGGAAATGGATTGGACAGAATGATAGCAGAGAGAGAAAAAAAGAAAAAGAAAAGAAAGAATAAAGAAATAAAGAAGAAAAAGAAAAAAAGAGACAAAAAAAATGGAAAACCTAAAATTTAAAATTAAAAAGTGGAACCCTTAAAAACTGAAAGTTTGAAGAAATAGTATTCACAGAAGAAAGGGGATGGGATAAGAGAAGGGGAGGGATAGAAAGGAGACATGAAAAACTAGAAAAATAAAAATGTTTTAAAATATTTTATGGGTATAAACAGGTAATACTGCTATTAAGGATTTTACCTCTAAGATTATGAATTGAGTAATAAATTTCTGGATTAAGTGTGTACACGTTGGGGGATAAGATCTAATAATTGACGACATCTAGATCTGAGAATGAGCAGAACAGCAATTAAGTCACGCAGAAAAGAATAAAATAGAAGTGAAAAGAATGAGAAAAGAAAGGAAGAAAGAGGGCTGGGAAGGTGGCTCAGTAGTAGAGCGCTTGCCTTGCATGCATGAGGCCCTGGGTTCGATTCCTCAGCACCAGATAATCAAAAAGAAAAAAGCTGGAAGTGGTGCTGTGGCTCAAGTGGTAGAGCGCTAGCCTTAAGCTGAAGAGCTGAGGGACAATACCCAGGCCCAGAGTTCAGGCCCCACGACCGTACCTAAAAAAAAAAAAAAAAAAAAAGAAAGAAAAGAAAGGAAGAATGAAATAGGATCAAAAGATCAGTAGAGATAAACACACACACACACATATACACCTAAAATAAAAATTATATGAGGATGAAAAGAAAAAATAATAGAAAACATAATTTAAAAACAATTAAAAATTAAAAATAAGGTACAAAAAATTTCTTTTTGGGGGCGGGGTATGGGAAGATTCTGTATCTCCCTTGTGTTAGTAACCAGTCTCTAGGTGGAGTCTCTGGTCTGCCTGTGGTATTTAGTTTTTCTGTGGCTTGATTGGTAACTTAGGTTAGTTTGGGCAAGCAGAAAAATGTGCTGCTTTACCCAGGATTTTGTGATCCTCCTCCCAGGCTAGTTTAGTAGGAGGAGATCTGTTTTGAGTATTGCAAAAGAGGGAGATGGCTGTTTATTCTAGTTTGGAGATGCTGTGCTGAGGCTAAGTTCTGGGTAGAGTTGAGGCCTTTCAGCAAACAGTAGCTTTTCCATGAGGGGCTAGCTTGAGACACTCACAGAGCCCAGCCTGGAGCCCTTCTCAGGGTTTATGTTTACAGAATTTCAATTGATTGTCTAGGCTGCTGTAGGGAGGGGCAGTGTCTGGCTCTGTTTACCCAGTGAAGAAAGCCACTCCTGAGGGTGAATTTTTCTCTGCCTGCCGTGGGTGACTTTTTCCTGGGTGGAGTTGAGCCTGGCAAGTCTGGGCAGGTTCCGGTGACCAGCTAAATGACTCTTTTGTTTTCTCCCAAAGCCTGAGTTCGCGCTAGCAGCTCAGCCAGGCCTTTGCCAATATCAAAGAGGGAGATCTCTGGTAGTAAGGTAGGGAATGGGTGGCCTTCCCTCCTGTGCTCTCTGAGAAGGAGTGAGGATGTCAGGCTTCTACTCATACTGCCAGAGTGTTAGTTCCTGGGTCGTCTCTGGTCTGCGATCTGCAGGGTGAAGATATCTGCTCCTTCTCAGTTCTTGCTGGTGTTGAGTAGAATCCACTTGCCCGCTGCATCTGACACTTCTGTCCCAGACTCTCTGTGTTGCAGGTATGGCGGCTACAACCACTGCCACAGCATCCGCCACTGTCGCGGCTGCTGGCAAGTGCTCAGATCTTTCTCCTTGCTTGGATTTTCCCCCTTTAGCCAAACTTTCTGTATTGTGATGGCACATTTGGTGTAATTCTCTGGCCTAGGACTGTTCACTGGAACACTAAAATTTCTTTCTATGTGAGAGCTTGTTTAGCCTCCAGCTTCACCAGGACATCTTAGTGCTTCACATTCTTACATATGTTTTAACATTGATGCATCCAATGACAATGACACATTGCTTCAGTCACCCTTTTGATGACTGAAAAGAAACCATGCTGCAATCTCATTCTATGGAAAATTTGTGCTTTTAAATTCTTTTAGATTTAAAATTGATGTGGGAGAATGAACATTCTGCATACAATTTTATATTTTCCTAATTATTTTAATATACTTTCCAATATTATATAAGCTTAAAACATTACTACTTATTTAGTTTTAGGATTTCGAAAATGGCCAGAGTAAAAGTTCTATTCATTCACAATTTTAAGACAATAGAGTGTCCATTATGACCAAGTGAGAAATTTTACACTTTTTATTTGTCGTCCTTAAAGGTTGTGCTGGGGAATCAAGTCCAGTGCTTCATGTGTCTTAGTCTACTCATGCCTCTGAGGCTGATGTGACCTGTGCTTTTATTTTAACTCAATTGGAATAAAGAAAAATTTCACTAGGAAGGTAATTACTTGGTTATTTTCTCCAATATCTTTCGCATACATAAGTAATATAATTCTACACTGAGAGAAAATGGTGTTCCCATTAGCAGTAACTGTTTATTTTTTGTATCCCCACTCTTCAGTAAGTCTTGCCCCTTTCCTATTCTCCTGTCCCATAAAACTTGACTAGATCCACTGGAAACCCTCTTCCAGTCAGCCTCCTTCTAAAAAAGTCCAAATTTAACTAACATACCACCTGGTAGTCCTGCTATAAATTTTCAAATCCTGACTGCCACCAGACTCCTTCCTAAAAGCTCTCCTTTGCTACAGGAAAAGCCTTCTTCTGCTCCACCCCTTCCTGGAATCCCTGCTCTGCACCCCAGAAACCAGGCCATATCCATATCTTCTCCCTCTATGTCCTGCTTTGATGCACCAAGAACCCCACCTAAATCAGGTTCCTCCCTTGAATCCTCACTTCATCCACCAGATACCCCGCCCATAACTACTCTATTCCCTCATAGTCCCATTGCTCCCATATTCTAGTACCTCCAAGCTCCTACTTCCCTTTCATACCCCACCCCCAAACAGACTGCTCCCTCAAGCCCCTCCTGGTTTCATCAGAAACTCCACCCATAACTAGCCTACTTTTAAGTGGGCTAACCACTCAAAGTCAGCCCTGAACCTACCTCTTCCCACAAAGCCCATCATGCTACACAAAAAACCCTCCACCTTCGTTTAACTGCCCTTGAAGCCCCACCTAGCGTGGCCAGAAGCTTCTTACACAGCCCATCTCCTGCCTGTAAAGCCAGCCCTGCTCCACCCCAAGCCCCTCCACCTCCCAAATCTACTCTCTCAATGCCCTACATTGTTCCCCAGATAAACCCAGCCCCTATTGGATCCTCCCTCAGATCCACACCCTATTCCACCAGATTCCCTGCCCATAATTACCCTACAACTTTGTAGACCTTCCACTCTTTCTCAAAGCACCTCCTCCAATTAGCCCCATGGCTCTAAGACCTGACCTGCTCCAGAAAACCCCCACCACACTATCCCATCTCTCGACACCCAAATTGCTCTACTGGAAAACACTGCACCAGTTAGCCTCACTCTGGAAGCCTCACCAGGCTCAACTGTAAATCCCTGTCCCTCCAAAGTCCCTTTTTGAAGCTTGTCTTGCCCTACTGGAAACCCTGTCCAAAGTCCTTGTCCTGCCTTGCAATACGGAAATCCTTACCCAACATTACTCTTCTTTTCGAAGTGGTGCCTGGCTATACCAGAAACCCTGTCCTAACTAGTGTAGTCCACTGGATCCTATCAGTGCTCTCACAAAGCCCTGGTCCTGAATAACTCCTTTATACATCACGACTACATCTTGCTCTGCCAGAAACCTCACCTCCACCCTAACACACTTCCAAAAGACCTGACATTCTCCACCAGAAACCCTGCCCTTTATTAGCCCACTTCTTCCTAGCACCTCCCTGCACTCTCAAGGCCAGACCCCGAAAAGCCTCTCCCTCATAGCTCCGCATTCCTGCACCAGAAACCCCACCTTCTGTCAGCCTCTTGCCTCCATTTCTCGCCCTGCCTTGTGGGAAATCCCACCCTACATATCCAACAAGGGCTCACAGTGCTCCGCCAGAACCCCTCCTCTAAGTAATCTCTTCTTTGTAGTCTTGTTCTTTTCAAAGCTCTGCCCCAAACAGCCTCCTCTCCAGTGACCGCAACTTCTTCAACTGAAAACCCATCCACCTGCCAGTCTCCATCATAAAATCCCACCTACTCCACAAGAGACACAGTCCCTAATAAGTCTAGTCCTTCCAGTCCCTTCCCTGCTGTCTCAAAGCCCTACACAGACTGGCCTTCAACCTCAAAGCCCTTCCCTGCTCCACCACAGAGGATGTGCCACAACCAACAGCTCCTTTGTACCAGATAGGGCTCCACCAGAAACCCCACACCACCTCATCCATGAAGGTCCCACCTAGTAACTTTTAGTACAAATGTGATTTTATACTAGTCATAGAATTCATACTAATCAATTTGATAAGAAAGCATCATTAAATAAAGACAACAAAAATTAGATAGCTATTAGATGCCTTAGTCTACTTTGGGGTTCTGTTACCAGGCAGATACACATTGTGCAAAAATGTGTGAAGATGATTCCTCTAACTGGAAAGTATTCATTGAAGTATCAGTAAGGTTTCATGGGTGATCATTTTATTTCTAGAAAATTCGTGAACATTGGTGCTCATTAACTTCAAAAATATTAGTTATTATAAATCCTCTGGTTTTGTTGAGGAAAGAGTATTAGTATGTAAAATGATGACTTTCAAATCATCTCTCTAATGAATAATTTTGGAGTTGCTCACCTTACTATGTACCAGAGTTTTTAGTAACAGAAATTGTCTATCAGAATCAACTTTGATTTTCTTCCTTCCACTAAAGTGCCCTTTGGAAAAGATTGAAGTGTGATTACACAGGTAAAATGCCAGAAATAAAAACATGTTTGAGATTATAACAAAATTATGATGAAGATCCCACTCAATGTGCTTTAAATTTTCTAACAAAAGTAACTTAAGCATATTTAACTGCAGACTTTGTGAAGACTAGAAGACAAAATTACAAGAAATGTTAAGTTATACCATGGTTCTGAAAACAGAACAAAACCAGGAAAGACAACATAATGAGACAGAAGGGAGTGAGGAATGTGTACAAGTGATATAGAATGTAAAACATACACTGAATCAGGTAAAAATAATTTTGGTCATGAGGCCTGGTCGTTCAATATATTTCATTGTAAATATTGTTCTTTGTTAACCTGTGACTTAATATAGATCTCAGCAGGGATCTGTCCAAGTAATTGTGTAATTAGTCAATTTCATCATTGCAAGATCGTCAGGATGGTAAACTCCCACACACCTTAACATACCTGCAACAGCACTAGACATACACTCCTATTGGTCCAACAGAGTAAGCCAGACCTGTAGTTTACCAAAGCTTTGTTTGTGGTATGCTATATATTATTCAGGCTTGATGAAAATTGTCTCTACCCAGAATTAAATGATGACATTTATAGCTAAAATAATTTAGGGTCATTATTAAAATCTAAAACATGCTGAGTTTTTTTATTTATACCTCTCCTTTTCCCTTTCTTTTTTCCTCCCTTCTTTCTTTTCTTTCTCTTTCTTTCTTTCTTTTTTTTGGGGGGGGAGTCCGGTTGTGGGGTCTGAACTCTGGGCCTGGGTGCTGTCCCTCAGCTCTTCAACTAAAGGCTAGTGCTCTACCACTTGAGCCACAGTGCCACTTCCGTCTTTTTTTCTTTTTGTTTATGTGGTGCTGAGGAATCGAACCCAGGGCCTCATGCATGCAACACAAACACACTAGCACTGAGCCACCTTCCCAGCCCCTTTTTATTTCTATTTTCTTCCTTGTTTGCTTTCTTTCTTTCTCTCTTTCTTCCTTCCTTCCTTCAATTCTTTCTTTCTCTGTCTCTTTCTGTCTCTTCCTTCCTCTCTCTCTCTCTCTCTCTCTCTCTCTCTCTCACTCTCTCTCTGTCTCTGTCTCTGTCTCTGTCTCTGTCTCTGTCTCTGTCTCTGTCTCTGTCTCTGTCTCTGTCTCTGTCTCTCTCTCTCTCTCTCTCTCTCTCTCTCTCTCTCTCTCTCTCTCTCTCTCTCTCTCTCTCTCTCTCTCTTCCTCTTCTAGGAAATGTATGAATTTAGATATTTCGTTTGTTGAACAAGTATCCTACCATTAGAACATCCTTTTTCAATTTAGTTACTTTGCTCATTGGTTATCAATTTTGCTGAGGGCTGAACAGAGGCTAAGTTACTCACTTCAGTCTGCCAAGTAGCTGGGATCACAAATGCATTCCAACATGCCAAGCTTTAGGATGATATGAGACTCTTATTACTTTCCTTGCACATTGGTTCTGAACTGTGATCTTCTCAAATTTTACCTCTTCAATTAGTGATGTGTGTTCCAGTAGCCTGCTCTCGGTATAGAGTGTCTAAATGAAGTATTGAAGGCAATTTCAAATTAATCTCTTTTTCTTTGCCAGTCCAGGGACTGTTATAGTTTTATTTCTATACATTTTTTGTGTATATGTGCACATTAGCTTAAAAATGTTACATTTTTCCCCTTTGTTTCTTTTTTCTTCTTGGTCATGGGGCTTGAATTCTGCGTCTGGGCATTTTCCTAGGGCTCTTCAGATTAAGGCTAGCACTTTACCACTTGTGCTATAGTGAAACTTCCCGTTTTCTGGTGGTTAACTGAAGAAAGTTAACTGAAGGTAAGATTGTCAAAGATTTCCTCCAGGACTAGCTTTTTAACCACCATCCTCAGACCTCAACTCCTGAGTAGCTAGGATTAGAGGCATGAGCCACTGGCACACAGCTAAATTGTGACTTATTTTAAGTTCTATGATGATTTATTTGAGGGAGTAGCATGAGTGTGTAAAAAGTTAACTTTCAAGTCATCTCTCTAAATAATTTCAGAGTTTCATTTTCATAATATTTATTGCAGTGATTAATGACAGAAGCTCCCGAGGTAACAGATTGATCCTTCATATTCTCTTTCCCATAGGTACTATTAGAAGAGAATGAGTGAGATCTAAGTCTAAGACAATATGTACTTGAAATTATAAAAAAATATTTTGATGGTACATAAAGAGCCAGATAACAAAATGTGCTTTTCATTTTCTAAAGAAAGGAATGTCATACAAATATATTTATTGTCAGGCTTTTTTATCTGAAAAACAAAGAAAAAAACAATACCTTAAAAAAGTTGAAAACCATGTAAGTGTGATATAGCATTGGAGACTTTAACACATGAATTGGTTCAGGTAAATAATTCTTTGGGAAAGATACCTGTTCACTAAATTTATTCATTGTAAATTTTTTATTTTTATATATTATGTTACTTAATATATATATATATATATATATATATATATATGTGTGTGTGTGTGTGTGTGTGTTGTGTGTGTGTGTGTGTGTGTGTGTGTGTATCTGTCTGGTGAACTGTATGGTTAGGTAATTTCATCATGTCAAGTTCATCAAAAGGATGCACTTCCATAAGCCTTAACAAACTTGCAACAACACTGCACATGCATACTTATGTGTTCATCATTGTAAGCTAGACCTGTGTTTTACCAAAGCTTTATATATAGTTGTGTTATTTTTTCATTTAGGCTTGACACAAAATGTGTTTACCCCTAAAAATAGATGATGGCATTTATAATCACAATAATTTAGTGTAAATCTTTACATTGAACACATGCTCAGTATGAGTGGTTCTTTCTTTCCTTTTCTTATTTTATCTTTAGGAAGTTGATTTGAGTTTTGATGTTTTGTTTGCCAGACAGGTATTCCACCACTGGAGTCACTCCACCAATCCTTTCTTGTTTAAGTTACTTTACTCATAGAGTAATAATTTTTGCACCCACCCCAAAAAACAGGAATCATGATTGCATTCCAATATCCCTACCTAGTAGGTTGATACGGGAGATACTTTCCTTCCTAGACTGATTCAGAACTGTGATCCTCTCAAATTCTACCTCTTTAGTTAATGGTTGTGAACTCCAGTTCTGCCTACCTCTAGAAGATATGACAGAAATAAATGATTACAGGTAATTCGAGTTAATCATTGTTTAATATAGGTGATTTGATATTAAAATGTAAGATAAGTTGAAAAGAAAGAAAGGAAGAAAGAAGGAGAGAAGGAAAGAAAGAAAGAAAGAAAGAAAGAAAGAAAGAAGAAAGAAAGAAAGAAAGAAAGAAAGAAAGAAAGAAAGAAAGAAAGGAAGGAAGGAAGGAAGGAAGGAAGGAAGGAAGAAAGAAAGAAAGGAAAAAAGGAAGGAAGGAAGGAAGGAAGGAAGGAAGGAAGGAAGGAAGGAAGAAGGAAGGAAGGAAGAGAAAGAAAATGATTGAAAATGATTTTTTTTGAATTCAGGAATCACATGGCAGAGGTAATTCCTGTATTTTGTATTAGGTCTGCCCCCAGGCCATGCAGACCCTTTGCAGACACCTTCCCACTTCTTGACTAAGTTTTCACCCTTTAAGTGTTACCTTTGTATTTGGCACATCTGGAGGCAGCCACCGTCCCCTCCTGCTAAGTCACAACCTGGTCAGCCTGGTCACATTTTCCATCTAACCAGACTTGAGTCCCAGGCCTTAAAGTCACATCAAGATCCAGTGTGGCCAGAGTTTTCCCCCACCTGGCCACACCTCGTCCCATACTTCACCTGGATATGTCCTCGCCCGAGGTTAAGTCGCCCAATTTTTTTGTACATGCCTTTCTACCATGTATGGCATGGGCAGCAGTTCAGTAAATAAACTACTTACCTGACTGAATACAGTGTGTTGTTCTCTTCATTGACTACCCATGAAACTCACCTAATTAATATGCTTTACTCTTAAGGGTTTCTAGCTATGAATCCATGGATACTTTTGTGACACATGTGAATTAAGTATCTCCAAAGATATGTACTGACTCATCATTTAACAATATAATTCTGCCTGGAATCTTTTTTTGGGGGGGGAGGTCAAGTCATGGGGCCTGAACTCTGCCTAGGCACTGTCCTCAGCTCTTCAGCTCAAGGTAAGTGCTCTACCACTTTTGCCACAGTGCCACTCCCGTTTTTTTTTTTTTTTTTCATTTTGCTTATGTGGTGCTGAGAATCGAACCCAGGGCCTCATGCATGCAAGGAAAGCACTCTACCACTGAGGCACCTACCCAGCCCCTGCCTGGAATATTTAATAGCAGTTTAATTAACCATAAAGTATATTTTGTTTGCTTTTCTTTTTTTTTTGTTTAAAGTAATAAAGGAGTTGGTGGGACAATCTGAAAGGATCTCTGGCTTCATATTTTCACATCACTCTGGCTACAATCTGTGTGCTACCAGCTCTGATTGTGGGATTTGAAATTTTGGAAAGAAAATGAACATCATAAGGACCCATGTCTTCGGGATTTCTCAGATTCTTTTTATAAATGTAATTGTTACTAAGGTATATACAGTGAGGTTACCATTTCACAAGAAATTCAGACATTTAGATGTTTATTTATATTTTTGTCGGTTGTGGGCTTGAATTCAGGGCCTGGGGACTGTCCTTGAGACTCTGTGCTCAAGTTAGGTAGCATTCTACCAATTGAGCCACAGAGCCATTCTGGCAAGTGAGCTGTTAAATGGAGATAAGAGTCTTAGGGGGACTTTTCTTCCTGGGCTGGCTTTGAACTGCAATCCTCAGATCTCAGCAACATGAGTAGCTGGGATTACAGGCATGACCAACTGGCACCTGCCTTGATATTGTCTTTTTGTGTGTGTGTGAAAATACCGTAGAGAGGGGTTACAATTATATGGGCAAGGTAATGAGCACATTTCTTACCAAGAATTGTTGCCCACTCCTTTGTTTCCCCTTCTCATCCCTTCTTCTCTCCCTGCCACACACCTCCCCTACCCCCCATTCCCCACTCCCCACCCCCCACCACCGGGCAAAGTTGTAAAGTTCATTTTCCGACATAAAGTCTTGTACATCTCATTGTTGCAGTGGGTCCACCTGTATCCCTAATTAAAAAAAAAAATGTTTTTTCCTTTCCCCTCCACAAATTATACCAACATCAAATACAGTGAAAGCAGGGGTTATACCGTGGGGGTGGGACATACAATGAAACAAATAAATCATCTTATAAATATGTTAGTAACAATCTCATGAAAGAAAAATAAAACGTTTGAATCTTTATCTTCTGGTTCATTTCACCTAATATCAGACGTATTCCATCACGCAGAGCCAGGGGTTGGGGAGAATTGCAGGTAAAACTACACTGGTCTTGAAATTATGTCCCAAACAGGTAGCTTTACCTCCAAAACATTGTTGTATTCCGTTTCACTTTGAAGTAGTGTTTGTATACACTTAGAGATACAATGATAACACACTACATGTGTAATATATAGAATAGTAATATAATTAGCATGTTGATCTCCTAAAACATTGAAGCTAATGTAGTTTGGTAACCTCCTGAGTCTGCTAGTTATTTTTTGGAATATACAATACACATGAATACATTGATAATGTGTACTAGAAGATTGGAAGTTGATAGAGATAGAAAAGTTAGACTATGTGTAATATCTATCTATCTATCTATCTATAGATAGATAGATAGATATAGATATATTGCTGCTCTGAAGAACATTATCATATTCACCATGATAATACCACCATTTATTCACCATGGCAATTTTCCTACAGTGTAGAATTTTCCATTTCATAACCTGCCATCTTTTATCCTTTTAACATTCTCCTTATAAGTATGAATATTTTCCAGTTTCTTATAATGTTTTGAAATTATTAAGAGGGAATTTAAATATTTGTAGGGTCTACTGAAATTATCTCATATTGTTTGGTTTTGCGATGCTAAGTCATTAAGACCAAGTTTTCCTGAAATTTATGCTAGCAGACTATATCACTAAATTGTATTCTAATTAATTCTTATTATTGTATTTTAATATAGGGGACTATATTTGAGACATTTTTATGATATAGAGTGTTTTATGATATAGAGTGTTGTGGAGGTGGACTAAAACTTGCAACCCCACTGTCTCCCGTAACAATGCTTTATCACCAGGTTCTGGAGGCTCATTTTTATAACTAGCTAATCAGGAGGTTGAGACCTGAGATTTGGTTCAGATAGCCGGAGCAGGAAATATTATGAGTCTCTCCTCTCCAGTTCACTACAAGAAAGCTGGCAGTGGAACTGTGGCACAACTGGTAGAGCACTACACTCAAGGGCTGAGATCTGAGGATCACGGTTCAAAGCCAGCTCAGGCAGGAAAGTCCATGAGACTCTTATCTCCAATAAACCACTAGAAAACCGGAAGTGGTGCTGTGGCGGTAGAACACTCACCTTGAGCTGAAGGGCTGACGGATAGCAACCAAGCCCAGAGTTTAAGCCCCATGACAAGCAAACCCAGGGCCGATGAGATCCCCTGGCAGAGTATTGGAATAATTGCTATCTTTCTGAGACTGTTTCACTGGGGTCTTATCAAAGAAACTTGGCTTGACACAAAGAAGTGCACTCCCCGGCTAATTCCTTAGTACTGGGCTGCCAGAATATTTCATTTACCTCATAAATTAGTGGAGGCTTAGCAATTTGCTTGCTGAGAGATTAGGTTTAAAGGAATGAGCCAGTGGCACCCAATGTCCACCCTAACCTAGGAAATCACTATCTTGGTGGCTTTTGAAGTAATATAGACAGAAGAAAGGATGCAACTTGAACTTAAATTTGGGGCCTGAGCATTGTCTGATTTGTTGCACTCTACCAATTGAGCCCAAGGTCGAGTTCTGGCATTTGGCTGGTTAATTGAAGATAAGTGTCTTTAGAATTTTACAAACTAGAGAGGGTTCAAACTGTGATCCTCAGATCTCACCCTCCTGATTAGTACGATTAAAGGCATGAGCCATTGTGTATTTATTGGGACAGATGCACAAAATTTCTAGGAAATTGTATAGGCATAACTCTACTTTTTGTCTGTCATGTTTACTTTACCATGTGGGACATAGCCAGTCCCATTTGTGTCCTGTTAGTTCATAAAAGGAGAAGCATAGAGTTAATTTCAGAAATGGAGAAGCATAGAGTTAACTTCCTACTCTTCTCCCATTGGTAAAGATCCTTCTACCATAACTGGGAGGAAGATGAACAAGTGAAAAAGTAAGTGGATGTTGGCACAAAGAGAAGTTTTTGTCCTTGAAAACTTGGTATTTTCAGGTTTGTGAATCAAAGTCAACTTTCTTCTTTGCACACCAATTGTGATTTTCACCAGGGAGCTGAGGCTTGGCACTTCAGTGAATAGCAGATTACACAGTTATGGATATGCTTGTGGGTTTGGATTCTCATGGATGACAGGGAGGGCTGTGTATAGCAAATCTGATCCAGTGGGGAAACAACTTTTTCTTCCTATTACAGGGAGAATTTTAGGGGATTATATTTGAGACATTTCTAAAAGTGGGTTGTGAGGAGCATGCTGCTTGCAGGAGTCTCTTCCCACTTTCCAACATGCAAGTCCTGCCAGAAATAGGCTATAGTACAAGACTCAGAATGGGGAGTGTGGGCTCTCATGTTCTTTGTCATCTATCATGTTCTTTGTCATCTATGTTTTGTTCCATCCTCCCTATGTGGATTGACTTCTACTCTGATCCTTTCTATGAGCCCAAGAACCATGACACCCAAAAGAACTTACACAGTATGTCAAGCTCAACATGCCCTCTTCCGACCTGCTCTTCTATTATGTATTCTTCTGGACTAGCTGGAGGAACCCATGACCTATGAGACCAAGAAAAAGAGTAAGAAGTCCTTGTTTAGATGCCTCATGAGTAGGGATGGAACCTGTGTCGCTAGGGATGGGCCTGATTGGCCAAGAGCCCTTAGTACTCCCCAGCTTGGCAAAATGTCCTTTTATGGATATTCTAGGCCAGGTAATATCTGTTCTCCTTTTGAAAGAACTTGGAAGTAGCCACTCATTAGAAACACCCTAACTTCTCATCAGTTTTCAGTCCGAACTCAAATCCTACAGCTTCCCGCATTTGGTCCTAATGGAAGTTTAGTCACACCTTAACTTCTAGTGTCTACTCTAAGACTCCTGTACCTCTTTCCATTCTCAGGTTTGCATCACCATAGAGCAGCTCCTGATAAAGAACCCATCAGTGATGTCGTCTATGGTGACTGATGGAGATCAGAATCCATCCCTGATCTCCAGAAAGCATGTGAACCTAGCAGTTTTTTTTCAATTTGTAGAAAGGCCCAAGTAGATTTTGAGTCCTGTGGACATCCCACTGGTTCTGAACCCCACATGTGATTCAGGTGTACCTGTACATACCACCAAGGAAGAAGATGATCCAGAATGTCTCCCACTGATGTTCACAATCCAGCTAGATCAGCTCCAAACCGATAATAATAATAATAAAAAAAAAAACATGTCATAGTGTTCAGGGTAAATGTGTGCTAATGGAAAATGACCCAGGTCTATGTTCAGAAAAACCAATAAGTGAGGTCCAAAATCTAGATTCAGCTGAGGAAAGGGAATCTTTTGTCAAAGAATTCTCAGATCAATCTCTCCTCGTGCAGCGGATCCAATTTCCAATTTAGAAATTAGAATCTGTCCCTACCTGGACTCAGGAAGAAAATCCTGTCTTTAGTGAGGAAGTAGATCCCTTTGAGGACTCTGAGGCAGAATTTCTGCCTGAAGGCAATTTAGAGGCCAATCTAGATTTCGAGATTCCTTCTTCCCTTTCTGAGAAAATCTTCTTTTTCTTTTTGTCCTGATTTTTGTAAGAGGTTCATTGTATTTATTCTTCTAACTTTATTAAAATGTCAATGTTTTTGATATATTCTAGAATTCTTGAATCCTAAATGTTTCTTTTTAAATCTGCAATCTGAAGCATCGTGAATATGGGTTCTGTGAGATGGAAAACACAGAGTGACAGGGGGCTGTACAAGAGATGTTACTGGACATAATGGGAGATGTTAAATGCGCAGGGAATGGCAATGAAGCCAGGCCATGCCTGTATGGGGTTCTAAGGTGGCTACAAAAGGTTTAGGACATAGCAGATCAGATGTCCTAGAAAACTATTCTGTCAATTGGTACAAATGCCACAATAATTATAGTGGTATGTGGGACACGCTTTCAACAGTGCGTTCCAATCTGTATATATCTTCATTGTGCTTTGGGCAAATATGGAAGAAAAATTTGGCTCCAATAATATAAAAAGTCTACTTAGGGCTGAAAATATTTGAAAAAAATATATAGGAGATATGTATACTGGAAAGTAAAAACAATCATCAATAAAAGAAGGCTTACAGATGTGAACAAACACAAAATCAGGAAGAAAAAACACAATTAAATAAGTTATATGCAAATACATGTTATATTCTTTATGTTATATAGAGTATATTATATGATATATAAGATTTAATATGATTTTCAAATTAAAAAGGCACTTAAATTTTTAGTCTTGAGTATTTTTTTGCATAAAACTTTAGTGTAATTATTATTGGGGAAAGAAGTGATATAATTTGATTATAATTTTATGAATATATTTGTGTTTCTAGATACAACACTGATTATAAATAGATGAATAATCATATACATATATTTGTATATATCTATGAAGTGAATATAATGAAAGTGAATATTATGAAACTGACTTCAGTATGTATAAAAAAGTTGAGTCCATGAAACTCAGGCCTGTAATCCTAGTGATGTGGGAAGCTGGGTTCTGAGTTCTAGTATTTCTAACCCCAAGCCTTAGATTTTCAGAGGAGGCCTGTACCGCCAGTGTAGCAAAGAGACACATATACAGTGGGATCACACTCCCTGACCTCAGAGGAAAGTCAGTAGAAATCAGGACAAGCCTCTATCTTATTACATTCTACTCAGTTCCTGTACCAAGATGGCCACCTGTAGAACATCAAATGGAAAGATGAAATTCCCTCCAAAAGGTTCCAAAAATAGACTTCTGAACTATAGTCTCTGACTATATTGAATTAAAACTTACTTCTGTTCCCAAGCTGCAAACACATTGAAATATGGCAGGCCTCAAGCCAGATGGTCAAAGACACAAATACATAAAATTATATACTCTGTTTCAATAATTCAATGACAAATCATCAAAGGCATGTCTTCAATTTTTCTTTTGTTTAAAGGAATTGGACACATCCTCTGAGTTTATCAGGAACTGGTGATAGTTTGGTTGCTGAATTGTTGAATGCACTCCTGGGCAAAGGAGACATATATCTTGGGGAAATCATGTGGGGGTTGGTGTCCTCACACAGCTTCACAATAAAATGGCCATAAATTCTGTGATGTCACAGCAACTTTGGCCATAGCAGCAAATAGGTGTTAGGCACTGATTTGGCCCTGAAGTGGACTCAACAACACCAAAAGGTACAAAGAATAAGAGGGAATGACTACTAGCCAACAAACTTCAGCTTGAAGAGCTGTCCTTACCAGAAGCTAGGATAAATTGAGTTGGAGAAGCCTGATCTCCATGTAAGGCTCCTGAGCACTAAGGACTAGGCACTATTAGAGGTGTTGGAGAAACAGAAGTGAATGTGGCTCTCTTCTCACCAATTTCATACTGGAAAGAAAACCAGAAATCATAATGATAATTTCTATAAATCAGAGACATGAAATTGGTGATTTTGTGGCAACAACTTAACATTGAGGAGGGATGTTTATATGAGAGCAATCATCCAGGCAATTATCTAGGAGCAGGCACTTCAGGCAGTAAGAACAGTAAGTACATCCCCCATTGATGGGAATGGACCTGACTTGTTTCAGAAAAGGAAAATAGCACTGACATGCTTGCTTGTGAAATAAGAATGGAAAGGTACAAAGAAGAAAAAAGAGATCAGAAATTAAGATAGGAATAAATTAGATAGATATTGGATGATGTCGGTTACAAGAAGAAAAGTTCTGATTTTAGTTTAAATCTGACATGACCCACTGGAACCAAAATTCAAAAATAGTAGTGAGACACAACTGATTCAGTAAAGAATACTTTTAAAATGTGAATCTAGCTGGGCTCTTGTGGCTCACAACTGGAATCCTAGTTATGCAGGAGGCTGATATCTGAGGATCAGGTTTAAAGCAAGCCCAAAGTGGGAATTTGGTAAGATTGATCTCCAATTAGCCATGAAAAATATGGACATGAAGCTGTGTGTCAACTGGTAGAGCACTAGCCTTGATAAAGAACTAAGGGACAGCACCTGGGCCCTAGGTCCAAATCCCAGGACTTCACAAAACAAAGAAGCCAACAATTAAAATTTGGTGTGGTCATTATTCCTTAGAATTCTAATTCAATATATTTGGTATGAGCCTTGGAAATTTTATTGTTAGCTAATGCTCTCCCCGGATATTTTACTTCATTAACAGCTTTCAAAGTCCTGGCATCACCACTGTCTCCTCCCAGTTAGCATAGCAGTCTACCACTGGAAATTTGAAGATATATTTTATTAATCATAAGAATTCTGATCATTTTCCACATACATCAAATGAGTAGTAGCCACATTCCACTACTACGAATATTTTTAATCATCCTTTGATTTAATAAGCATTAAGGCTTAAAAATTCTAGCATGGTTATCAAATTAATTCAATAGTCATCATTCTTCCAACCAAATTGTAACATATGTTTATAAAAGGAGAGACTATATGAAAGTGTGCACACAACTTCTAACTATAATACTCTCAAGAAGTAAGGTTTTACAGAAATGTCCTGATTGCTTTGCCAAAGGAAAGGATAAGAGATTTAAATAAGCGACCTAACATCTCAGAAGGAAAATGCTATTGGCTTTAGAACAAATTCATTTGCCTAGAAGTGAGAAAATGAGTTTAGAAATGCCAGAGGCAAAGGGTATTATTCAAATTACCTTATCATGAGGTACAAGCAGCCGTCTAGATCAATCTTCCAGGGAAAAAAGCAATGAATGAAAAGCAATTAATGCTTCTAAAACAAGGCAGATGGTGGTGGTTCATCCTTGTATCCTAGCTACTTAGAATTCTATGATGAAAGGATCTCAATTCAAAGCCTAGCCTGGAAGAATACCTTTCTCTCTGCAACCAGCAGACAGAAGCATGAGCTCTGTGCCTGAAGCCCAGATGGACGGCTTCTGCCCATAGACATCCAGATACCAAAGACCACCCCCATCTGAAATATTATCAAAGACATTCAAATAATATCTCCTGTTTGGGAGATAATATTTAAAAGACGTATCAAAAACATTTCATGAGTTCCTGTTAAAAAAATTCAGAATGAAAGTGGAAATATGTACTCACTCACTGAAAGGTAAGTAACTGACCAGAATGATGTTAATGGGGCTAGAGGCCCATTTGGTAACTTATCCACTCAACCATCTTTCCTCACAACTTGTCAGACATCCTGAACATTCAGGTTTTTGAATGCAAGGAATGTGTGTGAGCATGTAGCTTCTGGAAGTAATCATCAAAAGCTAGGCACTGGAAGCTCAGGCCTGTAAAACTAGCTATTCAGAACCCTGAGATATGAGAAACTCAGTTCAAAGCCAACTGAGCAAAAAAGACTCTTACGACCAATTAAATAGTAAATGAAGAAAGCTGAGCTATGCTTCAAATAGTTGAGTGCGATCATCACATACAAAAGCTAAGGGACAGAATCTAGGCCCTGAATTCAAGCCTCAGTACTGGCTCTCATACACAAAATACTCATGAAAACACCACAGTATATGCATATGTTAGCAAGGAATGTAGATGAATGGGATGATGACATCATTTACCTCACCTTAATCTCAAGCATTCTGTACAGGGTTGCTCAGTCTGTGAAAAGCCCTAGGTGAAATCTTTCCTCAAAATCAGTACATACATCCTCATTTCCCTCAGCACATTCACACACACACACACACACACACACACACACACACACACACACACACACGCATAAAGGCTATATTTTTCTTTTTTAAAGGCTATATTTTTCTAACTAATTTTGAAATATTTAACCATACATACATGCTTCAGAATTAATTGCCCTTGTTTAAGTTTCATAGGGAGCTAATATATCCAGGTTCTGGCTCATTCTTGTAATCTTAGCTGCTCAGGAGGGTGCATCTGAGGATCACAGTTTGATGCCAACCCAAGCTAATAAATCATCAATATTCTTATCTTCAATTAAGTAGCAAAAAGTCAGAAGTGGAGATGTTGTTTGAGTGGCACAATGACAGCATTGAATAAAATAATCTATGCGAGAGCTCCAGACACTCAGTTCAAGCCTGAGTTCTGTCCCACTAACACTCCAAAAGCCACAAACCTCCAAAACACCAAATCAAAAATATGTCAAAATATTTTGCAACTTTTGAAGCAAAATCTAATTAGGGAACATAGTTTCTGGTTTGTTGAAGATTTGGTGGGGAAAACCCAAATTCAACATATGTTTAAGTGATTTAACGAACAAGCAACCAAATAAAATTTCCCAGTAAGGAATCTTCCTTAGTATTCACTGGGAACCCTGACAAAGGTATATTTTTCTATGCTTTTTGAAAATCAATGTTTTCTTTTTCGGTAAAGGAAATAGTATAAACTTTTAGTATGTGTTATAGGAATCATTGGAAGCTCCAAGTGAAATGAATGTATAACAAAAAACAAACAATATTACAAGTTTCTATGCCTCTGTTGAGACACTAAAAACCTGAAATAGTGTGGTTTCTCAGAAAGAGAAGGGGGATGCTCAGCATCACTGGTCATAAAAGAAATGCAAATCAAAACCAAAACCACATTTGGATTCTACTCATCCCAGTTAGAATGGCCATTATCAAGAGAACAAACAATAACAGATGCGGGGGTGGATGTGCCTAAAGGGGAACACTACTACACTGATGGTAGGAATATAAACTGGTTCAACCACTCCCGAAGGCAGTATTGAAGTTCTTCAAAAGACTAAACATAGAACTCCCCTAAGATCTGAAGTAGGTCCTGAGAGGAGACTTGAGTTAGTACAGTTTTTTTCTAGGCTTTGACTTGGTTTTAGGGATTTTAGAGGGAAAAAAAAACTTTAAAAAAGATTTACTAGACCTTGGCTCCAACCAGCCCAGTTTCTGGAATGGAAACAATGCCCCGCTACCCCCGGCCCTTAACAATCTAAACCGCCTTGATTGTTCTGTTAGGACTAACCAATAAAACAGATATGTTGTAATCTGAGTCCTACTTGCAATATCTCATGCTTACCATAAACACCACGTTTTTCACGTGCTTATGGTAAATTCCAATAAACTCCTCCTTTGTGTATGCTTATCATAAACTCTGCGTTTTGCACGTGCTTTGCCTTACAGATTGAATTTGTGAGTCATTTAAACCAAAAGTGACAGGCTGGTTTTAACAGCCATTATGTGACAAACTGTAACCTCATTGACCACCTGTGTGTGTTCGAGTTTGACTGTGCAATCTTTTGTGTGTGTGACAATCTCATTGGTCATATACATGACCAGGATTGACCTCATGAATTTTGCCTAAGATATGTATTCAAAATTTTTTTTGTTCTTTCATGCATTTGTTTCTAACGCATTTATAAGATTATTTCTTTGTTGCTTTGTATGTCCCTCCCCCACAGTATAATCCCTGCTTTCACTATATTTGATGTCAGTATAATTTGTGGAGGGGAAGGGGAAAAACAAGTCGTTTAAATAAGGATACAGGTGGACCCGTTGCAACAATGAGAAGTACAAGTTGTCATGTGGAAAACGAACTTTACAACTTTGGTGGAGGGGGGGAGGCTGGGAAAGGATGGGAAGGGGAAACAAAGGAGAAGGCTACAATGCTTCTTAAGAAATGTACTCATTATCTTGCCCATCTAATTGTAACCCCTCTGTACAGTATTTTCACAATAAAAAAATAAATAAAAAGTTAAAAAAAACAAAGTACGTGGGCCACTAGGGGTCACAGTATCAGCTCATGAGCCTGTGCTTGGGCCCTGACAGGACAGTGTCTCAATAAAGTTGCTTCTTTGTTAACAACTTTGTTGTGCTGAGCTCTGTCACTCTGGACGACTGGGTGGGCTTGCTTGCCTGAGTAGGGATCTTCCTACTAGAGATCCAACAATTCGAGTCCTCAGCATCTATCCAAATGATCTCAAACTAGGGTACAATAATCTACCAGCACAACTATTTTCATTAAAGCATTGTTTACCATAGCTAAGATACAGATCCAACCCAATTACATCTCAGTAGATGAATGGATCAAGAAAATGTGGTATATTTACACAATGGAATTTTGTGCTTCTATCAGAAAGCATGACAGTGTCCCTTTTGTAAGAAAATGAAAGGACTTGGAAAAAAATCATATTAAGTGAAGCAAGCCAGGCCCAAAGAAACATAAACTCTATGATTTCCCTCAATTGCAATGGTTAGCAATAGCCTGTTACTCCTAAAAGTGGATCATAATAGCTCAAGAGTTATGAGCATATATATGACCCTACAAAATGATGCTAATTGAAATGAACACCAAGACATAGAAACATCAGGTCATCTCTTGTTTAGTTGTCAAGATTGATGTAGCCAATGTACTGCAGCTAGTTCTTTCTTCTTACTTTATGTCATTTTTCTTTTCCAATTGGTTTAATCCATGGCAATTCCTGTCTATGATTCTGATACCCTGAATCCTGTATATGCATTTATCTGATTGGGGGAAGGGAAGGGAAATAACAAAATGCTGAAAGAAGTACAAAAGCTGACCCAGTGGAACAATGATACTCACAGGACACTAGGGTAGAAATTAACTTTACAATGTAATGGTAGGGAGTGGGTGGAGGGACGGGACAGAGGGAGAAAAACACTGGAGTGTGTAACAATGTTCAATGAAAAATGTAACTTACTCCTGTAAATGTAACCCCTCTGTACAGCAGCTTTATAATAAAATAGATTTTTAGAAATGTAAAAATTAGAAAGTTTTTTTCATAAAATCTCAAGCTGATATGATAACAATGGAACTTCTGAGTTCATGTCAAAGAGATGTTTTGGACTTCCAAAAAGGTAGTACTAAGCACATATAACAACAATTAAGCGATAATGAGAAAAGTAGCACTTTTAATTGTATTATAAGAATAAAGGAAAATTTCTTTTCATTTCTATTTACTTAGAATTTACGTTTGTGATCTGCATTGTTCCCAAGTCAGATTAATGTCTTTTCCTTAGCTTTCTTTGGTATGTATAGCTTGGACCTGTAATCTGAGGTATAAGAAGTATTCTTTGTTCCATTTGGAGGCCTAGCATAGAGACACTTCTCCCTGGCCAAGAAGTTAGACTGGAGGACACCTAATACTCGCTGTGGTTTCTCTCGCACAGCTCACTGAGGAACTTAGGAGTTTGAGAAAGTGACTGCTAATTAAGTGCCTCTTACTAATAAGAATTATTGGTAGAATTTGAAAAAACATATTTGGGTAACAGACTAGAAAAAATGTTGTTTGATATTTTTTATCACTACATTTCTTTTTGTCTAAGTAGAAAAGACAGACTTTCCCTAAGGGCCTAGACTAAGCAAAATGGCTTATATAGAGCTCAGATCATTTCTTTCCACAGAAGATGACAGCAATAGAAGAAAAACAGGTCCACAACTGGTACAAGGTAGAGAGAGTTTGATGTCTCCATAAATCTTAGGATCAAATGCTCAATGAGGAGCCGTAGGGACTGATGACAGCTTAAGGACCTAACATTTCCTGTGTCGTTCCATCATAGGAAGCAGTCAACAGTCTCCCATCACACTGTAGGTGCCATGACTGACTGGTGACCTTGGCTGTGACCTGAGAACGTCCAGCAGGGCTCTGTCATGGTCACTGGAGATTCAGGATTGCACTGTAAGAAGACCTACAGGAAGGTCTGAGTCAGGGTTTTGTCAGATCTAGATGATTTGTAACAGGCACTACTTTCTTCTTGCTAACAATGTGGATATACCATTGGGGCCCTGCACACAAATTTATCACAAGTGTTAGCTTGCACCATTTCTTAATGAAAGTCAACAATAATGCCCTCTGGACATATTCTCATCAATATTTAGTAGGTAAAAAGCTATAAAATCAAGTTCATCATGAGGAAAAAACACAGATGAAAACCAAATTGCAGGAGCATTTACAAAAAATGTTTTCCTATACATATCAAATGTGACAAAATATTAAAAGTTAATGAAGTTAGGAAAGTTAAATTTATTTTTTTTAACTATGGTTTCAACTGTCTTTTACATTTCAACTACTTAAAAAAAGAAGGTAGGCATAGCACCACCAGTGGCACACCCCTGTAACCTTGCAATTAAGAAATCTGAGATCTGAGGAAAGTGAATTGGATCTAGACTAGGTAGGAAAAAGCGGTGAAAGGTTTATCTCCAATTAACTATTCAAAATCAAGAAGTGGAAATTTGGTTTACGTCGTAGACTGTTACCCTTGAGTAAAAAAGCTAAAGGTCAGCTCCCTGAGTTCAAGCCCCAATACACACACACACACACACACACACACACACACACACACACACACACACACACACACACACACACACACACACACACACACACACACCTATCTCAAAAATAACCAGTGATCAGGAAACAGAAATAAGATGATATTTTTCTTTATTTTCTTTCATTTTTTCTCATTTTTAAAAATTTATCTCTCTGTGAGAAGTTAAAGGTGTCATAGAAAAGGACAGACAAAGGATGAACATGTGCAACAGTGGTATTCAATTGGTACTATGTTGAAAAAGACCTATGCAACTTGTTTTGGGGGAAGGACGGGGAAACTGGAAGAGATGAAAGGAAAGGGTAACATTGTCCAAAAAGAAATGCACTCAGGAAAGTAGAGCTGTGGCTCAATATGAGTGCCATTGTTTAGCAAAAGAGCTCAGAGGCAGTTTCCAGGTCCTGGGTTCAAGCCTCATTACTGACGAAAAAAAACATAGACAAAAGAAATGTAACCATTACCAAGCGACTGTAACTAAACCCTCTACAGCACAATAATAATAATAATAATAATAATAATAATAATAATAATAATAATAATAATAATAATAATAAGAAGAAGAAGAAGAAGAAGAAGAAGAAGAAGAAGAAGAAGAAGAAGAAGAAGAAGAAGAAGAAGAAGAAGAAGAAGAAGAAGAAGAAGCAGACGAAGCGGAGAAGAAGAAGAAGAAGAAGAAGAAGAAGAAGCAGACGAAGCGGAGAAGAAGAAGAAGAAGAAGAAGAAGAAGAAGAAGAAGAAGAAGAAGAAGAAGAAAAGAAGAAGAAGAAGAAGAAGAAGAAGAAGAAGAAGAAGAAGAAGAAGAAGAAGAAGAAGAAGAAGAAGAAGAAGAAGAAGAAGAAGAAGAAGAAGAAGAAGAAGAAAAGTTAATAAAACCAAACCAGTGAAAGAGAAAAACTGAGGAGCAAGGGAAGAGGTGACCTTTCAAAAAAGATATATATCCATACCTGACATATAACTGTAACATCTGTGTAACTCGCCTTTATAATAATAATACAAAAGAGGGCTGGGAATGTTGCTCAGTGCTAGAGCGCTTGCCTTGCATGCCTGAGGCCCTAGGTTTGATTACTCAGCACCACATAAGCAAAAAGAAAAAAGCCGGAAGTGGCCTTGTGGCTCAAGTGGTAGAGCTCTAGCCTTGAGCTGAAGAGCTGAGGAACAGCGCCCAGGCCCAGAGTTCAGGCCCCACGACTGGACCCAAAAATAATAATAATACAAAAGAAAAAACAGAAATATATTTCTGGAAGGAAAACTCAAATGGAAGATCAGATTAATATGTATGTTGTACCAAGGTCAAACCCCATTATCAATTTCCCCTTCAAAAATGGCTCTTCTCATCACTTGTGCTTTCCCTAGCTTATGAAAGGGGGTGTAAACAGTTAAAGAGAGAGAAAGGTAATCTGTCAGGCACAAAACTGTACTTGCAAAGAGCTGTACTTGTTAGAACAAATGTTGACTAGACCACATGATGACTCCATGTTTCCTAAAATATACAGAACTTGTTGGGCTTGAATACAGGCTCCACTGTATACTAGCTGGGGATTCAAAATTAACTAAACTCTCTGGATCTCAAATTATTCTCAGGTAGAGTGAGTATAACAATACTTATCTCACGGGATTATGAGATCTGGGTGTCATCAAACATGGAGTGGGTTTTATCTTAGGTGTGTATGCAACACCCAAAAACTGCTGGAAGGTGTAAAACTGGCATGATGTTTACTATATTACTTAACAGTAATACACCATGCCTGTAATCCTACTCACAAAAGAGGCTGAAAGAAAAGGATTAAGTTTCTAAGCCTGGACAGGAAACTGGATCAGACTGACCTCCAATGACCTCTAAAAACCTTGAGGTGGTGTTTGGTTCAAATGGTAGAGTGCTAGACTGGAGCATAAGCCTCAGGAACAGTGCCAGGCCCTGAGTTCAAGCCCTAGGACCTGCATAAGCACACACACACACACACACACACACACACACACACACACACACACACACACACACATACACACACACACACACTAAATTTTGTATGTTCCTATAACCCCATTTAATAATATTTTCCCTCTTCCAAGCTCACCAGTTGTTGTTTTTTTGTTTTAAAAGGGACTTGCTGTGTAGCTCACGCTGCTCTTAAACTAACAATCTACCTGGGTGCTGGAATTACAGACCTGCCTACTATAATTGGCTTCACTCAATAACGCTATTTATAACATTTTCGCAAGAAATTCATTCATACTCATGAAGATATATGGCTTAAAAGTGTTCACAGTAATATTATACTGTACAAAATTCAAATAATATAGCTGCACATGGTAGTGTGCTAACACATGGTAATGCCAGCCAATCATCATGAACCTGACACAGGAGAATAAGGAGGTGAGGAAAGCCTGGTCTACACTGCAGAACCTGGTCTCCAAAGGAAATAAATTCTATAAATATTAATCCACTATGAAACATACAATCAGTTAGATTTATATAATGATACAAATAGATCATTGTTAATGGAAACAAATTCTTGGCAGAAATTTTAAATACATACGTATGCATATATATTTAAACTTGGAGAAATAAAATTTCAAGTGGTATTATCTGCATCTTTCAGTCTACCTGTCACCTATCTATTTACTGACACATTGATTTCTGTTTAGTCTGCAAAACACTGTTCTCTCATATAAGTACACAAAATTGCAAACAAAAAGTACAAAAAATACATTATCATAAATACAAATGTAGTTTAATCTCTTCCATAATAATTTGGAGAAAAACATGCGTTGAGTTAATGGCATTGAATACTACTCAAGAAGGGGAGTCTAGGAGAATGTAGATTTGTGTGTGTGTGTGTGTGTGTGTGTGTGTGTGTGTGTGTGTGTGTGTGTGTGTGTGTGTGTGTGCATGCGTGAGCCTACACGTGCACACTCATGTGTTTTTCATGAGAAAATAATGGAATTATAATTAGACCTATAATTCCTGTTTGGTCTTTTTGTTCAAAGCTGACACTCTACCACTTGAGCACCATATCTACTTCTGTATTATGGTTTCTTAATTGGAGAAATATCACAGATTATCTGCATGGGCTGCTTTAAACCTGAATTCCCAGTTTTTGACCTCTAAATTAGCTAGGTTTTAAAACATGAGCCACTGGTGGCCAGCAACTACGTTAACATTTTTGCATGCTTGAATGAATTTTAAAGTAAGACATATATGTTACTTTTGAAAATGGCCGGAAATAGTATTACAATTAATGTTTAGCAAAATTTAAAACATACAAACCTGAGAATGGCAAGTAGCTGAGAACAGAATGGAATAAATCAAAATTATCTATGACAGTTTTCAGTCTGTGCAGAGAAATGATTGCATTGATGGAGCCCAAGGCCATCAGATAGCTGAGCTCCAGCTGACTGCTATGCTCATGAGGCCAGCTAGTGCTATTCACAAGAATGTGATGTTATTGGATGACAATGATCAGCTTCAAGTTCAGAACCTGAAATACATCTATTGATCTAGAAGGGGAAACATACCAGGACAAGAAATGTGATTAACAGTGCTGAATGCAAAAACCATCCAGTCCAAGGAAGACAGAATAGCTCTTTCTATATCTGAGAAGAGTATTATCTCACAAAGAATCCTAAGCTGAATATGGTGGTCCATGTTTGTAATTTCTGAACTTTGGAGGCAAATTTAGAAGTTAGCTTGAGACCAGCCTAAGTTTTAGACCAACAGAAATACACATAGTAAAATGTTATCTTAAAACAACAACAATAACAACCAAAGACCCAATTATTGGGAATGTCGTTAGTGGTAGAGTGCTGGCCTCCTCGCATGCATGAAGCCCTTGATTTGATTCCTCAGTATGACATAAGCAGAAAAAATGGAAGTGGTGCTGTGGCTCAATTGGTAGCGTGCTAGCCTTGATGAAATGAAGTTCAGAGAGAGTGCCCAGGCCCTGATTTCAAGCCCCAGCTCTGGCAAAATTAAAAAAACAAAAACAAAAAAACAACCAACTGGAAAATGCTGTTTGTTAAAATAAATATGTTGGCCATGCACCGGGGGCTCACACCTGTAATCTTAGCTACTCAGGAGGCTGAGATCTGAAGATCGTGGTTCAAAGCCAACCTGGACAGGAAAGACCGAGAGACTCCTATCTCCAAGAAACCACTAGAAAACTGGAAGTGGCGCTATAGCTCAAGTGGTAGAGCGCTTGCCTTGAGCTGAACATCTGAGGGACAGTGCCGAGGCCCAGAGTTCAAACCCCATGACCAACAAAAATAAAAAATAAAAAAAGAAATAAATAAGTTGAAGAACTCTTTACACTCACTAGAAAATTGGGCTGTTGGGCATTCATAATGAACTTTGTTAGGAAAAAATAAAATAAATTAATCGAATATTATCTGGCATTGGACAGGACATAGTGAGATATAAAAATGATTGATACAACGATGTTACAGATACACTTGCCAGATTGTGATTTTTTTAAGTATACAATCGTAGGTTTTTTTCTTTTTCAAAATAATTTTACTGCCGAGCCCCATTGGCTCATACCTGTAATTCTAACTACTAAGGAGGCTGAGAACTGAGGGTCTCTGTTCAAAACCAGCCCGGGCAGAAAAGTCTGTGAGATCCTTATCTCCAACTAAAGGTTCAGAAAATGTGAAGTGGCACTGTTGCTCAAGTGGTAGATTGGTAGCCTGGATCTGAAGAGCTGAGGGACCATGCCCAGACCCAGAGTTCAAGCCTCACAACTGACAAAAAACTATAGTAGTAATAATATTTATTTTATTTTTACTATTAAGGTGTTATATATAAAGGCTACCATTTCATAAGTTTGTTTCATTGCCATCTTCATTGCCAACAGCCAGGATTTGGCCATCTGCTTTTCCTCTGATCTCTGGGTATAGAGGCAATGAGTAATACAAAGCAATACAAACCAGTTCTGACTATTATTTTTCTCTGCACATCTTAAAAATCAATGACAACAGAAATAAAAAATCCTTAAGTTTAAAACCTTCTAGACAAATTATAGAAATACTGAGGAAAAGTATTTTAAGAATAAGTCCAGGCAGCTTGAAATCAGGGCCTGGGTTCTGTTTCTGAGATTTATTACTCAAGACTAGCGCTGCCTCAGTGCCACTTCCAGTTTTCTCATGGCTAATTGAACAGAAAAGTCTCACCAACTTTTCTCTCCAACCAGGCTTTGAACTAGGATCTAGAGATCTCAGCCCTCTGAGTAGCTAGTATTATAGCCATGAGCCCCTGCCACCTGGCTAGAATAATTGCTTACCTGGGACAGATGTCAGTTAGTATTAAATATCAATCATGATTAACTTCGTAAAATAAACTTAACTGAAATGCCTTGCCCTAGAAATAAGGAATCAAATGTTTAGGTGGGTTACAAAGTTCTTACCAAATCTACATATTTCGCTGGTTGTTTTATTTTCTTCCAAAATTGTGTGCTTTCCAGAAGCAAGCCTTACCTTTCCTTGCTGGTTTCTTTAGTTTATTTCATGCATGCCCACAGCTTCTTCAACTATCATTTATTTATGTGAACTGCTTGTAAATATCTATTTTCAGTCCAAACTTCTTGTATGCATCTCTCATCCATATATTCAACTGCCATAAAAACTTGTGAAACATTAATCATCTCTTCTCATTACTGGATATTAATGTGCAAGTAAAATTTAAGAAAATAAAGAATAATATCAATAAATATAACATGATTCTAATAGTAATCCTAAACATAAATACAACGTTGATTATTTTCTGAGCAATTTAGTAAAAACCTCAAAGAAAAGAAATCAAGTTTTTTTGAGTGCTGATATTATGGTTTAAACTCTCGACCTTACCTTCTCAAATTTTTCCCTCAAGGGTGGTGCTCTGTATTTGAACCACAGTTCCCCTTCCAATTATATTTGGGGGATTATATACAGATAAGAAACTCATGGAATAAAAAAAATTGCGTTCATTTCACATAACATTGGGGTTCATTTCACATAACATCCTCTTATATGGTTATATGGTACCATGTTCTAGTTACTGCAAGTAAGGATAACCATGGGACGTATGGTTATTTAAGCCTGGCTTATTTCACCTAATGTAATTGTTTCCTCATCTTTCCATTTCCTAGCAAATGGGGCGATGTCATTCTCTCTGATGGAGGCAAAGAATTCTAGTGTGTGTGTGTGTGTGTGTGTGTGTGTGTGTGTGTGTGTGTGTGTGTGTGTGTGTGTATCATATTTTCTTATCCATTCATCTACTGAGAGGCATCTGGGTTGGTTCCATATCTTAGCTGTTGTAACTAATGGTGCAATAAATATTGTTGTGCTGGTAGTTTATTATGGTCTTGTGTGTGATCATTTGTTAAATGGCCAAAAGTGGGTTTGCTGGGTCACAGGAGAACTCTAAATGGAGGCTTGGAAAAAATTATATTAAGTGAAGTAAGCCAGACCCAAAATAACATAGGTCCTCTGGTTTCCCTTATTTGCAATAACTAGTATATGTCTGGTACTAGCATGAAAGTCCAAAAGCTATGTAGATATGACCAGATAAGATGATGTTAAGCGATATGAACACCAAGATAGGGTTTATTATCTATCATGTGATTTTTTGTATGTTCCTCCCCCACGGTATGAACCCTGTTTTCACTGTTTCTAATGTTGGTGCCCTGCATCTTGTATACACACTTCTCTAGATTGGGGAGGAGAAGGGAAAAAACAAAATGTTTAAATAGGGATATAGGCCGACCCATTGTAACAATGAAATGCAGAAGACACAATGTTGAGAAAGGAAGTTCACAATTTAGGCAGGGAACTGGGGAAGGGAGGAGAGGGGGAGTGTAGTTGTGGAGGTGGGAGGGAATGGAGGGTAGGGAAAACAAAGGAGGAGGTAACAGTGCTTGATAGAAAATATACTCATTACCTTGCTCTTGTAACTATAATCCCCTCTATACAGTATTTTTAGAGTAAAAACTCTTTTGAAAAACAGAAGGTGTCATGTACACCAAGTATAGTAGCCCAAACCTGTAATCCCAACCAATTGGGAAGCAGAAATGACAAGGATCATGATCTAAGGCCAGGACAGAGAAAAAACCTCCCAAGACAGCCATTTCAACAAATGCGCTTGCCATCGTGGTTCACATCTATAATCCTAGTTAATTATGTGGGAGACATAGGTAGCAAAGTCTCAGATAATCTAAGATCACACCTGGGCCAAAAATTCAAGACCTCAAGTACATAAAATGGACTAGAAGTATGGCAAAAGTAGTTGAGCTGCTTGGTGCTATACAACCAAAGTCCTGTCTAGCAAGCAGAGAACCCCTGAATAGAACCCTAGTAATATTCCTCTCTTTCACCAAAAATACTAAATAAATTTATTCTATTTGCACATCTAATTTCAAGGCCACTGAGAGATCAGAGATGGTGACATTCTCTTTAAAATTATATATTCAAGAGAGACGGTTATTTAGGTTTTGAAAAAAATGAAAAAGGAAGGAAAATGCATGTGATTTTTATTAGCGCCATAATTCTTGAAAACATAAAATACACTCAAGTATTTAATAGATATCCATATGTGTGCGTAGGTCCATGTATGTTATGTATATACATATATGTGTATATACACACACACACACACACACACACACACACACACACACACATATATATATATATATATATATATACAAACAAGTGGTTCATTTCTTTTCTGTGTAACAAATGGTACAATGAATCTGTACAATCACTACTCAAAGGCATGAATAGACAAAGAGAATGAGCAGAGAATTCATATTCACCAATCTATGGCTAGCCAATAACCATGAAAATATTCTACATCAGTTTGCACGTGTCAGTTACTGCAGTATAGGGACAGTATGATGACAATGCGATACCAGGCAGATGAAATGAGAAATGAGAGATACAACTAGTACAATATTCTTTCTGATGGGTAAGTAGAATTTCCAGTGTGTGTGTGTGTGTGTGTGTGTGTGTGTGTGTGTGTGTGTGTGTGTGTGTGTGTGTGTGTGTGTGTGTGTGTGTGTGTGTGTGTGTGTGTGTTACATATTCTTGATACATTTCTCTCTCGAGAGGTATTTGGGCTGATTCAGTAAGCATGGTTGTGCTGAAACCTTTACTATATCCTGGTTTGTAATCCTTCGAGTAAATGCCCAGGAGTAGAATTGCTGTATCATATGGAAGTGGGTATTCAAAAGAGGAGTGAATGGGGAAAAGGTAGAAGTATGAACAGGAGAAAAGGGGGAAAATGCAGAGAAGAATCTAGTAAATATCCTACAAAATTAAGAGGAGTGAAGGAAGAGGTGCATCAGGAGTGATGGACGAGAATGTGGAAAGGGTTGGCATTGATAAAGATATATTGCATGCATAAACTGCTTTGTTTAATGACAAATCCTTTGTTACTTAAAATAATAATTTAAAAATCATGTCCTTAAAATGTTATGCAATTAGAAGCAAAGCATAAAAATCTGTTGAGATCATCTCAAGGGTCTATAAAACTTTTTTGGTTAGGATAAAGTTTAGAACAACAGTAATGATACATATGATCTGAAGAAAATTTAATGATTTCCAGCTATTTAAAATAATCATTATTGGAGATGTGGCTCACGTGGCAGAGTGCTACATAGTGAGCAAAGCTGTCAGATATTGAATTCAAGTCTCGATCTCAAATAAAAGTAAAACATTCAGTAAAAGTCAGGCACATTCCTGGGCACTGGTAGCTCATGCTTTTAATACTATTTTTAATCAGAAGGCAGAGATCTGGGGATCTCAGTTCAATGTCAACTCAGATAGGAACGTCTGTGACACTCTCATCTGCAACTCACTGCGAAAGAAACCTGGAATTGGACTTGTGGCTCAAGTGGTAGAATGCCAGCCTACAACAAAAAGCTCAGGGACAGAACCCAAGCATTGAGTTCAAACCTTAGAATAGTGCATATACATACACAAAGGAAGTAAGTCACTCAAGTTCTCAATCTTCCATTTCCCTAATCCTAACTCTAATCATGGTCAGAACACTGAGTAACCTTGATGATAATAGTAACCCAATCCTAAAATTAATGGAAAATACTCGAGGTTAAACACATCCTAACAGATACTCATTGACTATGAAATGATTTGCAGTTTGCTCCAAATCCTCCAAATTCCCTGACTTGGACTCTGAAATAGTTCCCTATTATGAATCATTAATCTCAGACTTTCATATCATGAAAACTACCATAGTTTCCACTGATCTTAACTTTTACTGAACTCCTATATCTCCAAACAGAAGTTGCAGTTTTACTTAAAATCTAGTCTAGTTCCTAACCCTAACTAAATATCTAAACCTTACTATAAAACTTACTTTAAATTTAGCCCTATTGAACGCTGAATAGCAGACTTAGGAAAACTCTATAGCTTTTGTTAAATTTCAAACTTATTTTTCTTGAAAGTGTTAGCAGAAAACTCAGTTTTACCCTGAAGCTTTCCCTTACCTAAACCTAAGTATAACCTGAACTAGAAAAGTAACCCTAGAACTAATAGCCTTTGGATTCTAAAAGCCATACGAATTCATTAGTTTTTATTAATCCTAACTTTGATTTAACTCATCTTTCTAAAAATTTTGTAGTTTTACTCAATATCTTACCATTTTTGTAACTCTAACCCTAACTGGGATATTGAAGCTAACTGTCACACTAATTATACCCTAATCTTAACATTATTAGCAGTTTCCTATTTCACATGCATCCTAATTCTAACTCCACTTGTTATTCGAAGATTTACCCTAAACTTTCCATTTCCCTAATGCTAACACTAACTCCAGCTGGAATTGAAACCTAACTTTCACCCTAATGATAGTCCAATTCTAATGTTTAAGAAAAATACTCTAGTTTTTATTCATTCTAATGAATACTCCAGTTTGCACTCTGGAAATGAGTTTCAATTTGCCCTAATTCCCACAAATTTCCTGACTGTACTGCTGAAGTGATCTTTTTCCCTAACATGAACCATTATATTATTTGATCTCAAATTCTCTTATCAGGAAAAATACTGTAGTTTCCATTTATCCTACCTTTTCCTGAACCCTTGTACCCTAAAGCAATTTCAGATTTACTTACATCTTGTCCATTACTTAACTCTAACTCTCAACTTAACCCTGGCTGGAAAACTCCTCATTAATCATTACAAGAATGATCACTAAGAAATAAATATAATGATAATGCTCTAGTTACTATTCAGTCTGACATGTTTGTTCTACTTGTTAGTGAAAACTCAATTTTATACTAAAATTTTCCTATTAATAACACTAATCATAATAAGAACAAAATACTGACCCTAATATTAATCCAATTTATATGTCAATATTAACACTAACACAAGTACACTTCTTTCCACTTATCCTAACTTGATTCACATAAGCCTTCCAAAAATATGTTTCAATTTGTGTCCAAGATCATAGTCATTTTCTAACCCTAAACTTGACCCTCAACTTAACTGGAGCATTGAGAATAACCATAAGCCTAATTGTAAGTAGATTCTAATATTAATAGCAATACTCTAGTTCACATTCATTCTAATTCCTACCAGGCTTATTCTAAAATTTACCTTCAATTTGACTCCATTTTTTCTCCTTCTCTCTAATCCTAACTATGGCTAGAATCCTAACCATATCCAAGACAATAATGATATCCCAGTTCTAAAATTTATGTAAAATTCTGTTTTTGTGTCATCCTTACTGAAATTGCACTTGTAATTCTTGAAATAAATTTCAGGTTTTCCTAAAGCCTACAGATTTTCTCACTCTTATCTCGGAATCTATCTTGTTTCTTGAAATAAATTTCAGGTTTTCCTAAAGCCTACAGATTTTCTCACTCTTATCTCGGAATCTATCTTGTTCCTTAAGAGGAATCATATATGCATTGATTTCGAATCCTGATATTATGAAATAAATTGTACTTCTATTATCCTAGCTTTTCCTGAATTCCTAGAAACAGGAAATAAGTTCAGCTTTACTTAACATTTAACACATTTCTTTTTTTTTCTTTTTGTCAGATATGAGGCTTGAACTCTGGGCCTGGGCAAGATCCCTAAGCTCTAGGCATGAATGTGATCCCCGAGTTCTTTAGCTCAAGGTGTGCGCTTTACCACTTGAGCCACAGCACCACTTTTGGGTTTTCTGGTGTTTAATTGGAGATAAAATTCTCATGGACTTTCCTGCCCTGGCTGTCATTGAACTGCGATCCACAGAAATCAGCTTCCTGAGTAGCAAGGATAACAGGCACAAGTCACTACTTTAACCAATTTCTTTATCCTATTCTCAACCCCCTTTAACCAGAAACCTAATCCTAATCACAATCTGGTTTAACACCAAGTGGTTAATGTAAGGATAACTATTCAATCAAACAATTATTTGCTTCTACTTCTTATTGGAAAGCAAAGTTTTACCCTAAAACTTATCCTTCCCTAACCCTATCCAGAACAAAAAGTAACTGACACTTTAAGCCAAATTATATCTGAATGTTTAAAGTAACACAGACACTGGTTTTCATTCATTTTAACCTTGATGCCATTCATTCTTCTTAAAATATGCTTCAGTTTTACACCTTTTTATATCTTACATCTTATATGCACCTTACTTATATACACCTTTTTATATATTACATCATTTTCTCATCCTAACCCCAGCTCTAACTGGAACACCTTGCCTAATCCTAAACCTACATATAAGCAAATCATAATGTTAATAGCAAGCCTCTATTGCATATTTATTCTCTTGCTCAGCATGTCGGTCTAAATTTTACTTGCATTTTGAGCCTAAATGTTTTAAGTATTTTTCTATTTCCTGTCTGGTTTTATTTTTCTTTTTTTTTTTTGGTCTCTCATGGGGCCTGAACTCTGGCCTTGGGCGCTGTCCCAGCATTATTCAGTTCAAGGTGAGCGCTCTACCACTTGAGCCACAATGCCACTTCCGATTTTCTAATGATTTATTGGAGATAAGAGACTTAGGGACTTTCCTGCCCAGGCTGGCTTTGAACCGTGGTCTTCTGATATCAGCCTCCTGAATAGCTAGGAATATGGGCGTGAGCCACCAGCACCCATCTTCATTATTTTTTTAAAATTTTATGTTATAGTAAAGATGCTTTAAATAAGGATTAGTTACATGTGTAAGGTAATGAGTACATTTGTTGTTGAGAATTGTTACCCCCTTCTTTGTTGTTCTCCTACTAACTAACCTCCCTTAGTCCTCCCTCCCCATGGTGTAAAGTTCATTTTCAACATAGGGTCTTTGAGTATCATTGTTGCAGTGGGTCATCCTGTGTTGAACCTAAATTTTCTATTTCTCTAACCCTAATTCTAATTCTGTCTGGGATCCTACCCTAATCATCATCATAATAATAGTTCAATTCAGAATTTAACAAAAATATTCAAGTTTTTTCCATCCTGTTATTCCATTGTACATCTTGACTTAAGTTGCAGTTTAGCTTAAATCTATTTTTTTTAATTAGATTATATGTGCATATATAAAGATGTAATTTTATGTGAAAAACAGAAGATCTTTGGAAAAAAGGGTAATGAAAAGGAAATAGAGGGAGTATAATCAAATGCTGTAAATATATTATGGAATTGCCACTTCTGACAATTAATAAATTTTAACAAAATAAATAAAATTTAATAAAGAACACATTGCCTTCTAGTGTTCTTTAAGAGAACCATGATATGTCTTGTGAATAAAATACTTGTTTTAGATAAACTTTGTTCGTGAATATTTTATATTATCATTAGCTAGTTATTTAACTTAATGAATAAAAATATATTAAATAAGATTCCATGATAAAAAACATAAAATTATTACTTAGTAATTGTTTGAGAAAAAGTTATAGTTGTGAGTTTTAGGAAACTAAATTTCTATTTCCCTACAAAGCAATGATTTAAGTTTACTAATTTAATATTTCTAATAAGTTAGGGAACATAATTGGCATGAAAAACAACTAACTGTACATCTTGTTTCTTAAATGAATTTTATTTTAAATATTGTCTCTTATTCAAATGAATAATTAGGTTTACTTTCCAAAATAATTGCAATTTTATATCCTTTCAGAACAAGTAATTACCCTGCAATTAAATGAATTAATATATTCAGATATTTAAAAGCTAAATTTTCTATGTTTGATACATAGCTCTAAATATTCAGAATGCCATGATTTTTTTATTCATAAATGTCTAACCTCTGGGATTTTTGCTTCATCAATATGAATTATCTCATGAGGTTGTTGAGAAGGCTCCAGTAACAAGTGTGGTCAAAAACATTTCCTGAATTCTAAATATTAAATCTGGACATTTTTAGCCTTTGATTACATCATTTATTGTCTCTTCAGAGCAACTAAGCTAAAATAAATACTACTGTTTAAACATTTCGCTTACATTTAAATAATATCAACACAAGTCACAAAGAGACTAATTATTTCAGACTCATCATATTTTGTAAACTTAGTGTGAAGAATGTAGGGAGCAGAAGGTTCTTATACTCAATAAATATTTTTGGTTAAATTAACTTAAATCTTATATCTGGATTTCTAATTTGGAGGTTAATCACATGGTAACAGGAAAATAATGTTTTGTTTTTTTTTTAATTACTTTGAGGCCATTTTTCTTCTTAAAATTATGAAGCAAAAATATCTCTAAGACATATATCTGTGAAGAAAATGTTTCAACCCTTAGTAAAGTGCTTTATACTTTAATATAAAGTTTATGTCAAAAAAAATTCTGCAACTAATCTTATGTATGTTTTCATGCACAAAATGCTGTGACTTCTAATCTTGTTATGTGATTTTAATTATATTTTTTAGTTGTGACATGATCCCTACTTACATTTATTACAAACTTCTGTAATTATACAAATCATGCCTGTACACAGTAATTTATGTAAAATAATATTCAAACAAAATTATCTTTTTTCCTGTCTCCAACAGGGAAGGATGTTGTGCTGAAGTACAATAAATGAAAGCTCTCTAACAAAGAGTCTTTATGGAATGGAAATTGGCAACATGAGAATGGGAACATGAGCACTTTCTACTTGGCTGAACAGGAGTTTTTGTTTCTACAGTACTTTCTTACCTTTCAATAACACAGGGAAAGCCATAAAATTTGAAGTTCATATGAAGGAATTGCATTCCTCAAAGATGTGGCAACCTTTCTCAAAAGCTCGATCTTATCACTAGTTCTTTGCTCTTGCTGGCTGATCTATTTCTCTATCATATGTTTCATATTATTAAGCATATTAGTAATTCATCAATGAGTACATTACAGGAGACTCCAGAAATTCACATCTATTGTGGTGTAATAATCAGAAGAGAGAAAAAGATTATATTAATTTCCAATTTCTCCCTTTGGCCTTCAATATGCCAATTAATTTTCAAAACAATCATGTACAATGTTTGTTTATTTTTCCCTTTTTAATTAGATATTAAGCAAGTGTTTTTGCAGTAAAAAGAGATGACAGTGGTATAAGAGCTCTGGTATGAGCACCTTCTCTCTAACAAGTAATGCTCTATGGACTGTAAATATGGAAGCCACATTAAAATTCTCTACACACTCCTCTCTCTCTCTCTCTCTCTCTCTCTCTTTCTCCCTCTCTCTCTGTCTCTCTCTGTCTCTCTCTGTCTCTGTCTCTCTCTCTCTCTCTTACAGAGACACACACACACACACACACACACACACACACACAGCTGCCACCCAGACACATCAGAGATCAGTTGCATTCATCTGTAATGATTGTTGATTGATGTTTGATCCATTGCTTTATTTCAGCTTCAGATCTTGCCTGGACCTTTATCTTTCCCTGAGATCAAGTCCCTAGTTCTTAGTTTATTGTGGGTCTGAGTATTCATAATATGTTCCTGGCTGCTTCAGGCCAATTAACAATACCCTAAATACTGTATCCTCAAATTTGATATTCAAGTCAAACTCCATGAATTTATACTACTGTTCCAAAATACTAAAATTTATTGGATCTAGGAACCAAGAAAGTGCCAACCTTGATACTTTAGTAGCAACTGACATCATGAAAGTAGAAGAATAAAATGTAGAATACTGGATGGGTGTTACAGATACATACGGACTGCCAGTGAACACAGTTAGCCTTTTGTCCTTTCCTAGCGTTAGAGCTTGGGTCAGGGCTATTAACTTGGCTCTCTGGGTTGATATGGCTACTGGTAGAGGTTCAGACCAGACCACATCAGTCTCAGTCACTACTGCCACTCCCGCATAATTCTCCCTGATGAATAAAGCTGCTTTCATCTGTAAACCACACGAGTTCAGCTTCCAGCAATGGCTGGACCCTTAAGTCCTCTTGGATGTTATGGACTTGTGCCAGGATCTCTGAGCAGTTATGTAGTGGCATGTTTAGATCCTGATCTGGTAGAATTGTTTCCCGGTGGAGAGCTGAAGGAGCCTGGAAATTGATTCTGAGAGGGTTGAGTAGCATTCCTTGGTAATGGGTTAGTTGGGTATTGCTGAGCCACCGATCTGGTGGTTGCTTTAACATACCCTCAATTGTGTGGGGGGTGGTCACACAGTTCTTGTCCCATGGTTAGTTTATCTGTGTGTTTTACCATCAGAGCAGTAGCCGCTATCATTCTCAAACATGGTGGCCATCCTACTGTTACGGAGTCTAATTTCTTTAACAAGTAGGCTACTGGTTTTCTCTACAGGCCCAAATATTGGGTTAGGATTCCTTTTGCTATTCCATTATGTTCATCCACATATAAGTAAAAGGGTTTACTGGCATCAGGGAGTCCCAACACTGGGGCTTATAATAACGCAGTTTTTATCTGTTCAAAGTCGCATCAGCTTCCTCTGTCCATTGAAACAGTTGCTTCTCCTCGTAAAGAGGTTTAGCCAGCTCTGCAAACCCTTGGATGCACAGATGGCAAAAGGTGGCAGAACCCAAAAACTCCCTTATTTGGTGCTGTGACCGTGGTGTTGGAATTTTGAAGGACAGTTTCTTTTCTGTCTTTGGTGACACATCGCTGCCCCCATTTCAATAAATAGCCCAGGTAAGTTACCTCTGATTTGCAGGTTTATGCTTTCTTGGCCCATGCTCATTAACCAAGGTTTCCCAATATCTGGGGTAAATCTTCTGTTCCTTGGATGCATTCTCTTTCAGTTTCACCAGCAGTTAATAAGTCACCCACATATTGCAACAAAGTCAGACCAGGGTGGCTTCCCCTAAACTCACCCAAGTCCTAATGCAGAGCTTTGTCAAAGAGTGTTGGTGAGTTTTTGAATCCTTGAATGAGTCTTGTCCAGATACATTGACACCTCCTTTGACATCTGTCCACTCAAAGGCAAAGGGATCTTGATTTTTGGGCACCAAGGGTAGGCTGAAAAAGGCATCTTTTAAATCTAATACAATGTACCACTGCCTATATTGAGGCAGGGTGCTCAGGAGAGTGTAGGTGTTGGTATGGTAGGGTGATTGTCCATTACCCTTTTATGGACTTCCCTGAAGTCCTGTACTGGCTTATATTCATTAGATTTGGGCTTGCAGACTGGTAGCAGGGGAGTGTTCCACTCTGACTGGCAGGGTCACAATACACCCAGGTCTAGCAGACACCTAATGTGGGGTGTAATTCCCCCTGTGCCTCCATGGACATAGCATACTGTCAAACTCTAACTGGGTCCACCCCTGATTTTACTTTGATGAAGAGAGCTGGTCTATGTTTCGCTAGTCCCACTCTGCCAGTCTCTGCCCAAGCTTCTGGATACCTTTCCAGCCAATAGGTGATTTCTTGGTCAGGAGTCTAGGGTGGTTGGAGCAACCGGTCCTCATCTTCCAGGCCCTGAGTCAATACTTGTATTGGTCTTCCTTGAGCATCCTCCACCGGAGGGCCTTCTGGATATAAGTGAATCTGTGTCCTGACCTTGGTTAACAAGTCTCTTCCCAATAAGGGATAAGGGCTTTATGGAATAACCAAGAATGAGTGGGACACTCATCCCATCCCCAGGTCCACTGTTCTTTCAGTGGTCCATGAGTATTGTTTAATTCCCATTACTTCTTGCACCCCAGAGGTTTTTTGTTGTTATTTGGGTTTTTTAACTGTATTTTTTTGTCTTATCTTTTTGGTACTGGGGATCGAACCCAGGACGTTGTACTTGCTAGGCAAGCGCGTTGCCACTGAGCTACATCCTAGCCCAACACCCAAGAGATTTTATTTGAGACTTTTCCTTGGGGCTATATTAAAGCAGAGTATTGGATCCCGGTATGTACTAGAAATTTTACTGGAGTCCCATCCACTCTCAGTGCTACCCTGGGTTCAGGGAGGGGAATTGAACCCTGACATCCCTATTCATTATTAGCAGTACTGTTAGCCATTAGTGTCGAGGTTCTATGAGGCTGCCACTGCTTTGTTCAGTTTCCCTTTCTTAGCACATTCTTTGACCTAATGCAATATTTCTTGGTAGTAAGTGCACTAATGTCTGTGTAGACCTCGACTATTTGGGCATCGTAGGGTTTCCTTCCCTGTAAGACCATGTATACTTTAGCCAAATTGTTATGTTTGCAGGCTACTGCCCTGAGATCCGCCATTAGAGTCTGGTGATAGACCCTTAATCCCCCCCTACGTTCTGACGTGTTGTAGTCCCAACCATCATTTGGAGGCCTGGTTAATGGAAAAGATGCATTGGTGAAATCAGGGTTAGTAGTAGGCTACCTGTCATCCACCAGAACCAGTTTCCTAGCCTCAGTTTGAATCCTTTCTCTTTCTTCCGTGTGGAACAAGACCCGAAGTAACTGCTGGCAATCATCCCTGGTCAGCTGACACATGGACATTACATTATGTAGGAGATAAATCAAATCCTTGGGATTATCTGAAAATTTTGCATTTTGTGTTTTCCAATTATATAAGTCATTCATGGAAAGGGCCAACACTGAATTCGGGGGTTTCTGGTTTTGTCCGGTGGCCCAATTTCTCTGAACAGCAGCATCATGGTGGTGTCAGGGAGACTCAGGCTGGCAGCTCTGTGAATGCTACCAAGAGTTCTTCCTGTTGGCCCTTCCAAGTTGCTGCTGGCTCCTTGCTTCTCATCTCTTACTGCCTCCCCTTCCTCCAAGAGGGGTGGAGGAGGCAGCAGTGAAGGGTATGGGAGGAGATCAAAGGCTAATAAGAGAAGATCTTCACTCCCTTCCTGTAAAATGGTATATAAGGAGGCTGAGGGCGGTAGTTGACACAAACTTTTCTTATGCTAAAATCTTGTTTTTATTGACAGAAAGGGGTAGAAAGGGCAACAGACACTTTAGAGGTTCCTGCACCAAATTCTGCCATACTAAAATATAGGGAATCTGATTGGGGTGCCCTGCACTTCCTGGGAGAAAAGCCCTACATTTAACCACCCAAATGGTGTTTAGATTAAAAGTTCTTTGGGGGCTGGCATCCAACCTCAAAAGTAGGCCACTCTGACTTGCACAAAATAAGTAATTTTTCTTTTTTAACTTCAACACCTAAATTGTTAGCTCTTTCCTTATCATCTTTAAAAATATCTGTCAGAATGGTAAGAGGTGTACTTTGGTTCTGACTCATTTCAGCGTATATCAATCCACACACAAGACAAGAAAAAAGGAGGAAAGCAATTACAAATGTCACAAAATTAAACAACTGGTGCTTTCGGGGATTTAGGATAAAACCACAACTCAGAGTGTCCCAAGGAGAAAAGTGTGGATTCACTGGCCTTTTTAGGATCCCAAAGAGGTAGATGTAGACACTTGGTGATGTTTCAGCAGTGTCATCGGGTAAAAGACTACCCGACTCTAGCTTTGCTTCAAGTGGGCCAACTTTCTAAGCCAAATTTCACCCTTCGAAGCAGAAGATAAGAGAGTCTGAAAGAGAAAGTAATTATTGTTGGACAAGAAACTGAACAAAGCATAACAATTTTACATGGAGGCAAACAGGGTTTCCAGGCATCTGTGTCAGGATGAATATGAAAGAGGGAAATGTTCCACGAAAGCCACAATAAGACAGACACACAGATTTTAAGAGAAGACACATTAACAGCATGCAGGTGATAGACTGGGTGGTAGACTGTCAGACAGAAATTGCCGGACTAAAGACAGGAAACATCCCAAATGTCCACACTAGTGGACAGTCTACCCTGTAAACTATCAAGCAGACAGTTCAGGACTACAGATGGGCCCAAATGTCTGCACTAGTGAATAGTTTACCTTCCCTGGGCTTCTCAGGGACATCTCCCACTGGTTCTGTTGGCTGCCTTATAGCACGTCCGCCAGGATTTTTTGCCAACTCCAAGACCCAAACTGAAAACTACACAAATATCACAGTTCCAAAACTTACTGGCTGTTCTTTACTACACCCTGATCAGGTGTCTGGGTGAGCTTATGAGGGAGATCCCATATGAGCCCCTATTTGTTGTACCTGGACTTGAGACCCCCCGAAGACTACCAGAGACCACGACCAATGCAAATAACAAAGGAGTCGTTTATTTGCAAGCTCGAGGTTGATCCTCCACGCACTCAGTAACCGGTGATGCTAAGAAGCCCCGACCATAGAATAAGCACAGTTTTTTTTTTTATAGTATTGAACAAACAACTTTAAGGAAGTTTTACATGAGAAATTACATGATTGGTTAACATTTTAAGCAAACTACACTATACATATGTGATTGGCTAATATTATTATGGATGTGATATTGATGGGAATTGTCTGGCCACTGGGTCACTGTGTCCTGCATGGCCACCCAGTGTTTGGTCAATGCATCTGGAGAAAATTCCTGTGGCTTTCCCAAGGATCATTTATGTCTCAGTTGTCCAGGAATTGTTTTTCTTTTTGTGTCATTTCTTGGTCAAACACGTGGTTATTTTAATAATTCATAACTTACAAGATGGTTGCTAGCCTGTAATGGAGTTACTTAGGCCTTCATTGTACCTCTTTAAGCCTTAGGCTCTTCACATTTAGTATTATTATTGTCTCTTCATACAAGCCTGAAATCACTATTTCAAAGTAACACAAATATAAAAACAAAAATAATCTGATACAACCATCACAAATCATAAATTATGTTAAAAAATCCACAATATAAATAAATAAACCTGAGGAAGAGGAAAAACAAAGACAGAATAACAACAGAAAATTACCCTAGCTCTCTCTAATGAAACAGATATTGAGAGTCCTAGAAGATACTCCAATTCTAGAGGTTCATACCAATTCAGCTATAATTATATATAGATATAAAATTCAGAGGCAGATTTTATACTGACTTCACAAAAAAATACAGAAATCTATGGAAAGTTACCCAGCCAGGCAGGTGACTGCTGTGACTGTGTTGGCCAACATATTCAAAAGCACAATTGCATTGTGGAAAGAAAGGGCCACATGGGAAATAAATCATGAACAGAGACAGTCACATCTAAACACAGACTCAATTCACCTTACCACTGGACAGTCCAAACTGTCATTGTAACCACAAGTATTAACATGACAACATCTCACCACAACTGATCTCTTCTCCTACACTTAATGGTCTAGACAAAAACCTAAATCCAGAAAAAGAAATCACAACAGAAGATCAAATCAACACCTGGCAAAAGATGGATTACTTATAAAAGATATAGAGTCAGAATAAATACAGATTTCTTAGCTGATATGGTAAAAAGGAGAGCCTGGCATGATTATGACAAACATTAAAGGCAAACAACTACCAACCATGAATTCGTTCCCAAGCCAAACTATCCTTTATATTAAAAGGATATATAAAAATATTTCATGACAAAGAAAACTTGAAACAATGTATCTCCACCAAATCAGCAGGATAGAAGTTAATCTAATATATCCTACATAGAGAAGATCAAGAAGAACAGGAACTGGTGACATAGAATGCTCCCTACCAGAGAACAAGGTAAATATATTAAGAGTAGATGAGGCACAGCTCCTAACAACAGGTGCATAACACAGCAGGACTTATCAAATATTTCAAAGTCTTAACTCTCAATATCATTGGACTTAAATTTCAAAATAGAAGACATAGATTAGATACTAGTATCAAAAAACAAGATGCATCCATGTAGTATCTAGAAGAGACACATTTTATTGACAAAAACAAACACATACTCAAACTGAAAGGCTGGAGGAAAAATTTCAAGCAAAAGGACACCATAAACAGGCCACAGTAGAATTACTAATATAAGATAAAATAGAATTCAAATTAAAATTAGGAGGAAGAGATATTATATATTGATAAAAGCAACTCTCCATTAGGAGGATATAAAAAGTCTAAACATCAATGCCCTGAATCCTGGAGCACCCCCACTTCATCAACCAAATAACACTTAACCTAAAAACACATCTCAACACATCGTTGTTATCCTTGGATAGGTCATCCAGGAAAAACTCAACCAAAAACTTCAGGCTTAAATAACTACATTGACTGCCTAGCCCTCACAGACTTCTACAGAATATACATTCAGCATCAATAGAAACATTCTTCTCAGCAGCTCTTGGAAGAGTCTTGAAAATAGAACATATCCTATGTTACATAGAAATTCTATCCAAAATGAAAGAAAAATAAATTGACTTGCCAAATCATGTCAGACCACAACAGACTAAATTTAGAATTAAACAGCTAAAGCAAAAAAAAAAGTCTCAAATACATGAAGACTGAACAACACATTACTGAATGACCAGTGGGGCACTGAATACATTATAATGAAAATCTGAAAGTTTCTGAAAATTAACAAATTGAACACACAAAATACCAACTCCTCTGGGACACAGTAAATGCAATACATAGAGGAAAATGTATACCTCAGAGTGCCTACATCAAGCAATTGGGGAAATCTCAAGTCTGTATTTTAATTATATACCTCAATCTTCTTGAAAACAGGAACAAGTCCAAACCCAAAGCAGTAGACAGAAACAAACAAACAAAAAAAGAACTAAATCAGAGACACGCACAGGTTGTGGCTCACGCCTGTAATCCTAGCTACTCAGGAAGCTGAGATCTGAGGATCGAGGGTCAAATCCAGCCCTGGCAGGAAAGTCCGTGAGACTCTTATCTCCAATAAACCAATAGAAACCCGGAAGTGGCACTGTGGCTCAAACGGTAATGCTCTCGCCTTGAAGTGAAGAGCACAGGGACAGTGCCCAAGACCAGAGTTCAAGCCCTACGACCTACCAAAAAAAATTAAATCAGAAATACCTACATAAAGACAAAATGAAACATAAAAAGATCAACAAAACAGAGTTGGTTCTTTCAATAAATTAACAGAATTGACCGACCCTTACCAAATCCGACTAAGAAGAGAATTTATATAGATAGAAAGATAAATAAAAAGTCCACAGATTGGGAGAAGATCATTACTTGCTCTGCTACAGACAATGGACTCATAACTCAAATATATTTAGAGCCCCTAAAGTTAACCCCCCCCAAAAAAACAAATAATCAAAAAACAGCAACCCTATTAATAAGTGGGCTAAAGATTTAAGGAGAGAACTCTCTGAAGAAGAAATATGAATGGCCAATAGACACATGAAGTAATATGCAACATTTCTGGCCATAGAAATTCAAATCAAAGCAACATTGAGATTCCACCTCACCCCAGTTAGAATGACCATTATGAAGAAAATTAATAATAACAGATGATGGTCTGGTGGGGATATGGCCAAAAAGGAACATTACTACACTATTGGTAGAAATGTAAACTTGCTCAAATATTCCGTAAAGAAGTGTACAGGTTTCTCAGAAAGGCTCCCCTATGACTCAGCAATCTCACTCCTGGGCATTTACCCAAATGACCACAAACAAAGCCACACTAACGCTACTATCAAAACTATGTCCAATGTAGCATTATTTACCATAACTAAGATATGAAACCAAAACAGATGCCCCTCAGTAGATGAATCGGTCCAAAAAATGTCATATACATTCACAACAAAATTCTATGGTTCCGTTAGAAAGAATGACATTGCCCCATTTGTAAGGAAAAGGAAAGACTTGGAAAACATAATAAGTCAAAAAAGCCAGACCCAAAAAACCATAGGCTACATGTTTTCACTCATTTGGAAAAACTAGAATATATCTACAATATTCTTAGAAAAGAGCACAATAGCTCAATAGTTATATGCATATCACCATAGAAAATGATGCTTATTGAAATGAGCTCCCCGAAATGGAAACAAGATAATTGTATGGTGAACTGTTTTTAGTTATTTCTATTTACTTTTCCCCCTTTGGTTTATTCCCTGTAGTCACTGTTTTTGATTTCTGTACCCTTTGTCTTATACCTAAGTTAATTTTATTTGGGGATCGAAGAGAAATCACAGAAATGGTGGGACAAAGATTAACCAAAGCAACAGTGATAAACACTAGACACTATGTTAGAAATGAACTTTATAACTTTGTAGGTGTGGGATATCAAGTTTGGGGGTAATGTACTCATTACTTATTTTAATGTAACCCCCCCCCCCGTCTAACACCTTCATAATAAAAAAAACCCTGAAAATACAATAAGAGAACTCACCCAAATAGAGAAATTAGAGAAAAAATTAGACATCACAACATAAATAAGCAAAATTGAGAATGCTATAAGAAAGTACTTTGAAAACCGTATGCCAGTCACCTGGAGAATTCTAGAGAAATATATGCTTTCATATACTCGAACTGAACCAGGAAGTGATACATAAGAAGTAATGAAAATGAAATGTCAATAAACAATTTCCCATACCAGAAAAATCTAGGACTCAATGGATTTACCATGAAATTAAGGCCTGCAAAGAGCTTGCAATACTCAGATCTAACTCTTCAATGGAATAGCAAGGGAAATGAAATTATCAAACACATTCTATGAAGCTAGAATTAGACTCTTCCCCAAATCAGATAGGGACTCATCAAAGAAAGAGAACTATGAACTGAACTCTTGATATGCATTGATACAGAACTTCTCAATAAAATTTTCACCAACCAATTTCAGCAACTAACAAAAAAATCGTATACTATAATCAAACAGTATTCATTCTAGGATCCAATTGGATCCAATATACTTGTAAATAAACATAACATAAACCATCATCAGAAGCAGGGACAAGAGCCACATTATCATATATACATAGATGTAAAAATAGCTTTTAACAAACTCCAATACCCCTTTATGATTAAAGGTCTGAGAAGCTAGGAATGCATGGAACATTCCTCAATATAATACAGAGTATGTATATGACAAAGAGATAATAAACATGTACCTAATGGTGGAAGCAGGAAGACATTAAAATCAGGAATGATAAAAGGATGTCCACTCTCTCTACTAATGTTCAATATAGTACTGGAGTTCCTAGCAAGAGCAATAAGCAAGAGAAAAACATAATGGGGATCCAAATAGGGAAGAAGGAAAAGTATCTCTTTTTACAGATGAAATGATCCTGTATTTATAGGACCCTAGAACTTCCTCCCTCAAATTAGTAAAGGTGATGCTAACCTTCAGCAACGTAGCAGGGTATAAAACCCACAAGAATCAGTAGTTGTTTTGTGTTACCAACAATGGGAAGATCCAGGCTGGAATCCAAAAAACAACCTCATGTATATTAGCTCAAAATCAAATCAAAACTAAACAGAACAAAACAACAACAAAACTAGGAATTAATTAATTTAACTAAAAATGAGAAGTACCTCTACTGTAAAAACGTTAAAACTATAAAATGGGTAATTGAAGGAGATTCAAGGAAATGGAAAGTCTTTCAATGCTCCTGGTTGGAAGAATTAACATTGTGGAAACTGCAATATTACCCCCAAACAATTGACAATGCAATACCCAGCAAAATCCCAACAATATTCTTCAATACAGTAGGGAAAACAATCCAAATTTAATATGAAATTACAAAATTACAGATGAAACAGAAAGCTTAGAAATGAACTCATGGGCCTATAGTCATTTTAAACACACACACACACACACACACACACACACACACACACACAATGGATTTCTATTCACTCATCAGAAGGGATGACTTTTCACTAGTCTTAAGGAAAATGAAAGGCTTGGGGAAATTATACTAAGAGAAAGGAATGCACACTCAGAGCAATATATGTTTCATGGATTCATTCACTTATGGTAGCTAGAAGGTGCCTAGAAATCTACAATAACAAGACAGATTCTAGCTCGTCCCAGTTAGGAGGGCCATTATCAAGAAAATTGACAATAGCAAATTCTGAGGTGGATGTAGCCAAATGGGAACTCTATTACACTGTTGCTAGGAAATTGAACTTGTTCAACCACTCTGGAATGCAGTATGAACTTTCCTCAAAAGTCTAAACATAGATCTCCCTATTACCCAGTAATTCCACTCAGGGTCAGTATTCCAAATAATAACAAAGAAGTTCACATTAAAACTACCAGCATAACCACGATCATGGCCAAGGCCCAGAGTTCAAGATTGGAAAAAAGTTACATTGCTGGTATTTGTTTCCCCAAATATGAATCTTTTGACATAAGATTCCAAATCATTCTATTTGCAACAGCTACGATAGGACTTAAATGTAGTCGGTTTTAAAATGGCTTCTTTATTGAATGTTAGGAAAAGCGGTAAGCAGTCCAAGAAAAGGGAGAATATTTTGTTGTTGATGTTGGTTGAGAGGCTTGATGTCTGGGCGTGGCCACTGGCCCTGAGCTCTTCAACTCAAGGTAAGGGCTCTATCTCTTGAGCCACAGGGCCTGCTCTGATTTTCTGGTGGTTAATTGGAGATAGGAGGCTCAGGGGCTTTCCTGCCCAGGCTGGCTTTGAACGGCAGTCCTCATATCTCAGCTTCCTGAGTAGCTAGGATTACAACTATGAGCCTGTGGTACCAGGCTAAAAATGGGGGATTTTTATAAAAGAAAATCCACCTCTTCACCTGTGTCTAAATATCAGATGTCACTATTAGAACACGGCACCCTCAACTCATTTCATCAGACATTTGTAAATTTTCTCTTTTCCTTCATCTGGGAACATTGCAGTCAATATCAATTCAGCTGTGGGACTGGATCAATTGTATGTTAATTGCTAGCATGTAAATCAAGAACTATTATATCAAAACAAATAAAACCCTCATTTGGAATAATTGTTTTCTCTTTTAATTACAAATCTGTGTTTGATTACTTCCTAATGTGATATTGGACCACCTAAAAGAGTGATGACATTTTCTTTCTCTTCAGCAATTGGCCTTCTCCCACATGTGGTCAAATATTTAAGAATTCAAAGATTTCCACTGATAATTCATTAAGCTGATATCTAAGAAAATGTGTATTTCTGGAATTGGTCTTATGTCTTGTTCTTACATGCACAAGTGTTCTATGATGTATTTGTTCTACAAGGAATTCTATTATCCAATCTTTGTGTGATCAATTTTAGTCTCTCTGATCTGTCCTTCTGACCCTCTCTCGGGAATCTCATTTCAGTCTGCCTCATAAAAAATATATATTAGTTATTAGCTAAATGACTCTCAGCTTCTGTTTTTTGCCTGACTTCATGTAGGCTGTGATAGCAGCCCTGACTGGCTGTACTTACTGGAGTTCTCTGTTTGTTTGTGTGTTTTTTAGAGATTTATGATTACTATTCAAGGTAGTAGATTCTCTGGGCCCCAGTGATCCCCTGGCCTAGAGTCAATGGCTTTTTTTCCTAAAGATACAAAAACAACTGACTAAATTCCTGTTTCAGTTGTCTCAAAATGAGGCAATCTGGATCCTTGCAAAGCCATCAATGAGCCTCTGTAACCACTTACAGAAATGGTCTATCAAGATGGCTTGTCAAGGTTGACTGTGAAAAATGTTCATTTCCAAGTGACCACCATAAAACAGATCACCTCACTGGGAACAGACTTTTCTATGGAAGGTTAGCCTTCCTTCCTTGTCTTACGATAGATCAAAACATAATATTCTGCAGTTTTGCCATCCTGGAGCATATTTTCCCAAGAATATTCTGTAGTGTAAAAGAGGACCAATTATCAAAATAAAGGTGAAAATACTTGTCTACTACAGACTGATTTATCTGGCTTATATCTGTTGTTATTTTCATTACTTCAAACATATAGATAATTTATATTGCAATTAGTCAAGTGACAAAGGATTAATGGAATAAACATTTAATTTACTTTCATATATCCAATATAATACACTTATCCCCTTATGGAATATTACATCCAACAGTAGAAACAATGTCAGGAATATAAAATGAACCTCAAGATGTGTAATCTGGCACATATACACCATCATCTACTCAAAAATTCAGTCTCTCTATAAAAATTTATTTGGTACAAAATAATAAAACTTTAATTAATGAATATGACTTTTAAGAATCATCTGAAATGCTACTCGTGTATCTAATTGCATATAACTGTGTAGAAGTCACCTAGAAAGGAATTTAACATGCATGAAGAAATCAAATTTCCACAATTTAAGCTAGATGAGAGGAGTCATACCCTCATGTACTGTGTGGTGTGAATTTTACCACAGTGCTGAACCCTTCCACCTAATACCAAGAGTCATGTGCAATAATTTACTATTTGATGTCAAGATGAGTGCTAAGTGTAGAATACACTTTGAATTATTCCATTAATTCACATAAATGAAACAGTAATGATATATTATTTTTTAAATTCTAATGCTTGTCAATTTTACAATTCATGAAATGTATTATTAAAATTAGTTTCAATTTCTTCTTTTCTAAATTTTAAATTATATATTAAATTTAAATTTAATTTATATATTAAATTTAAATTATATATTAAACATTTAATATTAAGAAATCAGGAATAAGTAACCTGTTATTAAAATGATCTACTATTAAAATTATCTACTATTAAACTGTGATTTGAATTATGTTTCTAACAATTTGTGATGTAAAAAAACTTTTCTTGGGGGTTCCAATCTTGGGGCCTGAAGTCTGGGAATGGGCTCTGTCCCTCAGCTCTTCAGCTCAAGGCTAGTGCTCTACCACTTGAGCTGCAGCGCCACTTCTGGCTTTTTTCTTTTTGCTTATGTGGTGCTGAGGAATCAAATCCAGGCCCTCATGCATGCAAGGCAAGCACTCTTCACTGAGCCACCTTCCCAGCCCTGATGTAAAAAACTTTTAATAGAATTGTGGGTAATAATTTTTAAACTTACCAGCTTGTTATTTGTTTTCTAAATGTGTCATTTCTTATTCTTGGTCCATGTCATCTCTTCACCTTAGTTGTTTAGTTTTCTATTTTATCTCTATTGGTTTGCTGATTGTGCATTTTGATTTCCCTTTTTAGTGACTGACATGAGGCTGAAATTCTGTATGGTAGTTTACTCCCAACAGCTGTTCTGCTCTTCTTTGTATACTATTATATTTCCCACACTCCCATCTCCTGTATTGCTGCTCTCAACTATTTTATTTCATTTTGTATTTAAATTTGATTGTCAAAGTAATGTACAGAGGGGTTGTAGTTACATAAGTAATGTAATGAATTCATTTCTTTTATAACTTTTTACCTTTCCCCCATTTTTCTCCCTCTTCCCTCCCAAAATCCCCCCCCAAGATTGTTTCTAACATATTGTCTCATGATTTTCACTTTTGCATAAGTTCCCCCTTTGTCCTTTGTCTCACCATTTTGTTTTTTTCTCTTACCCTTCCCTAGTTCCCTAGTTGTGATAACCTGGGTATCAAAATCAAATACAGTGACTACAGGGGATAAACATATGTGGGGAAAACGCAAAAGGATGAAAAGTACATAGTACATTAAGAACAACAATAACAAATAACATGTCTTGGAGTTCATTTCACTTGGAATCACCTTTTGTGGTCATATGTACATAGCTATTGAGTTATTCAGCTCATCTACTAAGATTATCCTTGATGTGCACAATAATGCTCCCCTATTACTCAGTAAACCAACTTCTGGGCATTTAACCATGTGACCACAAACAAGGCTACACTGAAGCTACCAGCACAATTATGTTTTTTACAGTATTATTTACTATAGCTAAGGTATGAAATTAAGCCAGATTCACCTCAGTAGATGAATAGATATAGAAAATGTGACACACACACACAGACATACACACATACACAAACATGGAATACTATGCTTCCATCAGAAACAATGATACCACCTCATCCATAATGAAATGAAAGATCTTGAAAAAACATCATACTAAGTGAAGTAAGCCAGACGTAAAGGAACATAGGTCCCCAGGTTGTCCTTATTTGTAATAATTAGGTTACATCAAGGAAAATCTCATGTATTTTAATTTGAAATTTTGTTTTATGTTGAACATACATTATTACTATATTGTTTGTTATTCTTTCTTTTTTTGAGGAGGGCTAAAATTTATTTAACCATTAAAATGAAGTATGTAGCCACTGTATAAAGTTTAATATAATGTATCTTCTTAATAATTTTTATTGTGAAAATACCGTATGGAGCAGCTACCATTACATGGCAAGGTAATGAGTATATTTCTTATCAAACGTTGTTGCCTCCACCTTTGTTTCCCCTAACCATCAATTCCTATCCCTCCCCCCAATTCTCGTGCAAAAGTTGTAAAGTTCGATTTTTGACTTAAAGTCCTGTACATCTCATTGTTGCAATGAGTCCATCTATTTAAACAATTTGATTTTTTTGCTTCACTTCCACAAATTATACCTACATCAAATACAGTGAAAACCGGGGTTATACCGTGTGGGAGGGACACACAAAGCAACAAAGAAATAACTTTAAAAAATGTTAGAAACGATAGCAAGAAAGAAAAAAAAAGAGTCCTTATCTTGAGTTTCATTTCACTTAACATCAACTTATTTGTCTGTTATTTCTTGTCTCAGACATATACTAGTTATTGTACATAAGGGAAGCCATGGGACGTATGTTTCTTTGAACCTGGCTTACTTCACTTAATATAATTTTTTCCAAATCTTTCCATTTCTGGACAAATGGGGCAAAAGGCAGATATACTTAAAGAATTATGTTCAGCTTATGCATTACTGAAGGTAGAACAAATAAAAGAGCAATCCCTATTAGGAAGAAGAACTCCTATTTACTTAGCTTCATTCCTCTGTAACGCCAGAGTTGCCCCCTGTATCCTCATGTTGTACATTACAACTTTATACTTGATCATCCAGTATATCTACTATCTTATACATTGTGACCTAAATGCCACAGGAATTCCACTTCGTTTTACTTTTAAAAAAAATTCTCTCTAGTGAAGATATTCTCCCCATCTGTGGGCTTTCTATTGATCTTGCTAGTTATGTCCTTTGCCATGTAGAAGCTGTGCAATTCCATGCAATCCCATTTGTCCAACCTTTCTTTGATTTGTTGTGTTTCTGGGTCTCTATTAAGAAAATCTGGCCTTTTCCTGGAGACCCAGGGTTTCTCCTATTCCATCTTGTAATGTTTTTAGAGTGTCTGCTTTGACTCAGAGGTCTTTGAAGCATTTGGGGTTGATTCTGGTGTAGAGTGATATCTAAGGATCTAGCTTCAGTTTTCTACAAGTACTTAACCAATTTTGCCAGCACCATTTTCTGAAGAGGCTGTCTTTCTTCCATTCTATGAATTTTAGCTCCTTTATTGATGACTAGACATACAACGGAGAAGTGTCTCATATCTAAAATAAACCTGGAACTCAAAAAATTAAATCCCTCAAGAACAAATCTACAAAGAAACAACTGCCCAATAAGTAAGTGGGCTAAAGACAAAGAGAAACTTCTCTGAAGAGGAAAGAAGCAGGGTCAATAGACACATGAAGAAATGCTCAACCTCCCTAGCCATAAAAGAAATGCAAATCAAAACAACAATGAGATACCACCTCACCCCAGTTAGAATGGTATAATGAAGAACTCTAATAACAACAGATGCTGGAAGGGATGTGGACAGAAGGGAACCTTACTGCATTGGGAGTGTAAACTTGTTTAACCACTTTGGAAAGCAGTATGGAGGTTCCTCCAAAGACTCAACAAAGAGCTCCCCTATCACTCAGCAATCCTATTTTTGGGTATCTACCCAAAAGATCACAAACAAGACCACACTAAAGATACCACCACGACTATGTTTATTGCAGCATTATTTACCATAGCTAAGATATGGAACCATCCCAGATGCCCTGCAAGTGATGAATGGATCAAGTAAATGTGGTATATATACACAATAGAATTCTATGCCTCCATCAGAAAGAATGACATTGCCCCATTTGTTAGGAAGTGGAAGGACTTGGAAAAAATTATTTTAAGTGAAGTAAGCCAGCCCCAAAGAAACATAGGCCCCATGGTTTCCTTTATTTGCAATAATTAGTATATGTCTGAGTCAAGCTGAAAAGGTCAGATAAGTTGATGTTAGGGAAATGAACCCTAAGATGTGTATTCAAATGTTTTATTTCTTTCATGCAATTGTATCTAAAGTATTTATAAGATTTTTTGGTTGCTTTGTATGTCCCTTCCCCATGGTATAACCCCTGCTTTCATGGTATTTGATGTTGGTATAATTTGTGGAGGGTAAGGGAAAAAACAAATCATTTAAATAGGGTTAGAGGTGGACCCATTGCAACAATGAGACATACAAGTCCTCATGTTGAACATGAAATTTACAACTTTGGGGGAGGAGGAGGATTGGGTGGGGGGGAGGATGGGAAGGAATGGGAATGGGAAACAAAGGTGGAGGCTACAATGCTTGATAAGAAGGAAGGGTTAAAGTAACTCCATTTTTGAGGCAGTGACCATTTCTTTCTTGTTTATCTCAGCTAGCAGAGCAACACGTGGTGGTAATCCAAATACCTGGTTGTTTGCCTTTATAAGCCCTGCAAATGTTCAGGTCAGGGCTCTCCTCCTAAGCTCCACTCTGTGGGAGTGTAGGATGAGGCCTGAGCTGCAGCCCGTCTAAATAAAACCTTGCTTTTGCATTTTGGAACGTCTGACTCTAGTTGGTCTTCTTTGTGGGGGTCCTGAAAAATGGTCACTACATGTTAGTGAGGGCTCGTCCAGGATAACTCAAGAGACCCACGAGACCTCAGACTCCGAAGGTAAAACAGTGCTGTCAAATTTGTCTTGTCCTGTCGTTCCTCTTTGTCTGTTTTACTTTCATTTTTGTTTGTGAGGACAGCAGCTCCAATTCGTATTGTGTAAAGGGTTGTCATAGCGGATGCGCTTGCATGACAACCCTGGAGGAACTGGGCGAAACTGAGACCTGAGAAAGAGGCCCTCCTAACCTAGGCCCAACTCAAACACTGTGGGTCTGCTCCTTCCGCTTCCCTATTACAGGGGTCAGCGGACCAATTCAGATCTCCACTTCGTAACCTTTTCGTTTTTTTTAACTGTCAGGCCTGTGTGTGTGTGTGTTTTTTTTTGTACTGTTTATTGTTTTTTGGACTGTACGACTAATGGGACTGGAAATCATAGGCAACACTCCATTTAACCCCCTAGACTTACAAAAAGAAAAAACTAAGAAAGAGGAAAAGATATTGTACCCCCCAGTTTTTCAGGGAGATAACGTGGAAAAAATATTTCCTACCCCATACTCAGCTTCCAGGTTCCTTTTACAAAACCTGAGAATGATCAAGAGGAGGAGGTAGCTATAGAACCAGCAGCCGAACCCTCGGTACCTGCTCTTAAAGTTTCTGAGGGGCCAGTCACTAGAGGAAGCCATGGGATCAGCCCCTCTCCCCCTTCTAATGCAGCTGTTTTTCCCTTAAGCACAGTAGGTCCTGTGGATGTGAATGGTCAACAGCAATTTTAATATTGGCCATTTTCTGCCAGTGATCTATACAATTGGCGTACCCAAAATGCCCCCTTTTCTGAGAAACCCCAGGATTTAATTCATTTGCTTGAAACCATTCTGTTTACTCATCAGCCCACTTGAGATGATTGTAGTCAGCTTTTACAGGTCCTTTTTACCACCGAAGAGAGAGACGGTATCTGAGAGGTGGCCCGGAAACATATCCCTGGTCACTTAGGAGAGCCCATCACAGATCGCTGCCTATTTTCCTGAGATCTGACCAACATGGGACTACAATATGGTTGAAAGTAGGGAGCGACTCCTCATCTATCACCAGGCTCTGTTGGTAAGTCTCAAGGTGGCAGCTCACCGACCTACAAATACAGCCAGAGTCCATGATGTTAGATAGGGAGGAAGTGCAAGTCCGGCAGCGTATCTTGAGCAGCTCATGGAAGCTTTTAGTAAATATACCCAGGAGTCAGCTCTGATGATTATGTTTTCCTATATAAATTTATCTGTACCAGACATAAAGCAAAAGTTGCAGGCTCTAGAATGACTTCGTGAAAAGTCTATTAGGGATCTAATAGCCGTGGTGGAAAAGATTTACAGTAAGAGAGAGACAGAGGAGCAAAGAAAGGAAAGGAAGGGCAAAGAACGTGAAATTGAGCATGAAAAGAGAGACCAGGCCAAGTTAAAGAGGCCAGACTTGTTGCAATTGTCATTATCACATGCCTTGCATACCTGGTTCACAGATGGCAGCAGTTTCATTCGAGATGGAAAAAGGTACACGGGCACAGCAGTCACCATGGACACTGAGATAGTGTAGGCTGAAGCACTCCCCTAGGGAACATCTGCACAAAGAGCAGAACTAGTGGCACTTACAAAAGCCCTATGGATGGGAAAAGGGAAGAGATTAAACATTTACACCGACAATCGCTTTTGCTACCATGCATGTCCAGGGAGCCATTTACCAAGAGAGGGGGCTGCTGACAGCTGAGGGAAAGGCTATTAAAACCAACAAGAAATTTTAAGCTTTGTCCAGGCCTTATGGGAACCAGCAAATATTGCCATTATGCACTGCCTTGGACATCAAAAGGGAACTTATTCAACACCCAAAGGAAATAACTTGTAAGATCAGGCAGCAAAGGAGGTGGCCCTCCATCCTAGGGGGGAAGTACTTACTCTAGTAGACGCAGGGCCTCGAGCTTTGCCTCCTGAGCCTCAGTACTCCCAAGAAGACTTGGAGCAGATAAAGAAAATTCCCATAGCCTATAAGCCCCCAGGCAGAGAAGAAAATAAAGACTGGTGGAAAACTGGTGAGGGGAAACTTACCTTGTCACAAAGATTGGGCAAGGGAATTTTTAAGAGAATCCATCAGGCCTCTTTCATGGGAACCCGAAGAATGCAGGACTTGCTCCAACACTCAGAAGTAAAAATTAAGCAAGGAAATCAACTCATTGAGAACATTGTTAAAAATTGTAAAGCCTGTCAGCTCACCAATGCCCCCAATCAACCGGTTACAAAAGGAGTTGGCCTCCGTGGAGATAGGCCAGATGTGTATTGGGAATTAGACTTCACAGAAATTTAAAGTGGAAAAGTTGGATATAAATATTTGCTAGTTTTTGTAGACACCTTTCAGGACGGGTTGAAGCCTACCCAACAAAGCATGAGACCACGAACTTCGTGGCTAAGAAGATCCTGGAAGAAATCCTACCCATCTATGGCTTCCCATCCACCATCAGGTCAGAAAATTGACCTGCCTTGGTCTCAAAATTAAGTCAGGGAATAGCTGTGGCACTGGGGATGGATTGGAAATTGCACCGTGCTTATAGACTCCAGAGTTCAGGGCACGTAGAAAGAATGAATCAGACTCTAAAAGAGACCTTAACTAAATTGGCTTTGGAGACTGGCACAGACTAGGTATCACTCCTTCTTTTTGACCTGTTTAGAGTAAGAAATTCACCCTATCACCTTAGCTGTACTCCTTTTGAAATAATGTATGGACATCCTCCACCCATTATCCCTAGCCTTCAGACTGGATTGCTTGCTCATTTGAGTGACACTGAATTTCTATGTAAACTTGACTATCTATAGCTTGTCCACAAAAGTGGGTGGCCCCAGCATAGAGCACTATATGATTCTGGTTCTATTCGTACCCCCCATTTCTTTAAACCAGGGGACTGTGTGTTTGTTCAAAGGTACAACTTGAGGTTTTTGGAACCACGGTGGAATGGACTTTACATGGTACCTCTGGCTACACCCACTGCCCTTAAGGTGGACAGCATTGCTGCTTGGATCCACTGCACCCATGAAAGACCAGCTGACTCCCTTGCCCTTGATGACCATGGGGAAACATGGGAAGTCTCTAAGCATCCTACCCAACCACTCCATAGAAAAATGGACTGATTGTTATTGGTATTGTTTCAATTATCATTTGCAGAACTCCTGGGACCCGCTCAGTACAACAAGGGGAACTTTGTGCTGCCCTAGGAGAAGAGTGTTGTTTTCAGGTTGACCATTCAGGAATGGCAAAAGACAACATGGCTATGGTCATAGAGGGACTAGTCAAGATCGAGAGCTGTTGGAGTGTAGTTTTTGGCTGGAGCCACAATATTGTGTCTCAGGACCATAAGTCAAGTGGGGAGGAAGGTTAAAGTAACTCCATTTTTTGAGGCAGTGACCATTTGTTGCTTGGTTATCTCAGCTAGCAGAGCAAGATGTGGTGGTAATCCAAACACCTGGTTGTTTGCCTTTATGAGCCCTGCAAATCTTTATTTAGCTCAGGGGTCTGCTCCTAGGCTCCACTGGGTGGGAGTGTAGAATGAAGCCCAAGCTGCAGCCCGTCTAAATAAAACCTTGCTTTTGCATTTCAGAATGTCTGACTCTTGTTGGTCTTCTTGGTGGGGGTCCAGCAACGTGGGCACTACAAGAAATGTACTCATTATGTTGCCCATGTAATTGTAACCCCTCTGTACAGTATTTTCACAATAAAAAAATAAAATTCTTGGGAACAACAAAAATCATTTCTCTCTAAATCTTTGAGGTTGTTGTTGTTGTTGTTGTTGTTGTTGTTGTGTGTGTGTGTGTGTGTGGTTTTACAAAGATCAGAAGACATTTACTTCATTTAGAATACATCTTTGAGGTTATTGTAAATTGTGGCTACTGGGAGAAGACTCTTGCTATATTAAAGATGAAACAAGCTGTTTTGATTACTATGGCTTTATAGTAGAGTATGAAATTTGGTATTGATATTCCTCCAGCAGTGTTCTTTCCGTTGAGGAGCGTTTTTGCCATTCGGGGTCTTTTATTGTTCCATATGAATTTTTGGATTGCCTCTTCTATTTCCTTGAAGAACGAGGGTGGAATTTTGATAGGTATCGCGTTGAATTTGTAGATAGCCTTGGGAAGTATTGCCATTTTCACGATGTTAATCTTGTCAATCCAGGAGCATGGGAGGTTTTGCCATTTTTTAAGTTGGGTGTTGATTTCCTTTTTCAAGATTTTAAAGTTTTCATCACAGAGGTCCTTCACTTCTTTGGTTAAGTTAATTCCTAGGTATTTTATTTTTTGTGGGGCTATTACAAATGGAGTTGCTTTCCTAATTTCAGCCACACTTTTCTCATGGTTGGCATATAGAAAAGCCATTGATTTTGGGTGGTTAATTTTATAACCTGCTACTTTGCCAAAGTTTTGAATCAGCTTGAGTAATTTGGGAGTGGAGTCTATGGGATTCTTTAAATACAAGATCATGTCATCTGCAAAGAGGGAGAGTTTTATTTCTTCTTTCCCTATTTGGATCCCCTTTATGTCTGCATCTTGTCTTATTGCTGTAGCTAGGCATTCTAATACTAGATTGAAGAGAAGTGGAGAGAGTGGGCATCCTTGTCTTGTTCCTGAGTTAAGAGGAAATGGCTTTAGTTTTTCACCATTGAGTATAATGCTGGCTGTAGGTTTGTCATATACAGTCTTTATTATATTGAGGAATGTTCCATGGATTCCTAATTTTTCCAGAACCTTCATCATAAAGGGGTGTTGGATCTTGTCTAATGCTTTTTCTGCATCTATTGAGATAACCATGTGGTTCTTATTCTTGCTCCTGTTGATGTGATGAATAATTTATTTGATTTGCGTATATTGAACCAGCTTTGCATCCCTGAAATGAATCCTGTTTGATCATGGTGTATGATTTTTTGGATGAATTGTTGAAGTCGATTGGCCAAAATTTTGTTGAGAAGTTTTGCATCAATGTTCATCAAAGAAATGGGTCTATAGTTCTCTTTCTTTGATGAGTCCCTGCCTGGTTTTGGGATGAGGGTTATGATGGCTTCATAGAATGTGTTCGGTAGTGAGCTTTCTCTTTCAATTTCATTGAAGAGTTGGAGGAGTATTGTGGTGAGCTCTGCTTTGAAGGCCTTTAAAATTCCGCTGTAAAACCATCTGGTCCTGGACTTTTCTTAGCTGGGAGGTCTCTTATTGCTGTTTCTATTTCAATGCTTGATATGGGCCTGTTAAGCTGGTTTAACTCATCTTGGTTTAGTTTTGGCATGTCAATATTTGCTAGGAAAAGGTCTATTTCTGTCAAGTTCTTATGTCAAAACCAGCTTTACAATGTCGGTGTGGGGGGAGAGGGGGGTATAATTGGGTGGGGGGAGGGGGGAGTCTGGGAAGGGAGGTGAAGGGTAAACAAAGGAGGAGGCTGCAATGCTTGGTAAGAAATGTATGCATTATCCTGCCCATGTAATTGTAGCCCCTCTGTACAGTATGTTCTCAAATAAAATTAAATTAAATTAAAAAAATAAAATAAAATAAAGATGGAACAAAAATATATTTTGCATGCAACACAGTGCTTTATTAGTCTGCAGTTGAACCCTTAACTTCAAGTTATATCTTGGCCGTTGTTGTGAATAATGTGAATTGCAATGAACTACAGATATTTATCAGTTACCCAAAGAGAAATAAACACATGATCCATGGGTCATATGATATTTCAGCTTTACATTTCTCTAGAAAACTGCATATTACTTTCTACAATGAGAATATTTACCTGTATTTTGACTAAGAGTGTAGAGAATTTCTTCTTTTGCTTCTGTGGTGCTGAGGAATCAAACCCAGGGCCTCAGGCATACAAGGCAAGCGCTCTACCACTGAGCCACCTTCCCAGCCCTAGAAAAATTTTTTTTATCAACATTCTCACCAACATTATTACCTATTTTTTTAAGGTCAGGCTTTTACTATGTGCAGTACCCCAGACTGGCCTTAGAATAAAATCCTATAACTCCAACCAGCTAAATGCTTGGAATTACAATCCTTTACCACCACACCAGGTTCCTTTGATTTTTTTGGATAAGTGTTATAATAGTTATGAAGTAGTATCATAGTAATTTTGAATTGCATTTCTCTAATGAATTCTGTTCCAAAAGCATTAAGCCAACATAGAAGTTGTATTAAACACTAATTTGTAAACCCACTGGCTACTTTCATGGCTATTTGGAAAACAGGTCTATTCCGAACTTTTGTCCCATTTTAATCATTTCTTTTTTTAATGTGAAAATACTGTACAGAGGGGTTACAATTACATGTGAAAGATAAGTACATTCCTTTTCAAGCATTGTAGCCTCCACATTTGTTTCCCATTCCCATCCCTTTCCATCCTCCCCGCGCCAATCTTCTTCCCCCTCTTCTCCCATCATAAAAGTTTAAAGTTAGTTTTTCAACATAATAACTTGTGCCTCTCATTGTTTCAATGGGTCCACCTGTATTCCTATTTAAGCGATTTGTTTCTTCCTTCCCCTCCACAAATTATACCAACATCAAATACAATGAAAGCAGGGGTTATATCGTGGGGGAGGGACATAGAAAGCAACAAAAAAAATCTTATATATACTTTAGGAACAATCGCATGAAACAAAAAAAAACATTTGAATACATATCTTAGGGTTCATTTCCCTAACATCAATTTATCTGACCATTTCTGCTTGACTGAGACATATACTAGTTATTGCAAATAAGGGAAACCATGGGACCTATGTTTCTTTGGGCCTGGCTTACTTCACTTAAAATAATTTTTTCCAAGTCTTTCCACTTCCTAACTAATGGGGCAATTCCATTCTTTCTGATGAGGGCATAGAATTCCATTGTGTATATATACCATATTTTCTTGATCCATTCATCACTTGAGGGTCATCTGGGTTGGTTCCATATCTTTGCCAAGGGAAATAATGCTTCAATAAACTTAGTCGTGCTGGTAGCCTTAGTATGGTCATGTTTGGGGTCATTTGAGTAAATGCCCAAAAGTGGGATTGCTGGGTCATAGGGGAGCTCTATGTGGAGCCTTTGGAGGAATCTCCATGTTGTTTTTGAAAGTGGTTGAACAAATTTACACTCCCACCAACAATGCAGTAAGATTCACTTCTTTCCATATCACCTCCAGCATCTGTTGCTATTAGAGGTCTTGATTATCGCCATTCTAACTGGGGTGAGGTGGTATCTCAATGTTGTTTTGATTTGCATTTCTTTTATGGCTAGGGAGGTTGAGCATTTCTTCATGTGTCAATTGGCCCTGGTTCTTTCCTCTTCAGAGAAGTTTCTCCTTTTCTTTAGCCCACTTACTTATTGGGCCGTTGTTTCTTTGAAGATTTGTTCTTGGGGGATTTAATTTTTTGGAATTGCAGGTATATTTTAGATGTGAGACCCTTGTCTGTTGTATGGCTAGTAAAGATCTTCTCCCAATCAGTGGGCTTTCGATTGATGTTGCTAGCTATGTCCTTTGCCATGCACAAGCCCTACAATTTCATGCAATCCCATTTGTCCAACCTTTCTTTGATTTGTTGTGTTTCTGGGTCTCTATTAAGAAAATTTAGGCCTCTGCCAAGGAGACCTAGGATTTCTTCTATTCCATTCTGTAATGTTTTCAGAATGTCTGCTTTGACTCCAAGGTCTTTGATCCATTTGGAGTTGATTCTGGTGCAGAGTGATATCTAAGGACCTACCCTTAGTTCTCTTCAAGTAGTTAACCAATTTTGCCAGCACCATTTACAGAAAGGGCTGTCTTTCTTCCATTCTACATTTTAGCTCCCTAATCGAAAATTAGATGGCTATAGGTCTGTAGGTTCATTTCTGGGTTTTCAATTCTATTCCATTGGTCCTGAGGTCTGTTCTTGTGCCAGTTCTAAGCTGTTTTGATTATTATGGCTTTGTAGTAGAGTTTGAAATTTGGTATTGACATTCCTCTAGCCCTGTGATTTCTGGTAGGGATCATTTTCACTATTTGGCATCTTTTATTGTTTCATATGAAATTTTCGATTGCAGCTTCTATTTTCTTGAAGAAGTAGGTTGGAATATTGATAAATATCACATTGAATTTGTAGATAGTCTTTGGAAGTATTGCCATTTTCACGATGTTGATCTTTCCAATCCAAGATCATGGGAGTTTTTGCCACTTTCTAACTTCTGTTTTGATTTACTTTTTCAGGTTTTTAAATTTTTACTCATAGAGATCCTCCACTTTTTGGTTAATTTAATTCCTAGTTATTTTTTGGAGGCCTATTTTGAATGGAGTTGCTTTCCTAATTTCAGCCACACTTTTCTCGTTGGTAAACAGAAAAGCCATTGATTTTTGAGGGTTAATTTTATACCGTGCTATTTTGCCAAATTTTGAATCAACTTGAGAAATTTGGGAGTGGAGGCTGTGAGATTCTTTAAGTACAATAACATATCATCTTCAAAGAGGGAGAGTTTTATTTTTCATTCCCTATTTGGATCCCCTTTATGTTTATATCTTGTCTTATGGCTGTAGCTAGGCATTCTAATAGTACATGGAAGAGAAGTGGAGAGAGTGAACATCCTTGTCTCATTCCTGAGTTAAGAGGGAATGGCTTCAATTTTTCACCATTAAGTATAATGCTGGCTGTAGGTTTGTCATATACAGCCTTTATTGTATTGAGGAATGTTCCATGGATTCCTAATTTTTTCAGAACCTTCATTATAAAGGGGTTTTGTATCATGTCAAATGCTTGTTCTGCATCTATTGAGATAACCATGAAGTTCTTATCCTTGCTTCAGTTGATTTATGAATTATATTAATTGATTTGTGTATATTGAGCGAGCTTTGCATTCCTGAACTGAATCCTGTTTGATCATGTTGCATGATTTTTTAGATAAATTGTTGAAATCGATTGGCCAAATTTTGTTGAAAAGTTTTGCATCAATGTTCTTTAAAGAAATGGGTCTATAGTACTCTTTCTTTGATGAGTCCCTGCCTGGTTTTGGGATGAGGGTTATGATGGCTTCATAGAATGAGCTCGGTAGTGAACTTTCTCTTCAAATTTAATTGTAGAGCTGAAGTATTATTTGTGTGAACTCTGCTTTGAAGGTCTTGTAGAATTTCACTGTAAAACATCTGGTCTTGGACTTTTCTTAGATGGGAGGTCTCTTATTGCTCTTTCTATTACAATACTTGAAATGGGCCTGTTCAGATGGTTTAACTCATCTTGGTTCAGTTTCAACATGTCAATATTTGGTAGGAAAAGGTCTGTCGCTGTCAAGTTCTCAAACATATTAGCATAAAGTTTTGAGGATTATTCCCTTATAATGTTCTGAATCTTGGTTGTTTCTGTGGTGATGTTACCATTTTCATCTCTGAGTTTATTTATTTGGATGTATTCTCTTCGTTTTTCTGATAAGATTTGCTAAGGGGCTATCAAATTTTTAGAATTTTTTTGAATAACCCACTCTTTGTTTTGTTGATTCTCTCCATGTTTTTTTGGATTCTAATTCATTTATTTCTGATTTAATTTTAATCATTTCTTTCCATCGACTGTATTGGGGTTTATATTGCTACTCTTTTTCAAGTAGGCTCAGATGTCTCATTAAATTGTTGGTTTCAGATATCTCCAATTTGTTGATATAGCATCTTAGAGCTATAAACTTGCCTCTGAGTACTGCCTTTACTGTGTCCCAGAGGATCTGGTAATATGTGTGTTCTTTTTTGTTGAATAACATGAACATTTGAATTTCCTTTCTAATTCCTTCCAACAGCCACTCGTGAGTCAGCAGTGTGTTGTTCAGCCTCCATGAGTTACAGGACTTTCTTTGGTGGCTTTTGGTTTTGAGTTCTAATTTTATTCCCTTGTGATCTGAGAGAATGCAAGGTATAACTGCAATGTTTCTGAATTTGGACAAGTTTGCTATGTGACCTAAAAAGTGGTCTATTTTTGTTCCATGTGCTGATGAGAAGAATGTGTATTCTGATGCTGCTGAGTGAAATATTCGGTAAATGTCTGTGAAATCTTGTTGACCTATGCAGTTGTTTAGATCTGCAGTTTCTCAGTTGAATTTTTGCCGAGTTCATCTATCTAGTGGGGAGAGTGGTGTGTCAAGTTCCCAACAATCAATGCCATTGTATCTATGTGGGATTTGAGGGAAAGTAGTATTTCTTGGATAAATTTGGGTGCTCCGTTGTTTGGAAAATAGATATTTAGAATTGTAATATCCTCCTGAAGGGGGGATCCCTTAATTAGTATATAGCAAGCTTCCTTATCTCTTCTCATTGATTTTAATTTGAAGTCTATTTTATCTGATATGAGGCTTGCAACACCTGCCTGTTTATGGTGGCCATTTGCTTGGTAGATTTTGTTTCAGCATTTCACATTCAAAATGTGTTTGTTTTTATAGGCAAGATGTGACTCCTGAAGGCAGCAGATAGAAGGATTTTGCTTTTTAATCCAACTATGCAGTCTATGTTGCTTAATTGGAGAGTTTATTCCGTTAATGTTGAGAGGTAGAACTGAGAGGGATTTGGGAGTTCCTGCCATTTTATCCACCTTCTTGGGATTGTGGCAACTGGGTTCTTCCTATGGTTCTTGGATTCTCAGTTTGGGTGCAGTTTCTTGGCCTTTATTGTGGTCTTGTTGGTTTGCTAAGGATATCTTTGAGTAACTTTTGTAGGCCTGGCTTGGGAGAGATATATTGTTTCAATTTTTCTTTGCTATGGAAGGTTTATATTTGACCTTCAGTTATGAAGGAGAGTTTAGCTGTGTACAGTATTCTTGGTTTCTAGTTGTTTGTCTTTAGGGCATGGCATACCTTATCCCGGGCTCTTCTTGCTTTAGTTGTCTCTGCTTAGAAATCTGAGGTGATTCTAATTGTTTTCCCTTTGTAGGTGATTAATCTTTTCTCCTTGACAGCTTTAAGGATCTTTTCCTTGGTCTGAATTTATCCTGTGTGGATTATAATGTGATGGTGGGATGTCCTGTTCTGGTCTGGTCTAGTTGGAGTTCCAAAAGCTTCTTGTATCTGAATAGGCCTATCGTTTTGCATGTTTGGGAAGTTCTCTGCTAGGATCCTGTTAAACAAATTTCCTAGACCATTAACTTCTCTCTCTCTCTAAGTGCTCCACTACACCCATTATCCTCAGATTAAGCCTTATGATGGTGTCTTCTAAATGTTGAATAGATCTGTCATATTTCTTGGATTTGTCTTGATGTTTGTACGTTCTTTCTCTATAATATCTAGGCTGTCTTCAATCCCCGAGATTCGATCTTCTACATGGTGTAACCTACTGACAAGACTTTCTATTGTTTTTTATTTCTTTTCTTTCTAATTTGTCGGTTTTGATCGCTTCAAATTCTTTGTTGGAGCTTTGTTTTAGATCTTCTATGGAGTTCTTTGCTTCCTTAACTTAGTGTTCAGTGTTTATTCTCAAATCACTTAGTTGATTGGTTATGGTTTCCTTGGACTCCCATTACTTCTGTTGGGTTCCATTCAGCATTCCCTTTGTGGTCTCCCTGACTTCTTTCAGCTCTCTGTTTATGGATTCCATAAATGCCTCTAAAGATCTTTGTCTATCTCATCTCGCTTTCTCAATTCTTGTATTACTCTTTGATTAGCTTCCTCACATTTATGCAATTCCTGACTTTCTCTTTGTCTATTCTCAGCCAGCTCACGCAATTCATGTCTATCTCTTTGACTGGACTCAGCCTGCTCATGCTATCCCTTTATTTCTCTTTTAGTGTTTTCAATCTGCTCATGCAGTCCCTGTGTCAATCTTTGAGTAAGTTCCGTTCCTCAAGCTCATGATATTCATGTATTGACCTTTGGTTTGCCTCCTCTCTCTCCCTATCATGCTTACACTGAGTCGTTTGAAGGTGGTCAATTTTTTCATTTACCATGTTTATCAGTAGTTTTTGTATAGCTTTTGGGGAGCTCTCCCCTGGATTATTCATTATCTATTCTGTCCCCTGATTATCATAAGTAGGAGTTTAGATACCGGACTTGCCATTTTTCTTGTGTTTTTCTGCTTGTTCTGCAAATTTGGGATGAAAGTAACACCAGTTTTGTGCTAGAACATTATCTTAAGGCAAGCATCATCCAAAGTCTGTAGTTTCACAGTCAAAAGTCCGCAGATACAATCTAGTTCAACAGATATATTTATTCAATATCAAACAACTATATACTAATGGGCTATGAACAACAAAGAATAATTTGGCATACCAGAAATTATAAGGTTTAGGGAGAGATGTGGGTAAAAATAGGAATAGAGGAATGTGGAAAGGTAAAAGGAGAATTAAATTAACTAAGTCCTAATCTCAATAAGGAAAATAGTACAGATAGAATGATAGTAGAGAGAGAAAAAAAAGAAGAAAAACTATGAAAAAGAAAAAAGAGACTAGACAGAATAGAAAAACAAATATTAAAAATTATTAATTGAAACACTTAAAATTTATGCAAATTTAACAACATAATATTCACAGAAGAAGAGGGATAGGATGAGAGAAGGGGAGGGATAGAAAGGGATAGAAAGTAAAAAAATATCCTGAAAATATTATATAGGTATAAAGAGGTAGTACTGCTATTAAGAAACTTAAGTCAAAGAGGTTTTGAATTGAGTAATAAATTTCTGGATTGTGTACACAATGGGGGATAAGGTCTAATAATCGACTATTCGTATATCTGAGGATGAGCAGAACAGCAATTAAGTCACACAATAAAGAATGAAAGAGGAAAAAAGTGAAAAGAATGAGAAAGAAAAAAAGGATCAAAAGTTCAGTAGAGCTAAAGCACACACACACACACACACACACACACACACACACACACACACACACACACACACAGAAGCACAGATATTCCCCCAAAATAAAAAGTAGAAGAGGAAGAAAAAAAAGGTTAACAGCAAACAATTTTTTAAAATTAAAAATGAAAACCAAAAATTTAAACAAATTTTAAAAGGTACAAAATATGAGTTCTTTGATTTTTTGGTGTGGATGGGAAGATCCTGTATCTCCCTTGTGTCTGTAACCAGTCCCTTGTTGGAGTTTCTGGTCTGCTTGTGGTGTTTGATTTTCCTGTGGGTTGATTGGTTTCTTAAGTCAGTTTGTTTGAGCATGAAGAAAAATGTTCTGATTTACCCAGAATTTTGTGATCCTCCTCCAAGGCTAGTTCAATGGGAGGGAGATCTGTTTTGAGTATCACAAAAGAGTGAGATGGCTGTTTCCTCTAGTCTGGAGATGCTTTGATGAGTCTTGGTTCTGGGTAGAGTGGAGGCCTTTCAGCAAGCAGTAGAGTTACCCTGAGGGGCTAGCTTCTGAGACACTTACAGAGCCTAGCCTGGAGATGTTCTCAGGGTTTATGTTTACTGAATTTCAGTTGATTGTCAAGACTGCTGTAGGGAGGAGCAGCCTCTTGCTCTGTTTAGCCAGTGAAATAATCAACACCTGAGGGGGGCAGAGCTATCTCTGCCTGGGCTGGATGACTTTTCCCTGGGTGGAGCTGAGCCTGGCAGGTGACGTCAGGTTCCTGTGACCTGCTAAATGACTTTTGTTTTCTTCCAAGGCCTGAGTTGGAGCTAGCTGCTCAGCCAGGCCTTTATCAGTATCAAAGATGGAGATCTCCAGTAGTGGAGAGGGGAGGAGTTGCCTTTCCTCCTCTGCTCCCTTAGAAGGAGTGAGGATGTCCGGCTTCTACTCACAGCAGACTCTTGGTTCCTGGGTCATCTCTGGTCTTCGATCTGCAGGATGAAGATGTCTCTTCCTTGTAAGTTCTTGCTAGTGTTGTGTAGAATCCCCTAGCCCGCTGATCTGGGGCCTTCGTCCCAGACGCTCTGTTTTTCAGGTTTGGTGGCTATGGCTGCCTCAGCCACCGCCAAAACCGCAGCTGAGCCTGCTGACAAGTGCATGGACCTGTCCCCTTGCCTGGATTTTCCCTCGCTGGCCAAACTTTCTGTACTGTGATGGCACCCTTGGTGTGATTCTCTTGCTTAGGACTGTTCACTGGAACACTTAAACTGCTTTCTATGAAAGAGCCTGTAGCCTCCAGCTTCTCCCTTACCATCTTCCCAGAACTCTTTTGAATTTTAATCATTTCTTGTTAATCTCATCTTTAATCTCTTTATACAAAATCAATAATTAATTCAAGGGAGGAGAAAGGAAAAAATGAATAACTCCTTACATTTTTCAATTTTCAATAACATAATATTGCTTATATCATTTTCTGTTTATGCTTTAGACTATATAACTCAATTTAGTTAGACCTTTCATAAGGCTATGTGTATTTTATTTATTTTATGTTGATTGTTCTTTCAAAAGCCTGCATGTATAATTTCCCTTGGTTTCTTTCATTCTCAAGTAGTTCAGATTTCAAATTGAAGAATAAATTGAAAGAAGCAAACAAAAAATACAGTTCCTCTCATCTGATAATGCTTCTACAAGAATGAAGAAAGAGTTCATCTTGCTAAGGACCTATGATAGGATATCAAAAAGAGAATTCATGGTTCTAGGTATTCCCTATCTTTGCAATGCAACTTAAATGATGTAAAACACAATATACTGCTCAGGTACTTTTACGTTTTATCAGTTTTGCACATTATCATATGGACATTACCTCAGTCTACAACATTCCTTCATTATTCTGTCCTTGATACTTTTACACTACCAAGACATAAGATAATCAGTTTGATTTAAAGCATGAGACATTGTACACCTGGCTTCCTTAGAAGCAGAGCATGGTCAATAGATCATATTCCTTCTGGTTGCTCACTACCTGTAATGTTTTCTGTAATATTATTGCATTCTATTTAATATTAAAAATTATGGCTAAACTCAAAGCTCATTCATAGAAGTTTATGTTAAGTATTTTGCAAGTTTTATTTCTCTCAATTCTTAAGATAACATTTGCTATAATGCTAATGTTATTATCATTTTAGTGTTGGGAAAAAATTGTAATTAAAGGCATGAAGTGCATGGCCCAAAGACACACAGTGAGGAAGGAAATGAGTCACAGTCTCCAAAAGCCTTTTAGCAATACAAAAATTGTAGGTAAAATCTCTCCATTCTCTTACACTCTCAATTCAATATTCATATTGTCCTATAATAATAGCATACCAAATATTGCCCATGGCGATTGTTTTCTGTTACATTTTGTCTCCAACACAGACTGTGTTGGTGACATTGTGTTATCATGCACAGAACTGAGCTTATAAATTGATGTCCAAAGAGAGTCAAATTTCTTTTGTCCCACAGCTCCAGTGTCCTTTTTCAAAAAGTACTAAAACTTTTAAATACCAACACTTACTATCTTTTAAGAATCCGAAAACGAAGTAAATTCACATATAATCACTCCAAAATGCTTTAAAAGTAGGAGATGATAAAACAGGCCCCCATAAAGTAAACTTTCTTCTATTTTTAAAATTATTCTGAAGGCCTTGTCCTGGGTGGTCACACCTGTAATCCTATCTACTCGGGATATCTACTCAGGAGCCTGAGATCTGTGGATAACTGTTGGAAGCCACTCAGGGCAGAATAAATTCATGAAATTATTTTTCAGAAATTATAATGAACTAGTAAAGAGCCAGGAATGGAGATGTAGCTTATATATTAGCTCATCAATCTAAAGAGGAAAGGCCTAGCAAGACCTTGAAGCCCTGATTTCAAACTCTGAGCATGCCAATACACAAGCATGTGCATGTGTGCATGTGTGCATGCGTGTGTGTACAAACACCCCCCACGCACATTTATTCAAAATACCTTCGTATCAGCATATCAGTGTTCTGCATTAATTTCTTTGTTAACGTTATTATCTGGGTAAAATAGAGGAAATAAACTCTTCTATATCAGAATATTTTTATACTTTTTTTACTGTGAAAATACTGTACAGAGGGGCTACAATTTAATGGGCAAGATAATGAGTACATTTTTTTATCAAGCATTGTAGCCTCCTCCTTTGTTTCCCCTTCCCATCCATTCCCATCTTCCCCAGCCCTCCCACCCAATCCTCCCTGCCCCCCCCCAAATTTGTAAAGTTCGTTTTTGACATAACGACTTGTACTTCTCATTGTTGCAATGGGTCCACCTGTAAAAATAACTGTACAGAGGTGTCATATTTATTTGAACAAATAATGAGTACATTTCCTAACAAGCATTGTTACCTCTTCCTTTCTTTTTCTTCCACCATCCCTTCCCTCCCACCTCAACAAATACACTCCTCTCCCCCTTCCCCTGTCTAAATTGTAAAGTTCATTTTTCAACATAGTGTCTTGTGCATCTCAACCTGTATCCCTGTTTAACTATTTTGTATTTCCCTTTCCCCTCCCCAAATTAGAGAAACTTATACACAGGATGTAGGCACGCAAACCTCAAATACAGTGAAAACAGGGGTTAGAGCGTAGGGGAGGAACATATAAAGGAACAAAAAACATCACCTCACACATTATAAGTATCTTAGAAACAATAGCAAGAAACAGAAATATCACTTGTCTGATTCATTTCTGGTAATATCATCTTATCTGATATGCACATAGCTTATGATCTATTCTTATTCTAGACATATATTATCTGTTGAAAATGAGGGAAACCATGGGACCTATGTTTCTTTTGACTTGGCTTACTTCATTTAATAAATTTTTTTCAAGTCTTTCCAATTCTTAACAAATTGGGCGATGTCATTCTTTCTGATGGAGGCATAGAATTTCATTGTGTATATATATACCACATTTTCATGATCCATTCATCTTCTGTGGGCCCTCCAGGTGGGCTCCATATCTCAGCTATTGTAAATAATGCTACAGTAAACATAGTTGTTCTGGTAGTTTTAGTATGGTCTTCTTTGTGATCATTTGGGTAAATCCCCAAAAGTGTGATTGCTGGGTCATAGCGGAGCTTTATATGGAATCTTTTGATGAGCCTCCATACTGCTTTCCAAAGTGGTTGAACAAGTTAAAACTCCCACCAAGAATCAAGTAAAGTTCCCTTGTTGCCACATCATCTCCAGCATCTTTAGTTGTAAAAATATGGAATGATTCAAGAATTTGCATGTCAACCTTGCGTAGGGGCCATGTTAATCTTCTCTGTATTGTTCCAATTTTAGTGTATGTGCTGCTGAATTGAGCACAGAGCATTTTATATAGATAAAGTGTAATTGATTTTCTTAAACTAGACAATTCAAAGAAAAGTAAGTTTTGAAGAATTCTCGTTAAATTTTAGAACCATGTACCTCTTACATAAGCACACATTTAAGAATAGTCAAGATTGACATGTCAGAAACAAAATAATCCCAGATATTGTTGTTCAAGAGATGTGTAGGATCGGGTGGGAGGGTATTGGGTAGGAGGGGTGGAGGAAGGCTGGGAAGGGATGTGAAGGGTAAACAAAGGAGGAGGTTGCAATGCTTGATAAGAAATATACTCATTATCTTGCCCATGTAATTGTAACCCCTCTGTACAGTATGTTCACAAAAAATAAAAATAAAAAAATGAGATGTGTAGGAGGACGAATTCAATTATTCTGTACAAGGCACCTGTCATTATGAACACTATGGCAAGTGTTAGGTTTTGTTAAAAGTTTTAATGTTTTAAATATATTTAATTTTGGGAATTTGCTTATATAGGCCAAAATTAGGACTGTTTGTCAGGTCATACAACTTTTCTATAAATATTTAAGATTTATCGTAGCAGACATATGCTACTAAAAAGTACATTTCAGAGTTTATTAGAAACATTACTAATGAGATGTTGCAAAGTCTTAGTGTAAAGAAGCAGAGTGAAGAGTTAAGACTTTGTTAACTGCACAGTTTCTCTTAAAACTTTAGGGCTTCCTTACTTTATATGTTAGTGAGGAACAAATGATGATATAAGCCATATACAAATGATGAGATGAGTCATAAAAAGCAATCTTAGTTGGTAACTATAAAGACTACACATAGCCTATAAACTCTGTTGAACATCATAATCTTATTCATTGTTAAATGTACAGGAATGTGAGAATAGTAAAATTAAATATGTAAGTACACTTCAAATACTGAAAACCCTGGTAATTCTTCGATATTTTATTTTATTAATCATTAATATTTATTTATTGTGTTTCTTTATTTGTAGTATTGTTTCCCTTGTAATATAATAAAGCTTTTTGTTATTCATCATCAGGAAGTACTTTGAGAAGGTTACTGGGATAGCCAAACCATTTTTTATAGTTGCATGTGAATTTACATAAAGCAAAATTAAGAACAAAATATTGATTAAAAAATTATCAAGTACAGTAAGAATCAGGAGGGATGATAAATGTCCACACTTAAAATCTTAGCCCTAGGCTGAAGCAGTGATATTACAGAGTTGAGGTCACAAAAGTGAGAGACTGTGTTTTGTTTTGTTTTTTACTTTGATTTTGTTGGCCATGGGGTTGAACTCTGGGGCCTGGTTGCTGTACCTCAGCTCAAGGCTAGTGCTACCACTTGAGCCACAGAACCACTTCCGTCCTTTTCTACTTATGTGATGCTGAGGAATCAAACCCAGGGCCTCATGCATGCAAGGCAGGCACTCTACAACAGCCACCATCCCAGCACCTGATAGCCTGGTTTTAAAAATTCATCCAAACAACATTTGCTTTCTGCTTTGGGTTATATAATGAAATATATGAATATCTTTTCATATTTTTGTGTATTTTTATACTTCTAAATTTAAACTAATCCCAGCCACATTATTCTTTTCAAAGTCACGAAATATCTCTGAGAGTTTGCTAATGTGAAAATTGTTTTAGCATTTTAAATTACTTCTGAGTCATTTTTATTTTTTATTAAAATCATTTTATATTTTGGGTTGATGGATTATCATACATCAAATACCTTCAAGTGTACATGTAGAGCCTAAAGATAACAGTATGAATATTCTCATACAGCTCTTTTATCTGTTATGCACTTTCAGTATTATGATATTTCTCCCTCTTTCACGCTCTCTCATTTCCTCTTTCTCTTTCATGCTCCATGTCTGCTACATAGAATTTCTGCTGGTCAACTATTATCCTTGAGGATCCACTGGCTTTGTGGGAACATGATGGGGACTAACATTTTCCCTTGCATTCTTAAAGAATTATGAGTGACGTGATATTATTCTTTGACATTGTAAATGGCAAAGCAACAGGTCTAGGAATTCCTTTTCATGTTTACTACTATTACAAATTTTATCTCATAGGAATCATTTGGATGGATATGATATTTTAATGTGGGATAGGAAGGTGGCTCAGTGCTAGAGTGCTTGCCTTGCATGCATAAGACTCTGGGTTCGATTCCTCAGCAGCACATAAGCAAAAAGAAAAACAGCCAGAAGTGGCGCTGTGGCTCAAGTGGTAGAGTGCTAGCCTTGAGCTGAAGAGCTGAGGGACAGTTCCCAGGCCCAGAATTCAGGCACCAAGTCTGGACCCCACCCCAAAAAAAGATATTTTAACCTGTGACCTAAAAGTTCTTTTTCTTTCACAAACAACCTTTGTCTTTGATTACCAGTTTGTAACTACATGTAATGAAAATAAAGCTCTCCTATGGAAACTAGACCGAAGTTGTTCACAGGGATGAAAAAGAAGCTAATGATGGAAGTGAGTACAATAGAGCAAGGTCCTCAGAGCAGTTTATCATGAACACTTTGTGAGAATGACAATGTTCTGGGAACTGAACAATGGTATATATGCATATATATTTGTAAATGTATATTTATTTATATATGCATATATGTGTGTATATGCCCTTATATTGCACACATATATGTTACTATACACACAAATTCACATACACATATACACATGCACACATGGAGAAAGACACATAATTACAGCCAACACAAGTTTCATTAGTTGCTGAAAATGCCTTAGATGGAATGCTTGGAAAAAAATATGTTCAAGATGTATTTGTCTCTAAGAGTTCTTTTACCACTCCTCTTATCTCTTTAAACTGGGAGGTTTTGACAGATTGGACTTGCAAAATGCAGTACACATGATAGCAAGTTACTCAGAAATGTCAGTATGTAAAGATCATATGTTGTCTCCTTGATCCCCAGGGAATGCTTGCTCTTATACACACACTCTCAACAGCCAAAGTAACAGGAGAATATCATGGTAAAGAATAAAATTATAAGCCATTAAATGGCACCCTTCTTTGAGCTCTTTTCCAACAGCCAGCATCAATTCCTAAAAAGATTATTGAGTCCTCATAAAACTGGACCTCAGGTCAACAGGTAACCAACTCATGTGAAAAGTCCTATGAGAGAAATGCTGACTGAGGTCTTGCTGATTTTCTGGCCAAGAAAATAAGAAAAGAAGAGATTATTTTTAATATATTAAAGTTTGAGAATAATTTGTAACTTGTCAATAAATGTCTAGAACACAACTAAACCAACTGACAGAAACGTTGTCCATTTCATTTAATATGCTCTTGGACTTGGTGAGTGATTTTAATTGTGTCTACACAGTAGAATCAGCATAAATCAAGCCAGCATTTCTTCATTTAATATACAAAGATAGGATTCAGGTTGACCCATTGTAATAATGAGATAATAATAATGTAATAATGTAATAATAAGACACTTTATCAGAGAGTGGGTGGAGGGATGAGTTGAGGAGGTGTGAAGAGAAGGGATGGTAGGGGAAAACAACGGATGGGGTAAAAATGCTCAATAAGAAATGGACTCATGCCAGGTGCCGGTGACTCATGCCTGTAATCCTAACTACTCAGGAGGCTGAGGTCTGAGGATTGTGGTTCAAAGCCAGCCAGGGAAGGAAAGTCCGTGAAACTCTTTTTCCAGAAAACCGGAAGTGGCACTGTAGCTCAAGTGGTAGAGCGATAACCTTGAGCTGAATTGCTGAGGGACAGTGCTCAGGCCTTGAGTTCAAGTCCAGGACCAATAATGAAGAAAAAATTTGTACTCATTATCTTACTTATGTAACTGTAACCCCTCTGTACAGTATCTTTACTACATATATATATATATACACACATATATATATATAAAGATATAAGGAAAACTTATGTACTTATAGGAAGTTGTATTTGTCACTCAATATCAGTAAGGTATTGGTTTTAGGACCACAGGCATATTAAAACATCGGATATTCAACTACTCTACATGAACACAATATATTATTATTTACATTAGAATCTGCCAACAACCTAGTGCAGTGTAATTACTATGAAAATTTGTACTACATTCTATGTTTGTAATAAAAAATAAAAGTATATGCACTGTCAACAGATACAAATTTTTTTCAGATAATTTTTGTCTGCATTTTGTGGATGGAATTGGGAGCACAAATTTCATCACGAAGACTGGTCTGCAAAATGTAAGAAAAAAGCTTACACAGCATCATTGAATAGTACTGAACTCCAAGGAGAAGTACTTGGATTGAGACATTATCAGAAAGTGTAAGCATGCAAGTACTTTTTAGAAATACAGCTGCTAGATTTCTAATGGAGAGCTTTCATAACACTTTGTGAAACGCAAGCCAGAACCTCACTGAAGAGTAAATGGTTTTCCCTCAACTTTCTGTCATGCTCAGTCATTATCACTCAACATATAGCTAATCTTGAATAATCCTTTAATAAGAAAATGTTGATGGAGTGTTTATATGCAGAAAACCTGGGAAGGCTAAATGTTTCCAATTAGGATAGTCTGTATTCTATGATCCAGCAGAGAGAAAACTAGATAAGCATCCATTTACAACCTTCTGCATAATTCTGATTCTGCCCATATCAGTTATCTATCCATACCTGTGCCCGAGTGAGAGGATTTAAATGACTTTAGTGTTTTAAAATTTAAATTTAAATGTGGAATGAAATTATTTCCAATGCATTACCTTAAGATATTTAGAAACAACTAAAGGTCTATAAGATTTTTGTTATTTGAAGTGAAGGGATATTGGAATTTGGTTCTCTATAGTTTAAGCAATTTTCAAAAAGAATTGGCAAAGTAAAATTTACATTTGCAGCAGACGACACTTATTAAATTTTGTATATTGAAAAGAGCACAAGCCTCAACAATATGTCAAAGCTATCCTGTTATTTATCTCTAACGGTTTATGCTTTTGGTCTCTTAATAATAAAACCAATTTTTTTAATCTTTAGCTAGTTGTGCAAAGGGGTTTCACTCCATCATGTCAGTGTGGAATAGAGTGTATGTACATTTCATTGTACAACACATCTGGATCATTGTTAATCTTTCCACTTTTCTTCCTTCCCTTTCCCCAACCCCACCTATCCCTTCAAGTTTCCTAGTCATATTCTCACATATGTACGTTGAGTGATCTGACTATATTAGTCCAACATTTCCCCCTCCATTCTTCTGTCCTACTCCCTTTAAGCCCAGCTCCTTATTTAAGACTTATTTCAACTTCACGGTATTTTGTAAAGTATCTCTTCCTTTGGCATTTGGCTTTGGGCTTGCCAAATCCTCACTTCCATGTTTGACCTACATAAATGAGGCTATTTCTCCACATTTCCAATCTGTGAATGGCTGAGATAGGTCTCCTTTACTATTCACCTTCTGTCCTAAATTTAGAATTGGACCTTCAGGGCCATCAAATAGAGCTTTTTCACTTTCTACACACTGAAGATGGAAGGAAAATAATTTCCATGATCTCAACATTATGCTATCCATCATGAATGTCCATCACTTATGACTTCAACAGTCTAAATTTAAAGTTATGTTTTCTGCATTATATTCACACATTTTAAGTGAATATCGAGGACAATTTACCTAGTATTGGAAGTTTAGGGACGATTTTCAATTTCTGGTGATAGAAACAGGAGTCAGTTTTAATTGTGCAGAATCCACTATATAGTGAGTGCTGTAGTCTTCTAAATTTTCAATAAATTCTGAGTTACTTTTTATTAATAATTGAAACAAGTTTTATTTCAATAAGTTAGAATGAACTCCCCCCCCATTTCCCCTACTAGTTCAGGTTAAGTCTCCTTTGGCTTTATTGTTTGAGGGGATGAGGGTAAACAGATGAGTGTAAACAGAAAGATGATCATTGCTCAGATATCTCCTACTTCTTCTGTTTCTGCTATTCTTTTTTAAATTTTTATTTATTTTTATTGTGAAAATATTGTACAGAGAAGTTACAAGTACATGGGCAAAATAATGAGTACATTTCTTATCAAACATTGTAGCCTCCTTCTTTATTTCCCCTTCCCATCCCTTCCCAGCCTCCCTGTTTCTGCTATCCTTGTAGAAAGGAAGACTGGAGCAGGGAACAAGAGTAATACTTGGGCAAGGGAGCATTCCTGGCATATCAATTATTGTTTCTCAGAATCACTTAAACTGCTTACTCTTGCCTTGTCTCTAACAGTAACCTAACTGTGGCTTCCTTCGTGCAGGAGTAAGCACACTAGCAGGTTTTACATGTAAATTTGTATTTTATATCTCAGCTTACTACTACCAAAAATAGAAAGCTTTGGTTACATAAATGCAAAGGCGCTGATTGTTCAACAATACCTTAGTGAGGAATACACAATTCTACTCAGCTCCCCCCTCCTCTTCTATCCTTCATTCCCCTCCCCTCCCATCACTTACCCTCCCTTCCCTTCTTCTTTCTTTATATCTCTCTCCTCCATATTCATTTCTATCTTCTCTCTTTTTCTCTTCCAGTAGGAAGTGATTTGGTTTATACATACGTAATTGAACAAATATGTATTCTCCTCTTTTTGAGAATATTTATTATTAAGAAGTGAGTTCTAGCAGAGCACCAGTGGCTTACAGCTCCATACTAGGTGGGTTCAAATTTGACAATTGTAATTCAAAGCTTTTCCAAGTAGATAAACCTAAGAGATTCTTTTCTCCACTTGTGGTAAAAGGAAGAAGTGAAAGTGTGGTTCAGGAGGTATAGAGTAAGCATTGGGATTTAAAGCCCAGATTGTTAGGTTTTTAAAGAGTAGTCGAGTAAGAACCACACAAACACGAGGTATTCAGGAAAGGGGTAAGTTTTTTCATCATTCCCGCTGGCACCAGGCCATGTTGGCCCTCCATGCGGCTGGGAAAGTCCTGGGAAAGAAATGGAAAAGACCTGAGAAATTGAACATCTAGGGCTGGGCTAGGCCTTACCTATGGTATGGATGGAGAAAGGTGTGGCCACATCAAATTCAGATGCAGATGTGATATCTTCCAGGAGTGCCAGTTGCCAAGGTAACACAGGTACTGGGAGGAGACTTTGCTTGGAGGAGGGTGGAATCTGCTCGCTATCCAGAAGCAGACCTTATATTCCATCCTTTTAATAATCATGAAATAGGGTGCGGATCCTCTCTGGCTACTTCCTGCTGACAAGGTGTATCAAAATTAGGGGTAAAAGGCTGGAATTTGGTCCCATCCCAGAGAAGGCAGTGAGCTGCAGCTGTCCTTTGGTGAGTGTGAGTCTTTAATAAAGTCTGGCGGAGGCAAGTCTCTTGGATGAAGTCTAGAGAAAGTCTCATGAGGCGTTGAGGGGCTGTAAAAATTTATTAGAGAGCAAATAAATGGCAAGTGGAAGGACTTGGGGCTGAAAAATGTTGGTAGAAATGTCCCTATCTTGCGACTAGGTAGAGGAGAATTCAGGTAACAAAGGCAAGAATGTGAATTCCCATCCTGTTAAAAGGTAGACAAGTATGAACATTAGATGGCAGGTTTCTTACTTATATTGACCTCCTGCCTCTGGTTAATTAGGAAAGGGCAGGCCCAAAATGGCTGATATGACATCATCTCCTCTTAGTCCTCTCCATAGTCCCTTGTTCCCCAGACTGGCTGAGTCTAGGTGCTCGTTTCTGGGATGACTTGTCTCAGTGAGTATTCATGGAGATTTTCACTCAAGGCCTGGGCACTGTGCCTGAGCACTTCTGCTCAAGGCTAGTGCTCTACCATTTTGAGTTACAATACCACTTCCAGTGTTTGGCTGGTTAGAATTAAGAGTCTTCGGCCATACTTCCAGGCTCGCTCTTTGCAGGTTAGTTGGCAGATGGAGTCTTAGGGATTTTTTCAGCCCCGGTTGGTTTGAATTGCAATCTTTGTCACAAAAACTCTTTATTATTTCCAATTAAACAACATGGCGATCAAATAGAATAAGTAGAATTTACCTGGTCCTTACCAAGAATTGACCAAGTAATATCTTGCAATGACAAAACGCGTTAGATTTGAGAATCTTAGCACAGATATGCCCAATATTTTAGAATCACGTAGTCAGTACTAGAATACATAACACCAAACCAAAAAGGCAAAACTCAAAATCTAAAAATTTTTTACATTAATATTTAGACATCTTTGCTAACAAAGCACATCAGATACTTGGGCCTCACTTACCAGAGTCTGAGAAAAGAGCAACTTGTTAGCAAGGTACAATAGAATAGATGGATGGAGGAGTAGTAAAATTAGTGGAAAGATATGGGTCAGATAGGACCAAACACTGAACCCACCATGTGGCCAAGATGGCAAACTCACGATGGTGAATTTCTGAAAAAATGCAAAGAAAGCCTGAACAAAGAGATGAAGCCTAGATTGGCTAGTCTTTGATAGGGAAGCTAGAGGAGGTCCCCAGGACCCAACTCTCATTACACTCTTCAGGACATAATCCAAAAAGTTGTAGAAAAGAAAGGGAGAGATACACGAAGTTGGACATGATTAGCAGAGAGCAAAGAGATCCTGAAAGTAAACAGACTTCTGACCGTTTACCATTGCAGAGGCAAAAATTGTCTAAACCTGAGAAGAGACTAAAAAATTAGGTGCTCTGGCTATCCAGGGAGTGCAGGAGGCATTTCAGAGGGGTTTCGTGGCACTGGAGTTACACACAGCTCCCCATTAAGGGTGTAGGAGAGAAAAATAACTAGTGAGTGAAGGTGGGCTTATGGGATGGAAGTGGAGCCACAACTTACCACTGAGCCCTCTAGGGGGAGTGGCCAAGCAACCAGAGTCAAGTGCCCTTGGCTCCAGATGTGACTGGGCTTTCAGTTAAAGGCCTAGCAGGTTCTTCAGTGTGGAACCACATCTGGAGAGAGACTGAGCTACAGAGAACCCTTAGAGAGTAGTTCACTCACCAAAATGTTCAAGCATGGAGGTGGATGCAGAGGCCAGCAAGGAATTGATTCACTTTGTCCACAGCAGACAGACCGGTTCCCAAAAGGCCTTCAGAATTGTGGTATTCCTCAGAGCAAAAAAGGGAAAAACAAACAAAAGAAAGAAAAAAAAAAAGGAGAGGAATCCCACCTCCTATCCTGACTTTAAGCCTTTCCCAGATTCAAATGGCACCATTTATGTTAGGTTTTTCAAAGTGGTTGCTGAGTAAGAACGACACCACACATGAGGTATTAAGGTAAGGAGTAGGTTTATTCATCAATCCTGCTGGCACCAGGCCATGTTGGTCTTCCAGGGGGCTGGGAAAGGCCTGGGAAAGACTAGGGAAAGACCTGGGAAAGAGCAGGTCTGGGCAGGGGCTAGGCCTTGTCTATGGGATGGGTGAAGATAGGTGTGGCCACATCAAATTCAGATGTGACCTCAGCAGATGCAGATGTGACATCTTCCAGGTGTGCCAGTTGCCTAGGTAACACAGTTATTGGGCGGAGACTTTAATACAAGGAGGAAAGAGTCTGCTCTCCATCCAGGAGCAGATTTTAAACAGGTAGAGCGCAAGGCCAGGATTTCAAACCCCAGTACCAGCACAATGTAAAAAAATGAGTCCTTTATTTTTGAAAAGGGATATTTCTCCAAAAATTCATACCCAGGAAAATTTTCAAGGTCAAAGACTGTTTGAAAGGCTCTTTCACATCTTAAAATGATTTCTCTGTTTGATTCACATTATGGAAAATAGGAATCACAGTTCACATTAAAAAGTATGCACATTGTTGAACATTTTTAATGTTCAACAAAATGTAAGAATTGTTTATATTTTTAATGTAAAGGAAGCATGGGAAAGGAATGCACCTCATTGGGTGAATTAGGTTTGACTCACTGACAGACTTTTGCAAGTAAGTGAGGGTCTGTTTACATGTAAAGAAGTCTATACAGATGGATTTCTAGGAGGGAGAACAAGCTTAGCTGCTGTCCAGGTTTGAATCAAAGTAAGTTTATTCCTATGAAATGACAAAGAGTAGCTCATCTCATAGAATTCTATGAGAACAGCAATTTGAAAAGGTTTAAAAAACCCATGTCTATGTTGTGAACAACCAAGTTTTCACAAACAAAAAAGAATTTCCTGAGCCAAAAATATATGTTAGAGCAAAAGAAACTATGTTAAATATAGTTAATGGCTGAGGGACAGGTGTAAAATTGTTCTGTAATAACAACTAACCTATACATTTTTCATCAAGTCCCTAACAAGAATCTCCAAGATAGGCCTTGCTAAATCTGTCATAGAGGACTGGGTTTATGCAATTGTCAATTTTGTTTAGGGTCCAACATCTTCTATGGTCGCTTTGTTTGCAAATTGCTCACACCACATGCAGTGTCTGGAAAAACGTGCTGTCTTGCTAGACACCTAAGGGATTTTTATGCCACTTTGAATATTTATCGTTTTACTTCTTGTAATTATACCTGTCAATGTGAAGTCCTTTCGTGATAAGAATAATAGCTTCTGGAAGTGGTACCTTGGCGCCCAAGCCCAGAGTTCAAGCCCCATGACCGACACACACACACACTCACACACACACACACACACACACACACACACACACACACACACACACACACACACACACACACACACACACACACATTTACTACTTTGACTCAAGTTAGGTTCCTGACATGGGATATCACACAATGATCTAATAATCAAACTTTCCTCCCCAGACAATACATCCATACTTCCACACAAACAAATACACCAGATCATTCAAAATAATGAGAATAATGAACCATCTACTCCGTGATTTCATTCATTCATGATGATGCATTTTTCATATCATAATTAAAAATCTTTTTGAGTCTCTCTGATTATTAGACAAAAGTATGTTATCATATAATAGAAACTCTAGGTAAAATTACTTTTCCCTAGTTAATCTTTAATATATCATATCAAAGAATTCTCTTTCCTTCTTGCAGAGTCTGTTTCTGGCATTTTTCCCTAATGTCTAATATTAAATTACAAAGGACATGCCATATTCCTTAATTCATTTTTCCTAAAGGTTATGCTATAGAGTTGAATCTGATTTGTTTACTGATTCTAAATTAACTTTTCTCAACAACTTGTATTATTGTTTATATTGCTCCTAAAGCATTTGAAATGTCAAAAAGAACTGGATATTCACCTTAGCAATGATTGTGAATGGCAGCAATGTTTGTGGGGAAATGAAGGACTTGGAAGTATCTGGAGTGCCTAAAAGATGGCAATGCTATTTAAAGGGCTGAACGTTTAGTAATCTTTTAAAATGTGTTCTTCTGATTACATCTAAGAAGATAAAAGTATGCTTTTCATCACATTGTGGCCTATAAAGCACTGGAATCATTTCCTTTGTACATCATATGCCCTGCTGCTACTGTAGTGAAACCCACAAACAACTGCACAGCTGTGTTAAGCTGCTCTAGATTTTGAAATTTTCTTCCAGTAGCCCTCCCTAGTGATTCAAGCCCAGACTCATGAGATAGTCACATAATCCACAATTACAAAGCACTACAATATAAAAGACCACGTGCAAAATGAGGTTCATTTTTTTCTTTATTGTTTCCTTTTTATTGATTGTCTTTTAAGGAGCGTGGGGCGGTTTATTTCTCATTATTCTTGGTGTGACTTAAATAAATTTACCAGATTTTTGAAATAAAATAGATATAAAAAGGCATATTTAGTCAAAAAATAAGAGTGAATATTTGAGTGATTCTTTTCATTCTACTCCTGTTCACAGTTATTTTAAAGTAACTTTGAGATGAGACAAGCATATGTGTAAATTGCCACGCACCAAGCACACAGGACTCTGGAATCTTTGGGCTTTGATTTCTATATCAACTTCACCTAGAAAAGAACATAATCAATTGCTTTATGTCTTAAGTAATCTACTTAAAACAAGGTTTATTAATTTTATCAATACATCTCATAATCTATGGAATTGATGCATTGCATAAGTATTTGATTTCTTATTTCCACTACATTAATATTACACTTATTTTAGTTTTTTTGCACAAGAAATAAAGACATTCTTTTTTTGGGGGGGGGCGTTCGTGGGGCCTGAACTCTGGGACTGGGCACTGTCCCTCAGCTCTTCAGCTCAAGGCTAGCACTCTACCACTTGAGCCACAGCACCACTTTCGGCTTTGTTATTTATGCTTATGTGGTGCTGAGAAATCGAACCCAGGACCTCAAGCAAGCAAGGCAAGCACTCTACCACTGAGCCACCTTCCCAGCCCAATAATGACATTCTTGAAGATAAAACATTCCTGTTTTCCTTTTTTTTTATTTTCTTTTTTTTTTAAATATTATTTCATTTTTTTGCGTGAACCTATTGTACAGAGGGAATACAATTACATGGGCAGGATAATGCATACAGTTCTTATCAAGCATTGCAGCTTCCTTCTTTATTTAACCTTCACATCACTCCCCACCTCCCCCCTACCTCCCCTCCACGCAATTCTCCCAACTCCCCCCTCCCCCCAACCACCGCACCAACTGTGTAAAGCTCGTTTTCGACATGACAACTTGTACTTCTCATTGTTGCAACAGGTTCACCTGTATCCTCAAACGACTTGTTTTTCCCCATCTCCTCCACAAGTTGTACTGACAACAAATATAGTAAAAGCAGGGGTTATACTGTGGGGGAGGGACATACAAAGCAACAAAGAGATAATCTTATAAATGTGTTAGAAACAAATGCATGAAATAAAAATACATTAAAATTCATATCTAAGGGTTCATTTTCCTAACATCCTATTATCTGATCTGCAAATAAGAGAAACCATGGGACCTATGTTTCTTTGGGCCTCGCTTACTTCACTTAATATAATTTTTTCAAGTTTTTCCATTTCCTAACAAATGGGGCAGTCTCATTCTTTATGATGGAGGCATAGAATTCCATTTTGTATATATACCAAATTTCTTGTTCCATTCATCTACTGAAGGGCATCTGGGTTGGTTCCATATCTTAGCTATGGAAAATAATGCTGCATTAAACATAGTTGTGCTGGTAGCTTTAGTGTGGTATTGTTTGTAAACATTTAGGTAAATGCCCAAAACCGGGATTGCTGGGTCATAGGGGAGCTCTATATGAAGTCTTTTCAGGAACCTCCATACTGCTTTCCAAAGTGGATGAACAAGTTTACGCTCCCACCAACAATGAAGTAAGGTTCCCTTCTGTCCACATCCCCTCCAGCATCTGTTGTTGTTAAGAGTTCTTAATTATAGCCATTCTAACTGGGGTGAGGTGGTATCTCAATGCTGTTTTGATTTGCATTTCTTTTATGGCTAGGGAGGTTGAGCATTTTTTCATGTGTCTATTGGCCATCCTATTTTCTTCTTCAGACAAGTTTCTCTTCAAGTCCTTAGCCCACTTATTTACTGGGCAGTTGTTTCTTTGAGGATTTGTTGTTGGGGGATTTAATTTTTTGAGTTCCAAGTATATTATAGATATGAGACCCTTGTCTGCTGTATGGCTAGTGAAGATCTTCTCCCAATCTGTGGGGTTTTTATTGATCTTGCTAGCTATGTCCTTTGCCATGCAGAAGCTCTGCAACTTCATGCAATCCCATTGGTCCAACCTTTCTTTGATTTGTTGGGTTTCCTGGTCTCTATTCAGAACATTTCAGACGGAGCCAAGGAGACCTGGGGTTTCTCCTATTCCATCCTGTAATGTTTTCAGAGTGTCTGCATTGACTTCGAGGTCTTTGATCCATTTGGAGTTGATTGTGGTGCAGGGTGATATATAAGGATCTAGCTTTAGTTTTCTACATATTGTTAACCAATTTTGCCAGCACCATTTACTGAAGAGGCTCTCTTTCTTCCATTTTAATTTTTTAGCTCCCTTATCGAAGATTAGATGGCTATAGGTCTGTGGGTTCATTTCTGGATTTTTAATTGTATTCCATTGGTCCTGAGGTCTGTTCTTATGCCAATACCAAGCTGTTTTGATTAGTATGGCTTTATAGTAGAGTTTGAAATTTGGTACAGATATTCCTCCAGGAGTGTTCTTTCCGATGAGGAGCGTTTTTGCTATTTGGTGTCTTTTATTGTTCCACATGAATTTTTGGATTGCCCCTTCTATTTCCTTGAAGAATGAGGTTGGAATTTTGATAAGTATCACGTTGAATTTGTAGATAGCCTTGAGAAGCATTGCCATTTCACGATGTTAATCTTTCCAATCCAGGAGCATGGGAGGTTTTGCCATTTTCTAAGTTCTGTGTTGATGTCCTTTTTCAAGATTTTAAAGTTTTCATCATAGAGGTCCTTCACTTCTTTGGTAAAGTTAATTCCTAGGTATTTTATTTTTTGTGGGGCTCTTAAAAATGGAGTTGCTTTCCTAATTTCAGCCATACTTTTCTCATTGTTGGCATACAGAAAAGCTATTGATTTGGGGGGGGTTAATTTTATATCCTGCTACTTTGCCAAAGTTTTGAATCAGCTTGAGTAATTTGGGAGTGGAGTCTGTGTGATTCTTTAAATATAAGATCATGTCATCTGCAAAGAAGGAGAGTTTTATTACTTCTTTCCCTATTTGGATCCCCTTTATGTCTGCATCTTGTCTTATTGCTGTAGCTAGGCATTCTAATACTAGATTGAAGAGAAGTGGACAGTGTGGACATCCTTTTCTTGTTCCTAAGTTAAGAGGAAATGGCTTTAGTTTTTCACCATTAAGTATAATGCTGGCTGTAGGTTTGTCATATACAGCCTTTATTATATTGACGAATGTTCCATGGATTCCTAACTTTTCCAAAACCTGCATCATAAAGGGGTGTTGGATCTTGTCGAATGCTTTTTCTGCATCTATTGAGATAACCATGTGGTTCTTATTCTTGCTCCTGTTGATGTGATGAATAATTTATTTGATTTGCGTATATTGAACCAGCTTTGCATCCCTGAAATGAATCCTGTTTGATCGTGGTGTATGATTTTTTGGATGACTAGTCGAAGTTGATTGGCCAAAATTTTGTTGTGAAGTTTTGCATCAATGTTCATCAAAGAAATGGGTCTATAGTTGTCTTTCTTTGATGAGTCCCTTCCTGGTTTTGGGATGAGGGTTATGATGGCTTCATAGAATGTGCTCCGTAGTGAACTTTCTCTTTCAATCTCATTGAAGAGTTGGAGGAGTATTGGTGTGAGCACTGCTTTGATGTCCTTGTAAAATTCTGCTGTAAAACCATCTGGTCCTGGACTTTTCTTAGCTGGGATGTCTTTTATTGCTCTTTCTATTTCAATGCTTGATATGGGCTGGTTAAGGTGGCTTAACTCATCTTGGTTTAGTTTTGGCATGTCAATATTTGCTAGGAAAAGGTCCATTTCTGTCATGTTCTCAAACTTATTAGCATAAAGTTTTGAGAAGTATTCCCTTATAATGTTCTGAATCTTGGTTGTTTCCGTGGTGATGTTTCCATTCTCATCGCTGAGTTTATTTATTTGTGTGTGTTCTCTTCTTTTTCTGATAAGATTTGCTAAGGGTCTGTCAATGTTGTTAATTTTTTTGAAGAACCAACTCTTTGTTTTGTTGATTCTTTCTATAGTTTTTTTGGATTCTAATTCATTTAATTCTGATTAAATTTTAATTATTTCTTTCCATCTAATGGATTGAGGTTTACCTTGCTGCTCTTTTTCAAGGAGGTTTAGCTGTGTCTTGGTTTCAGATCTCTCCAATTTGTTGATGTAGGTGCTCAGAGCTATAAACTTGCCTCTGAGTGCTGCCTTTGCTGTGTCCCAGAGGAGCTGGTAATTTGTCTGTTCATTTTTGTTGAATAGCATGAACATTTGAATTTCCTTTCTAATCTCTTCCATGACCCACTCGTGATTCAGCAGTGTGTTGTTTAGCGTCCATGTGATACCGAACTTTTTTTGGTGGCTTTTGGTGTTGAGTTCTAATTTTATTCCCTTGTGGTCAGAGAGAATGCAAGGTATAACTTCAATGTTTCTGAATTTAGATAAGTTTTCTTTGTGGCATAAAATGTGGTCTAATTTAGAAAATGTTCCATGTGCTGCTGAGAAAAACGTGTATTCTGATGCTGCTGGGTGAAATGTTCGGTAGATGTCTGTAAAATCTAGTTGATCTATGCAGCTGTTTCGAGCTGTGGTTTCTCTGTTGTGTTTTTGCCAGGTTGATCTTTCTAGTGGGGAGAGTGGTGTGTCAAAATCCCCAACAATTAATGTCTTTGGATGTTTATGGGATTTGAGGGAAAGTAGTGTTTCTTGGATAAATTTGGGTGCTCCATTGTTTGGTGAATAGATATTTAGAATTGTAATATCCTCCTGAAGGAGAGATCCCTTAATTAGTATGTAGAGACCTTCTTTATCTCTTCTCACGAATTTTAATTTGAAGTCTATTTTATCTTATATTAGGAATGCAACTCCTGCCTGTTTATGGGGGTCGTTTGTTTGGTAAATTTTGCTCCAGTCTTTCACATTGAAAATGTGTTTGTTTTTATGGGCAAGATGGGACTCTTGAAGGCAGCAGATAGAAGCATTTGTTTTTTAATCCAACTAGACAGTCTATGTAGCTTAATTGGAGAGTTAAGTCCGTTATTGTTAAGAGATAGGACTGACATGTATTTGGGACTTTCTGCCATGTTTTCACCTTCTTGGGGGTTGCGAAAACAGGGTTCTTCCTATGGTTCTTGGATTCTCAGTTTGTTTGATGTGTCTTGGCTTTTATTGTGGTCTTGTTGGTTTTCTATGTGTAGGACATCTTTAAGAATCTTTTGTAGGGCTGGTTTGGTGGAGATGTATTGTTCCAATTTTTCTTCGCTATGGAAGGTTTTTATTTGCCCTTCAGTTATGAAGGAAACTTTAGCTGGGTACAGTATTCTTGGTTGATAGTTGTTTGTTTTTAGGGCTTGGCATACATCATTCCAGGCTCTTCTTGCTTTGATTGTCTCTGCGGAGAGATCTGAGGAGATTCTAATTGTTTTCCCTTTGTAGGTGATTAATATTTTCTCCTTGACAGCTTTAAGGATCTTTTCCTTGGTCTGAGTTGATCCAGTGTAGATTATAATGTGACAGTGGGATGTCCTATCCTGGTCTGGTCTATATGGGGTTCTGAAAGCTTCTTGTATCTGAATAGGCCTATCTTTTTGCACGTTTGGGAAGTTCTCTGTTAGGATCCTGTTGAACAAATTTCCTAGAACATTAACTTCTGTTTCTAGGTGCTCCTCTACAGCCATTATCCTTAGATTAGGCCTTCTGATGGTGTCTTCCAAGTGTTGGATAGATCTATCATATTTCTTGGACTTGTCTCGGATGTTTGTATGTTCTTTCTCTATAATATCTCGGCTGTCTTCAATCCCTGAGATTCGATCTTCTGCATGGTCTAACCTGCTGTCAAGTCTTTCTACTTTGTTTTTTTATCTCTTTTCCTTCTAATTGGTCAGCTTTGATGGCTTCAAATTCTTTGTTGAAGCTTTGTTTTAGATCTTGTATGAACTTCTTTACTTCCTTAATTTGGTGTTCAGTGTATTCTCAGATCAGATAGTTGATTGGTTATGGTTTCCTTGGACTCCCATTCTTTCTGTTGGTTTCCATTCAGCATTCCCTTTGTGGTATCCCTGACTTCCTTCAGCTCTTTTTTAATGGATTCCATGTATACCTTTAGTGATCTTTGTGTATTCTCTTCCTGCTCTCTCAGTTCCTGTATTACTTTTTGATTATCTTCCTCCCGTTCGTGGTATTCCTGTAGTTCTCTTTGAGTGTAATCAGCCTGCTCACGCCATTACTGCCTTTCTCTTTGAGTATTCTCCAGCTGCTCACGCAAATCCTGTATCAGTTTTTGAGTATCTTCTTCACGCTTATGATATTCCTGTATAAACTTTTGGATTGCCTCCTCTCTCTCCCTATCACGCTCATACAGATTCCTTTGTATGTTTTCCATCTTTTCATTTATCATGTTTGCCAGCAGTGTTTGTAGAACTATTTGGGAACTCTCCTCTGGATTATTCATTATCTGTTCTGTCCCCTGATTATCCAAATTGGGAATTGAGATACCCGGATTTCCCATTTTTCTTGTGTTTTTCCGGCTTACTCTGCCCATTTGAGATGAAAATACCACCAGTTTTGTGCTAGAACACTATCTTAAGGCAAGCATCAATCAAAGTCTGAATTTGCAAAGTCTATAGTATACAGATATTTCATATTATTTGAATTTTAGAGGCTCCATTTAACAAATTAACGTTTAGACATTTATTTAGTTATTAAACTTGAACGTGCAGTGTGAAAAATAGTGTTCATTTTTATGAAAAAAAAATACACTCAAAGGTTTAGATGACAGAATCTTTGGACAAATTGAAATATTCTATTATTCAAAAACGAAAAAGAATAATTAATTCAATTTCTCATGTAAACTAAAAGCAACAGGCTCTGTCAGCCTTAATGAAGCAATTTTATATTACATTAAATATTATATACTTTGGTCACATAATTTTCTCTTTTTAAACATAAACTATATTTGACAAAAAAAAGTAGATTCATAAATTTGGAGGTATATAAAAATCTCAGTTATTGGTCAAGTATTTCTAAGGTTTGAATAACAAGTCATTTCAGAGAAACACTGAATTTCATGTATTTTATGTCAATAGTGATTTTAGAAATGAATCAATCTCAATATGAGATAACTAAAGCACGAAATTCCATCAGTTATCCAATTATTCCAACAGACTTTAATAGAACTTATTTTTGAATAGCTACTCTCTATAGAATAACTAAGAAATAAATGATCATGATAGTATTTATTGTTCCTTCAACTATAAAGAAAGAACCTCACTATCGATGACACATACTTGAATAGAAATGCCATAAAATTATGAAAAATTCAAGTCATTATGAGTTAGATGTAATAATCAAAAGTGAAATCTCTTGAAGCTTCCTTTTCTGTTAAATAAAAAGCATTTGCCCTCTAAATATTTCATTCATTTCTCCAGCAATGGTATAACCAAACCACCTTTACGCCAAATAGTTTCTCTGATTAAGTCAAGTAAATATTTAGGAACAGAAGTTATCACAATTGTATAGAAGTATCTACCCACCACGCAATAAATTAAATCTTAAATCAAAAAGGATTGGGATTAATAATTAGCTTTCACTGTGTTGCCATAAAGAGGTGAACCCTTTCAAGTGGGCATAGTCATAAAGATTTGGTCACTGAGAACTTGTGATCAAAGAGAATGTTAAGATCAAATTCCTTTCTTCCTCTTCCTTCTTTTAATTCTCTTTCTCCTTCTCCTTTTCCTTCTCCATCTCCCTCTTCCCCTGCTCCTCTTTCTCCCTTCCCCCACTCCTATTCAACCTTTTCTTTACTTCCTCGCTTCCATGAATACAAATAATCCATCACTTGTTCCTGACATGGGGTACTGTGCCACCAGCAATGCAAAGCAATGAGGATAAGAAACATAAAATGAAATGTGTAAAACAAGAAGTCAAGATTTATCTTTCCTCCTTTTAAGTTAAGTTTATAATGTATTTTGTCATATTAATAGGAGACTGAAACAGCATGTTCTCATTTATTGTAAGCGATAAGATTTACTGGAAAAAAAATCAGACCAACATCGCCCTAATGAAATAATTGATTAAATTAATATTATATTAGAACAAATCTACTTTAAAATATTAGATATAATTGAATAAGAGGCAAAAAATCACCTCTATGATTTCTTACGAAAAGACAGCAGAATACGATCTGTTAACAAAAATGGGTCCCATGGAACAATGGGAAACAAAATCTACACCTACAGATTGTGATATAGCTAGAAATTAGTTTTCACTATGCTAAGTCTTTGACATTTTAGGTTTGTTTACACAGCTACTGTCATCTCTTAGGAAATGACTTTATTAATACTCAAGGGTTTGCAGCTTATAACCCAGCAACAAATAATGCTTCTAAATGTAAAAAGGCAGGGGCTTCTAGTTCAAAGCCTTGGCTTGGTGCCAGCTTAGTAAGTTATAGCTGAACCAGGGAAGAGGGGTAAAACAGGAGTGGGTATAAAAAAAAAGCACTGGTCTGAAGCCTCAAAATAAGGACCCCATTCTGTGTGGACCAAACAGTCTCTAACATGAGGTTCTTTTTAAATTAACAAGCACGATTTTAGATTTTTGCAGAGTGAGATGATGCATAGTTACAGACGAAGTCTGACATGTCAGGTAATCCAGTCTGCTCTTTCACAAGTTACCCAATAGCCAGGTTTCAATACGTATGACTAAAATGAGATTGTCCAAATTATACTGTGATTTTTACCTCTCATGAATCAAAATTCTGTCTAATAATTTCTGTCTTCCAGATGTTTTCACAATATTTCTCATGATCTTTTCTACTATTTTGTCTTCATTATTGATACTCATACTACTTTTTTGTTGTTGTCTTTTGTGTATATGCCATTTTTAGTGCTTGAACTCAATGTTTAATTGTCTTCCTTGTATTTTTTGCTCATGGCTGAGGACACGCCATTCTTTGGGCCACATCCTCACCTTCTGCCTCCTGCTGGATAATTGGAGATAAGTTTTCACATTTTTGTCTGTTTGGACTGATATTGAGCTAAAATATTCAGGTGTTAGCTTCCTGAGTTTCGGTGATTCTACACATAAACAACTAACACCAAGCTTTGCTATACTATTATTTTAATTATGTCTTGGAAGAAAGTGAAGTCTATTTGCATTAAGTGTGCAATTTTCAAATATAAGTTTGAATATACTTGATATAATGTAACTGTTATCAATTTTAACAGTTAAATCAGTGAATGCTAAACATTCCCAAAGAAATGTAATTGAAAAAATGCATAATTATTTTCTTTAAACAAGTAAAGGAACTATGAATTTCTTTCACTTTACAATTCATGTTTTATATAACTTTAATTAGCAAACTTCCATGACTAAAAGTAAATATATTAATTTTTTACTACAAGAAGCAAAGTGATTGTACTTAAGAATAGATATTTCATCACAGCCAGGAGATAAGTTTTTGAGCATTCTCCCCATAAAGAAATTTTACATGCAGAAATTAATGGATATGATGTGACTTGATCATTAAACAACATATAAATGAATGGGAGTATCACTCCATACTTCATAAATGTGTAAAAAATAATTATGTTGCTAGGCGCCAATGGCTCATACTTGTAACCCTATTTACTAAGGAGGCTGAGAGGTGAGAATCATGGTTCAAAGCCAGCCTAGGCATGAAAGACCATGAGACTCTTATCTCCAATGACCCACCAGAAAACTGGCTGTGGCTCAATTGTAGATCACTTGTCTTGAGCTGAAGACCTGACTGACATCGTCCAGGTGACGATTTCAAGCTCATGACCGACAAAAATTAGAAATAAACAGTTACAAATAAACTAATATTTTGGTATAAATGTTAAAATATGTATTATAAAAACCTTTAAATCCTCACTAGATATGCTAGTTTATATAAACGTAGAGAAGTTAACTCTGGTTTTAAATGTCAATGAATCAATTGTGTAAATCACACATTTCTCACTCAATATATATTTGTATGTTTATATACTTATAGGCCATAAGTATAATTAACTGATATGTGATAGGGAGTGTTGTTTTAGGAATCTCCCTTGGCTTTCTAACATTAACCCTTCTACCCTAAAATAAATAGTCTCTCTAACCTTGTAAGAGGTTTCATCTCATTGAAGCAGAAAAATATAAACCATAATCATTTTTTGGAACAACTGTAACATTTTACATGCATTTCACTTAGTTTAAGAACCAAAACATTCAAGTCATCTTAACTGTACAAGTAATAACAAAATGTCTTCTGAGCTTTTCAGTCTCTTAAAAGATGAAAACCTTTAATTATATATATATATTTTTTTTTCTGCCTAAGATCCTATTCCTTGAGAAGATCTTTTCTGTACCCTTGTGTTCCTGATTAGAAGACAGGAACAAAGGCAATAATGAAAATAGCCAAGGAAAATATTTTAAACAATTATAAAACAATGGCTGACACTCCTGTTTTCACTGGTTTCAATGAGAATATACGTTAAAGTATCACGTTTTTGCTATCATTTAAAGAGCAATATTAAACTTCAATTAAGAGTGGAGAAAGGAACAGAAAACTGAAGACAGCTTGACTTTGAACAATCCAACATAAGTAAAATGGATTTATCTTTTTTTCTATGTAGTTGCCAAAATAATAGAGAGCAACACGCAAAGGCAAGAAAACACCTAAGCCAAAGCAGTAAACGTTTGTCTATAAAATAATGGTGAGGGTCTGACTCGTTCAAAGTCAGGCTTGCAAAGAGGAAAAGGGTATTTGCTTTAGTGTGAACAATAAAAAAAATCCTTTATTGAAATTTTACATATCTAGACTAGGACTTCTCATGTTGGAGAAGAGGAAAGGTATGAAAAATTTCAAGTTTGTTTGACTATTCCCCAGATCATTCTTCATTATCAGCTATAGCAATACAAGTAGCCTTGGTTACTTTTAGGATCATGCTTGTTTACATTTAGAAGCATTATTTGTTGCTGGGTTATAAACTGCAAACCCTTGAGTATTAATAAAGTCATTTCCTAAGAGATGAAAGTAGCTAAAATGTCAAAGACTTAGCATAGGGCAAACTATTTTCTAGCTATATCACAATCTGTAGGTGTAGATTTTTTCCCCACTGTTCCATGGGACCCATGTTGGTCAACTTCTTTTTCACCATCTGGTGATCCTATAACATCCTATACCATCCTGGGATCACTTACCTTTACTGGATTCTCTAATTTCTGTTGGAAAGATAGGAAGGAGAGAAGGCTGAGTTACTGTTTCGGTTTTACCTTATTTTTTTATTACCTTAGAAACTGTAAATCAAAATAACATAAATTATCTTTATAATAACAGGAGACAGATTTCATTTCTATATTCTTACCCTAGCCTTCTACATAACTTTGGTACTTAGTGATTCCAAATATGAAAATGAAAATAGGTATTTTCTTATTTAAATATTATTTAGGAATTCAAGACTTCATTAATGCAAGGCCCTTAGTAGTAAGTACATCAAACATGTGTACCATTCTGGTGGCAATTTTTCTTATTCTCAGAAACTAGGACACGTAGTACCCTTGTAGTTGCATCAGGAAAAGGCTGTAGTTGAGTTAGCTTACTACACCAAATCTGCTGTAAAATATTTCTACAAGATAATTGTCATGAATGATCTGTACTTATCATTTACATTTCTAAAGGACAGAAATCAAAATAACTCTCACTAGATTAAAATAGAGCCTCCTACAGAGCTAAAATATTTTTCAGGTGATTCTAGTGGAAAAATGCATTTACTTCCTGTTCCGCTTTCCAGAACCTTCAGTATGTTTGTTCTTGTCTTTCCCTTAATCTTCTAATGTAGCATTTTACATCTTTCTGTTGATTCTTACCTAATGATGTCCCTTTCGAACTACAGCTGGGACTTTTGAGTATAATTTGCCAATCTGAAAATTATTCAAATTTGTGTTCCTTGGGTAATGAAAGGTGATTATTTTACAAACTTATATATAAAATGTAAATCTACATTTGATTGATTAGATATTTCGGGACTATAGATATTTTCGGAAGGAATATTACTGCCTACCACAATGAGTGCATAAGCATTCCTTCTACAGGTTATAACCTGTTACCCTTTCCTTAATTTTGAACAAAATATTTCTTCAATAAAATATAACTAGAAAAAATTTGGCTCCTGAAAGCATTTAATCCTGATTAAAAATTGTCATTTACTAGAAATCTTAAATATCAGACAGCAGCTCCTGAAGCAGTTCTGGCACTATCACTTTTTGTATATTCTCCTTACAATCTTCTCTTTTCAAGAGCATTTGATTGTTATTATTTTGGAATTATGGTTAATAGTTATTTGACTGCTATTTTTAAATAATGCACCACCAATACTCCTTCTCGTCTTTTAACTTGTTTATGTGTAATCTATTTCTGAAAGAAACACGGCTATTTGAATTACATGAACTCCTTATTGAAGTGTGGAGAGGAAAAGAAGAAAAAAGATGCCCCTGTGTGTATGTCATATTGAAAATTTACCTAAAAGCTATTTTCTTAACATCATATGTTTTTTCTTTTTTTTTGGATTCTGATAAAATTTAGCCTCTCAACTCACACAATGCTAATGCTGTCTTATTTCATGCCTACTAAAAGCAAACAACAAATTAGTATATATTTTAAATTTTTTAATTGTTAAAATTATTATTTATTAAAAAACAATATTTTTTTAAAAAATTAGCCAAGGAAAATTGTTTGTTAGATGTTTAGAGTCATGTGCAGACTGTATTGTTGAAGTCAGAAAGGGAAAAATCATGCTTTTCTTCTTCCTTGAGCCACTCTGATTTATTTCATATATTTCTGAAAGAATAAAATTCTGGCTTTGAAGCCTTTTGCTTGATATCCACAATGTCTCATTCTTTCTTTATTAATAGGAAAATTTGGAGAAAGGATGAGAATTCTCACTAGAAAAAGGAGGAGAGGAAAAGAGAAGTGAGAAATCTAGATATTTCTTTCTCATCTCAATCACAAGTTCTTGATAATGATTGTGGATGTTAGATACAGTCTTCTAGAGTGATTAAACACATTTATAGAAAAAGTTAACCCCTCAAGTGATCACATAGAGAATGCTTATTTATTTAAAAAATGTAATAGCATCAAACAGGAAGTGTTATCTATTTATTTAGTACTGGTTTAGTATTTCTTAAATTCTGATGTGCTGTAGTCATACAAGAATGGTAAGAAACTAACATATTAATACCACATTCTAATATTCGCTTAATTCTTGCTGTGTTTGAGTTTTGCTTCAATTTTACATGCTATATTCTTCCACTATATAAGTTGAAAAAAGATTCCCTCTGGAAATATGCTATTTTTATCGGTAAGTGTAAAGAAGTTAGCTCTTAGACACAGACAATGGGATAGAAATCTTTCCCTAGAAGTAGCCTTTGACCACTTCTGGTTCATTTTTGTTAGCTGAAGTAAGTCACATGACCCATCTTGACATTGCAGAGTAGAGGTAAATCTCACCTACAGTAAGCTAATGCAGGACAGACTAATATGCCAAGATATGCAATACTTGAGATAAAGAGGAAAAAGAAGAGAACTATAATACAATCAGTCATACATGCCATCACATGTCTCTGCAGGAAGGAAACTATTATGTACCTTTGTTTCTAAAACTACTGAGATCTTTAAATCATGTCTTTTATGCTTCCATGTTACTGGAATTAGAGAACATCTTAATACTGAGACAACATAAAATCTCAAAGAAAGCTGGACTAATCATTTCAATACTACATTTTGTTCTGCTAGGACATGAAACCATTTTATAGACAATACTTTATACTGGTAACTTTTTTTTTCCAGAACTGGATTTTGTTAATATATGTGATTTTCCACCAGAATAAATGTCTTCATTTATCTGCATTTTGTGCAGACAGCATATTAAAGTAGATGTGGAGTTCGTCAGTAGCACTTTTTAAAAGTGCAAAAAATGTGGACTGGGAGCCAATATACATTTTTTTCCAACATCACCTTCTACATCTCCTTCTTCCTTCCTAGGAAATACACCCAATCAATAAAAAGGCTTAGATTTTTGGCTCTTGAACTTGAAAGTGGAAGTAGAATGTTATGGATGTCGGGGATTACTTTTTATGTTTTTTTTACATAATAATGTAACATGCAACATCCCTATGAGTCCTGCAAGTGTTAACACTGTACTTCTTTAGGGATGTGATAGGAATGTTAGCCTTACTGGACTTAGTATTGTTTTCCACTTCCTTTTCTACCACCTAGCCTAAATTATAATACATAGTAATGGAATGAAAAAGTAATGCCATATTAAGAAAGTCATTTAGGTTTCTGGGAATGTGGCTTCATGGTACAGTGATTGCTTAGAGTGCAAGAAATCCTGGGTTCAATTCCTCAGTACCACATAAACAGAAAAGAAAGTGGTGCTGTGCCTCAAGTGGTAGAGTGCAAGCCTTAAGCAAAAATAAAGAAAAAAGTAAAAGAAAAAGAAAAATCTCAGGAAGAGTTCCCTGGCCCTGAGTTCAAGCCGCAGGACTGGCAAAAAATTCTTTAGCTAGTAAATGCCAAATAAAGAACCTATATTTGAATATATAATTGCTCCTTCCAATAATGATGTAACAATAGTTCTTATGTACTTTATCTATATTAGAAGGCTGTGTTGAGAAAAAAAATTGTTAGTAAGTCACGGCAATTAATGGCAGGAATGTGCTTAGGTATCAGGTGAAGGTTAATCCTGGAAATTCAAAGATTCCAGGCTTTTGACTGGTCACTGCTAATCACAATGAGAAGGGTCGTCTAAGTGAGAATTGGAAATCTTTTTGGTCAGTATGGAACCAAAAAGGCACCAGCTAATTAATAGTTGTGATAGAAGTGAAGGAATAAATCCAGATGGAAGAAATAAATGAGAATTGTTAGTTTTTTTTTTTTTTTAAGAGATAGCCAAGTAAGAACAGGACCATGCACGTGGAATTCAGGTAAGGAGCAGGTTTACTCTTCGTTCCGGCTGGCACCAGGCCATCTTGGTCCTCCACGTGGTGGGGAAAGGCCTGGGAAAGATTGCTGGGAGATCTGGGAAAGAGAAAGAGCTGGAAAATAGAAAAGAGCTAGAAAAGAGAGAAAAGAGCTAGAAAAGAGAGAAAAGAGCTAGAAAAGAGAGCATCTGAAAAAGAGGTGGGAAATGGAGAGCTAGGAAAGAGAAGAGAGCTGGGAAAGAGAAGAGAAGGGGAGAGCTGAGAAAGAGCTAGAAAAGAGCAGAGACAGGGCGTCTGGGCCTGGGATAGTCTTTATCTAGGGTATGGGGACAGAAAGGTGTGGCCACATCAAATTTAGATTGAACTCAGTGAATGCAGATGTGACCTCTTCCAGGTGTCCTAGTTGCCTAGGTAACACAGGTACTGGATGGAGACTTTGCTGAGAGGAGGGTGGAGTTTGCTAGCCATCCAGGAGCGGACCTTATATTAATAATAACTAAATTATACCAGAAACTCTTCTAGGAAACCATATTTGTTTATTGAAGAACTAGTTATGAACCAAGCTTATTCCTCATTACCTTTAGCATTCTATATCACTTAGGCTAGTTCTTAATCTCTGTGTGATAAATTGAATGCCATTCTATGTTGTTCTTTCCTATCTGATCTCCATTGCTTTCTAAAAATCTCAGTCTTTCTATATTTCTCTACTGACAATTATTTATACTAAGTCCACCGTCGCATACATCAGAAGATGCTAAAGTAAGAGTCCAATAGCTCATGAGTCATTAATGTAACAACATGGAAAAGGAGGACATATTTATTGTTACCTCAAATTTTCTGAAAAGCTGAAATGTCATCATTTGATTCAAATTTCCATTATTTGTCTACAAGTCATTACTTGCACATAAATACAAAGATGAGCCAGGTGCTGGTGGCTCACATCTGTCATCCTAGCTACTCAAGAGTTTGAGACCAGAGGATTGTGGTTCAAAGGTAGCCTGGTCAGGAAAGTACATGAGACACTTATCTTCAATTAGCCATCAGAAACCAGGAAGTGGTGCTGTGTCTAAACTGGTAGAGCACTCAATTTGAACTTAAGAGCTGAGGAACAGTGCCCAGGATCAGAGTTCAAGCCCCACGACGAACAAAAAAGTCAAATATACTTTAAGTTTCCCTAAAAAGAACTACGAACTGAATAGTATCGTCCCAAGCAGAAAAAATTTTCCAATAAGATTCAGTGCACCTACTTTTGCTGAATTATTTAAGTTATGGCTTCTTTGCTGGATGTATTCTCTTCTTTTAAAAATTGTCAAATATTACCATTATAATAACCTTCATCTAATACTTCTTGGTTCAAAAGAGAAGTCCATAAAGTTCATGTCATTTAGCTTTCTTACTATCTCAGTTCAAAGCCAACCCAGGCAGGAGAATCTGTCAAATTCTTATCTCTAATTAAACACCAAAAAATCCGGAAGTGGACTTTTGGCTCAAGCAGTAGTGTACTAGCTTTGGGGGCAGGTGGGCAGGAAAGACAATTGTTCAGGGACAGAGTCCAGCATCTGAGTTCAAGCCCCAGAAGCAGCACAAACTAAAGAAACAAACAAGCAAACAAAAAAAAACCCACATATTTCTTTGGGACTATCCTTAAAGCACTGGTTTGAAAAGAGGCTCCTTTTGCTGATCATACTCACTGGATCCTGCTTTTTGTAGTCCTTATTGATATGGCAAACTCAGGACAAGAATAAAGGAATGGATATCTGACTTTTACAACAAGAGAAATATCTCAGGAGTTAAATATCCATGCATAAGACATTTTAAAACCTCCGTGTCTTTGTTTCTTTGCAGTAGAACATTGTACAACAATGTTATTTCCATTTTTTCTATGCTGGCCTTCAAATGGCATGTTGTTTCCTTTTGTAATACTCTCAACTAGAAGTCTACAGAAAGTTTTATGAGTAAAGAGCACACTCGAAAAAGTCAGGGACAGAGTTTCCTTCAAGCCTTTGATTATTTTCTTGTACAGTAAAAGGAAAGCACAAATTAACTTGAACTTTGTCATTTTTCTATGTTCAATATCTCTCCTGGATTGAGCTTCTACTTCCTGTAAAAGTTCCTTCCTATTACTTCTGTAACAATCTACGGTGCTGCTCCAGGCAAAGTGAATGTTTTCTGGCTTCATTGAAATAGCACAAAGACATCTTTGGGCATGAGGTAACACGTGTTTCAGAGACATCTTAGCAACGAGAAAATATAGAATTTACATGGCTTATTAAAACATTATCCATGTACATATGGCCATATAAGACTATGTTAAGTGAAATGAGCCCAAAAATAGGGACACCAATTGTTTTTTTTTCTGTCTTACTATTGTTTTTAATGTATCTAACATATATTCTGTGTTCTTTTTTGTTTCTCTTCTATTTTCTTCTTCCATGGTATAACCCGTTTCCACTGTTTGATATCAGGGACCTTGCACATACATTTTTCTAATGTGGGGAGGGGAAGGGAAATAAAATGGTGAAACAACGATACAGTATGACCTGTTTTAACAATGAGATGAACAAAACACTATGTTGAAAATGAACTTTACAACTTGGGGATAGGAGGGGAGAGTTGGGGTGATGGGGAGAAAAGGCATGGCAGGGAAAAGACAAAAGAAAACGTAACAATGTTCGTTAGATAGTGTAGTCATTAACTTACTTATGTAACTTTAACCCTTCTGTCCACCATTTTCACAATAAAAAAACATGAAAAAGGAAAATATTATCCTGGAGTACAATATGTTCAAATTTCCTAAGTGCTCTGTAAATTAAGACCTATTTTAAGTGGGAAGAAGTTTCTCAGAAACATTTTTTGTCAGTGTTTGTGTTGTGCATTATTACCCAAGTGTACATAAGTTAACAGAAGGAGAAACAATAGGAATAGGACAAAGAGAAGTTCTGTATTTAAGTATAATGGTTCAATACTCTATAGAAGACTCTGCAAATAAGACAACTTTGAAAAAATAAAGTCAAGGCCAGCATGTAGATCTATGGGAGTGACATAGAGAAAGCATTTCTACTAAGTGGAACATGAAGGATGAGACCAGTCTCTTTCTTCTACTACCTCTAAATCATGATAGCTAATCATTCAAATTTGTAAAAAGTAGAATGGAAGAATAATTCTGGATCCAAGCAATTCATATATAAGACCGTGGACTTAACTGGAAAAAAGGCCATGTTGAGAGAGCAGGAATTATACTAGCAATGAAATAGTGGCTAAGATTACATTTCTTTTTCTTTTTCTTTTCTTTCTTTGTGTGTGTGTGTGTGTGTGTGTGTGTGTGTGTGTGTGTGTTTGATGGTAGTGGGGACTGAACTCCGGGCCTGGGCACTGTCCCTCTATTCTTCAGCTCAAAATTTTTTTCTCTACCTTTGAGCCCCACACCACTTCCAGTTTTCTGGTGGTTAATTAGAGATAAATGCATCAGAAACTTTCTACTCATGCTGGATTTGAACTGCAATGCTCAGATCTCAGCCTCCAAATTAGCTAGGATTATAGGTGTGAACCACTTGAACCCTGCTTAGGATCACATTTCTAACAGTGTATACTCAGCATATGTAATGTGTATGTTCATCTATCTTTACATGAACTCTAGTTAAAAATCTGGGAAACAGCTTAGATTTTACACTCACAAAAATGGTTGTAGTTCAAAAGGTGGTATCCCTGGAGAAATAAAACTTAAGAATGTAAAGGAGTCTGGGAAGTTCAGTTTGCATCTAGCTTGGGCAAAACAGTCTTTGAGAAACTATAATTAACCAGCAAAAAGACGCATTAGAATAATGTCTAAAGTGAAGGAATACTAATTATGAGCAAGATTGCTGAAGAAGAGCTTGAGGTTTGTGCATACATATATACATACAAATACTCACATACACACAGAGGTACTTATATGTTCAAACACACATATGGAACAACTATCAGATTATGTAGAAAAGTTAGAAAATATGTCCTGAGTAAAAATAAATTAAGTGATAATTTTTAATATTAGAAAGTCCTCAAGTGAAATTTCCCCAAAAAGCTTGAGAATATTACATAGGTGGGAACAGAGATAGTAAGAAAGTCAAGTCATCATTAATAAAGGGATCGGATCCAGGGAGGAATGAATCCGAGACCCCTTCAGGTGCATCTGAAAATGTTCATATCTTGTGTCAAATGTTAGAACATCTTTGATAATAGTTCATAAACAGTCTGAGCCATCACTCTAGTGGAAAATATTATTGGAGAAGTTCAGAATTGCTAGACTGTATCTAGATTAAATAAATAAAAAACTATGGTAGGACAATGTGATACAAGCCAGGAATTCTAGCACTCAGACTAAGACAGGTGATTATAAAGTGGAATGACATAGTGATACTTTCAGTGGAATAGGTAGTATAATTTGGTCTCAATAAACAAACCAAGAAAGGAATAAAAAATAAGCCAGAAAGGAATACACAGTTGGAAGTTTGGGCTAATTTTGTCAATATATTTTGAGAAATCAAGTTTCCTATTGAAATGCAACTCATATATAATCCTCAGTTGTGTTTAAATGTCGTCTTCATTACAGAACATTACTAGATGCAGAAGAGCTCATGATTCCCAACCAAGAATTTGATAAAGCAACCACATTCTGTTAGATTCCAAAGAAATGATTAAGGATTACAAAAGCTTAAGCCTAGAGAAATAGGAAAGTTCATTTTATGTAGGAGTTTGTAGACCTGGCTAAATAAGAATTTAGATTTAAAATAAATATTTTTGTTTGTAATTTAATATTCTATAGGTTACTATAAAATTGTTTTTAAGTAGAAGATTTAATTTACAAATTCACAAATGATTCTCGCTTTCTATTTGCCTAAAATATTCTTTCAAGTAAGGCATAATTAGAACTTAGACAACAGTTAATTCCAACAGTTCGTAAGTAACATGATAAGTGAATAATCTAGATAAAGTTGACAACAAATTTATGCTATTAATTTATAAATTTACCAAAAGAGCAACTTTTTGAGACTCTGGTGTAACATATTATGAAGAGAGTAATTGTGTGACATCTTAACTTCTAGGCCTGGGCACTGTCCCTGAGCCTATTTTTGCTCAAGGCTACTGCTCTACCTCTTGAAACTCAGCGCCACTTGTGTCAGGCTTTTCGTGAGCAGTTATTGGAGGTAAGAATCTAAGGAACCATCCTTCCTGGGTGGGATTTGAACCAGAGTCTTTAGATCTTAATAGTCAGACATTCAGATCTCCTGAATATCTATGATAGATAAAATATATAACTATAAATAATATTTGCAAGTGTTCTGATCTCAAGGATAACACTGGGAGGAAAATGATACAGAAAAGTTTAGTGTAGTGTTCTTTCCACAATACGAAGGGCATCACATTAGCAGAATTGTAGTATTTTTTCACAATAGTTATATGCTTGTCATGTTGTGAATTTAAGGAATTTTAAGGTGCACATTACAAGTTGGAAATTGTTGGGCTAGGATGACTTTATGACATAAAAACTTGGGATTGATGGTTATAGAAATAATGGCTTACTTTGATGAACAAATGTTTACTCTTGAGGAATTAATATAGGTATTTCATAGTTTTACCCTCTCCCAGACTGTGGCTATTTTTTCTGTTGAATTTAAATATGTAACGCTCCATTGAAAACTGCATTTATTGCAGAATTAAATAAAATGAAAACAGGTACTGTTTTGAATGTCTCTAGTGTGGCATGTTAAGAATTTGAAAATGAGTATTTATTAGTCATAGGAATGTTCAAGAACACATATACTCTGTCCTCTTAACAATTATTCCGTTTTAAAAGTTAGGAGTTTCAACAGAATTGAACTATTTTTGTTTTAGTATGAGACAATACTAAAACAATGTTTTTTTTTCTAAATAATGGCAAGTATATTCTGAAATATTATATAGTTTGATAATATTCAAGTTGATGATAAATAGGTAATTAATTCAAATTAGCAGCCAAAAATGTTCATTTCTTAAAAAGGTAATACACATATAATAATATTTACTATACCAATACAGTGAAATTATATTTTATACAGCTCATTTTTAATTTCATTTTATTGTCAAGGTGATATATAGAAGGGGTTGCAGTAATTATAAGGTAGTGAATACATAGCATGTGTAACTATTTACCCACTCCCTCATTTTTGTCACAGTTTTCCTTCAGCTCAATACCCCTCATAAGTTGTAATGTAAATTTTCAACATGTTGTTTTGTGAGTATTGCTATTGCATTGGTTTGCCCTTTGTTCTTTGTCTTGCCATTTCATTGTTCCTCTTCCCTTGCTAAATAAACATAAATGTATATACAATACACAGGATATTGAAACCAAATATAACAGGGATAAATCAAAGGTAAAACACAAATGAAAAAAGAAATCACATAGTACATTAAAAACAACAACCACAGACAGAAAATTCTGTTCCCATATCCAGGAGTCCATTTTGCTCATCATCATCTTATATGGTCATACATACATAGTTATTGAACAATTCTGCTCAACTGCTAGATTATGCTACACATTTCTTACTTATTACAAATGAGGAAACAACGCAATCTGTTTATTTGTGTCTTGTTTATTTTACTTCGTGGGATTTTTCCAAGACTTTCCAGTTCTGTATGAATTTGAAGTATAGAATTACACCGTGCATACATAAAACACACTTTGTCAGTTCATTCATCTGCTGAGTGGCATATTGGTTTAAAACATGACTGCTTGTAAATATCACTTAGGGTCATTCAAAAATGAGAGATGCCACTTCCCTAGACATTATAAAAGCATGATTTCTAGTAACATAGGATTTTATGGTGGTATGAGTTTTGAGAAATCTGGATGAGTCTCATGTATATCTTGCACTGAATTAGGCAAGAAGATATCCAATATCATAGAGGATAAAAATGGTAGTGTCAAAAATATTTCCCTTGAGAAACATATAAGAAGCTGCCAGAAGTATAAAGTAGTTCAGATAATTTTGAAGAATTTAGAAATGCAAGCAGTATAGCCCAGTGGTAAAACTTTGGCCTTGCATGTGTGAAGCAATGGTGTGATCTCCCAAACATTACAAAGTACACACAAAGAACACCCACACAAAAACCACATAAACACACACATACACACCACATACCCACATTTGGAATATTGATATTATCCTATTCAACGGAGGAAATTATCACAAATAGTAAAAGTATGTTAATATATGAAATCTTAATATTGCTTGTACAACTTAAAAGTTTACTAGAAATAAGATAATCACAATATACTTGGATTTTAATAGATTAAGTAAATTGAAAATTAATAGAAGACATGAGAATCTTTGCAAATAAGTTTAAATAATAAACATTTTGAAACATGTATCCTTTTATTTTGACAAAAGAGTGATGTTACTGGTGTTTTAACTTAAGATTTAGGATATGATAGCGAGATGCCCTATATAACATTAGCGATGGCTATATCTCTAATCATTTCGTTCTGAATAGTTTTATAATAAGGTCACAGAGTTTTCCAGTATCTCTCGAATTACAAACCCTATTTACACTTCCCATCATAGCTAGAAAATGGATGCCACAAATCACAATGCCGGGCTCAAACTTTTTTTTTTTAATTCAAGTAAAAATATTTCCAAAAAGTGGCCAAGTAATGAAGCTTTTCTTAATAAAGTATGTGCTTCATGAAAATACAGTAAGGATTTGTTACCTGGACAAATATGTTTATAACAATAAGAAAATAAATTTATTTAAAATCATAGCCATATAAAAATTAAGAAAACAATTTTTAAATAGTCACATGTTAAATATTATAAAAGTAAAATACATGTATCTGAATAATTTACATGTGTAAAATCACGCAAAAATAAATTAACTAAACCTACAACTCTGAAAAAAATGAATTACCCTAAAGAAACAAAAGAAATTATTTAAGCTCAAAATTTGAAATTTAGAAAATAAATTGCAGTGTACTCTTTAGTTGACTTAATTAAGTGTAAACCCTCTGTATATCGATTTTATAATAAAAACGCATTAACAAAGAAAGCAAAATTACCCATGGATCAATAGCAATAGCAAAAGCATCAGTAGTCCTTCTTTTGAGTGTACTAAAAAATCGATGGAAGAGATAATGTTCCTTCCCTACTAAATGTACTCATTACTTTACCTTATTTATGTAACTGTAACCCCTGTGTACATTTCCATTAAAATAAAATTAAATTGAAATGAAAATAAAACCAAGTGATATACCAATTAAGAATTCTTAGACACCATTGGTTAAAAACTTTGTAAAAAACTGCCCTAAATACCCAAGGAATATACTTTGATGATACTATTTAAATACTTCAACTTCAGCAGAAAAGCCAAAAGTTTAAAAACTGTTACAAAGTAAAGTAATAAATCAGAATATATTACTATTAATAATAATCATAAGATGAATTTATAGTGGTAGTCAAATATGTAAGAAATGATGCAATTTGCCATTAATTTGCACTTAATAAGTGAGAAAGAATTTTTTAGGTCTTTTTAAATTATCATATGATAAATGAAGGAACTGTTCTGTCACATCATATGATAATCAGATGAAGCTGATATTAGAGCAAAGAACAGATTGTATTAAGTTTTTGAATGTTCATGTATATACTTATTTTGGTTGTGGGAAATTGTGGGTATTTCAACTTGGGGTATATTTTTCTTGCTAGGCAGGCGTCATATCAGTGGTTAATTTTAGGATAGGGGTTTCCTTTCCACAAGAACATGCACCTGATCTGTCCTTTTAGCCATCTCATCATCAATGGCATCCGAGATGAACACCAACTTGTCCAGCCTGCTACCTTGACTGGCCTGGATCCACAATCAATCCAATCGAAGTAACTAGATAGTGAAGTATGGTGGAAATGATCCAATGCACCAAGCTATAGATTGAGAAGGAATTCCACTGAACTTTTGGCCTGGGTTCTGTTCTCAAGCCTCCTAAGTATTTAAGAGTACAGATAGGAGCCCCTGGTGCCAAGCAGTAACAGTATAAAGCTATTAGACATATATATGACTTAGGCTTGTGATAATCTCAGGAAATGAATAAAAGAGCAGTGAAGCATAGAGGACAGCCAGAATTTTAACTAGGTACTCAGAGGATGAATAAGCTTAACTAGCTACTCCGGAGTCTGAAATCTCATGACCACTGTTCAAAGCCAGTCCAATCATGAAAATACAAGCGATTATCTAAAAAAAGAAAAAAAAAGAAGTGGCTGAAGTGGTAGACCACTATCCTTGGGCACAGAAACTGAGGAATAATTCCCAAGCATATCAAGCATCAAGAATGATGAATGAATGCATGAGCACATGCACGTGTGCCTTTGCATATTCGCATGTGCATGAACACACACACACACACACACACACACACACACACACACACACACACACACACAAATGAGTATTTCAATGTGAAGTTCTTCATTTTTTACCTTTGCTGTACTTTATTTCCCTGTACTGGCTCACAAATTAACAAAATCAGCTAAGGATATATTTACATAAAATTCATCATGTTTCTCTAAAATCTACACTCTTTTTGGAAGCCTGCTTTTATTTGACCCAAAAGTAAATTAGTCAGGAAGTCAATTCATCACTCTCAAGTCTATAGTATTAGATGATTGCTTAAGTTCTTCCTAGCAATATGATTTTGTGAAATCCTGCATAAAGCAATATATTTCTTTCACTAGAAGTGAAGCCTCTTTCAAAAAATTAATAATAGGTTTTTCTCCTCTTGGCATGCATCTGTAGTTATATTATCTTCATATATTTCATGATCTGTGTATGACAAAGACTACCGTGAAAGTAAAAACACCCTTCTCAGCATTTTTATACCATTCATAGATATGAATGTGTTTAAATGTTACTGAAATTGCTTTGGAATAAATAATGTTCACCCTGACTATCTTGAGAAAATAGAATTGGTTTCTCAGCACTTTAGGTAAAAAAATCAGAGAAACAAACAAAATGAAAAGTTTGGAACAACTCAACACATACATTCAAATGAAACAAAACAAGACAGAAAACACAAATTAATTCAGTACTCAAGAACCTGCAGGAAATGCAAAGATTTTTTAAAAATCAGCTATGACAAGCTTATGAAAATCCTGACTACATGGGAGTGCACTGATGTGAGAACAGTGGCTAAAGCCTAGACTAGACAGAAAAAACTGTACAGAATACCATACACTTGTTATTCTAAATTCCAGGATGAATAACATAAAGTGGACTGAGGCCAAGGTCATACACAAGTAGGAAGCCAGTTTCTATCTGAAAAATTATCAGGATAATTTAGGGCTGGCACATGACAAAGTGGTAAGAACACTGAATTCAAACTGTAATATTAGGGGTATTAAAGAAAAAAGCTATGATTTTAAATAATTGGAAAAATTGTAACACTTCAGTATTTTAGTGGAGAAAAATCCATTTCAGAGATAGAATGAACCCACGTTCCAATGCTACTTTAGTGAAAATGTTTAGTGGTACTTCAGACAAAACAGAGTTACCTTATAAATGAGCATGGATGTGCATTAGGGTGATGGAAATACTCTACTTACACAGATGTAAATTAAATAGATTTTTTGGGTAGATTGTAGTTCTTGAACTAAGAGCCTGGGTGATGTCCCTGAGCTTTTTCTCTCAAAGCTACCACTCTATCACTTTGAGCCACAGTTCCTATTCTTATTTTCTGTTGGTTGTTTGGAGATAAGAGGCTTATGGACGTTTCTGCCGAGGATGGCTTTAAACCATGTTCATCAGATCTCAGCCTCCTGAGTAACCAGGATTCAAGGCATGAACCATCGATGTTTTTAATAATTTAGTAAATTTTATAGTTACAGAAGTTATAAATTATCATTGTAACCTGTGTAATATATGTATGTATGTATATATCAATACATATGGGTAGAAATAGTTTAACATATTTTTGTATCTACAGTATATATATGAAATCATCCTTCATTATAAAATAAAATGGAAACAAAAGTTAATGAGGAGCAAAACAAAGGGAATTTTTACAAGTTTATTTTTGTTGAATGAAATATGTATCAGTTTGGAAAAAAAGTCATCTCTACTTTAACAAAATGGATAATTGCTATTAATTCCAATCCATCTATTTGCCCATATTGTGCATCCTCACACATGAATGTCAAAATCAAACCACAATTTTTTGTCTGTATTTAACTCACCTGTTATAATTTAGGGGATAGATGAAGTAATCAAATAAAGATTAAAATAATAGAAAGTGAGGCTATGAGTTAGAGCTGAAAAAGATTTTAAATATGATAATAGCTAATTAAAATGTATATTTCTTACTTTTACTCTGTTGTTATGTCTCTCATTCCCACATTAGGAAAGTACATAGAAGGTTCTCACTAAATTTATATAAGTATTAAAAATATATTGAAAGAATATGGGCATCGTGTGGTTTTAGCTTATTGAGACATGTATGGGAGAGTGTGTTTTTGAGGACTTGCAATACCTTGTCATGTAGATGAAAGGAAGGATGTGCTTATTCAAGAAAACTAGCTAGAGGATTGCTCTCAGAAAGATAGTGATGAATTCTTCCAAAAGGTTACAGTAAAATCACATTCACAACCTTGTTCATTATTGCACTATTCACCACAGACAAGTTATGGAAACAGCCAAGATGCCTTTTGGCAGAGGGATGGTTGGAGAAATTGTGTCATATATACACAATTGGATTGCACCTATCCATTATGAGCACTGTTACATTATTTACAAAGAAAGTGATAGATCTAAAAATATGTTAAGTAAACGAAGTGAGAGCCAGACACACAAAGGACCCATGTTCTGTCACATATTTGGAAGCCAGACTTTTATGCAAGTTAAACAACAGTATTAACCAAAGTTTTCATTTTTCAGAGCAGTATTTAAAAGGTGTAATTTCTTATAAAATTGAACTTTTAATCTAACAAAATGAATACCAGGAAACTATCACTTGGAAGATGTGAAGGTAAGTCAAAGGGAAGGAATAAAGAGAGTTATGGAGGAAAAATGAAGACATAATATTCAATGCAAATAATATGAAACTAGAAAAAATTAAAGTGGGGTGAGGTTTGGAAGGGTAGGGAAAAGTTATGTAAAGATCCATTATACTTAAAAAGTAATTTATTGAATGGAAATTCCCGTTTACACCTAGTAAAGATAATTAAAATATGATTAAAAACAATGGAGATATTTGATCTTAAACTGTGTTCTCTTAAACCATGAGTCAATATAATAGTTTCTTCCTCAGGAATTTTCTTTGCAGGTATTTTCCTCATAGTGACAGAAAAGTGATCAATGCAATGAATATCAATACATCACATTGCACATATAAAATCACAGTAAAAATGTTAGAATTCATCATATGATAAAATAACAGGTAGAATTTGCCAAATGCTAATTGATTGTTTTTCCAAGTACTTTACATATGGTATATAATTTAATCCTCACAATAATTGCATAAAGTGGAACTCCTTACATTTTTAATTCTCAGATGATGATATTGAAGTCTTCAGAGTTGGAATTACTAGTACAGCATTGCACACACGGTGTTAGCCTGACGATCATCTCCCACTGTATCAATTAACCTCATTCTATTTTATGACTAAAATACCAGCACTTAGTCTACAAATTATAGGAAATTTCTCAGAATTATTGTTTTCACTTTCACAATATTTCACTTTATATTTGTTAGAAAATAGGGAACTGTAATATGAAAACTCAAAGTTCATAATCAATGCATACCTCCCTGGTGAAAGGAACTGCTCAAGTATAATATTCTTGATTTCTAGCTCAAAATAGTAGGAATCGTATTTTATCCCTTCACTCAACACTGCACTGCCTGGGGACACTATCTCTGTTTAACACTGTCTTACTGAAAGAATGACCTCCCCAATTCCTGATGGAAACATTTTGCAGGTCTTATGGACTAATCATTTCCACATTGTAGCTCAACTAAGTTGTTTACCATTCAAGTATTTTGATTGCTTTTTATACCCAACAATTTGAGAGAAAGGTACTACTTTAAAATGCTATTAAAGCAAGACTGATATTAAAATCACCTTTGGCCCCAGATAAATATTTTATCTTTCCTATACTCAAAAATGCACTCTGACCTATCATTAATGTTAGGAATGAGAGGATAAAAATCATAGACACCAAGACCTAAATATGAATTAAAGACTCTCCAACTTGTGAATACTATTGGTTTAAAAAGACATAAAGGGCTGGAAGGTGGCTTAGTGGTAGAGTGCTTGCCTTGGATGCATGAAGCCCTGGGTTCGATTCTTTAGCAGCACACAAGCATAAAGAAAAAAGCTGGAATTGACGCTGTGGCTCAAGTGGTAGAGCGCTAGACTGGAGCTGAAGAGCTGAGGGACAGTGCCCAGAGTCCAGGCCCCACTACTGTACCCCTCCCCCCCAAAATAAAGACATCAATACTACCAATTTTTTCTTCACAATTTCTTATGATACTGAAGATTCAATTATAAACTATTAACACTTGAAAATAACTCATTTTCATGGGAGTAGAACACAAAACACAAGATTAATCCTAATCATATTAAAAGACATTTATTTATACTACAAATTCACTCTTATAACTACAAAGATTCTAAAAATAACTGAAGCACAGTGACACAAAAATTATTTAAATGCATCATCTACATTCAGAGGACTGTGCTAATAGAAAACAAAATTATACTAATAATTAGGTTACCCAATTCATTTGCATTCTTTTAATCTATTTCTTTTAGTTTCGTAAAAACTGGCTTTTCATAAAATGATCCATAAAAAAGCCTATATACCCATTTACATTTTCAGATCTTAACAATATTTATTTCAGAAATGTCTTTAGCTGTATTGTCAATGAACTAAAATATTACTAAAATATTTAAATAAAATATTACTAAAAAACTAATAATTAGGTTACCCAATTCACTTACATACTTTTATTCTATTTCTTTTAGTTTCATAAAAACTGGCTTTTCATAAAATGATCCATAAAAAAGCCTATATACCCACTTACATTTTCAGATCTTAACAATATTTATTTCAGGAATGTCTTTAGCTGTATAGTCAATGAACTAAAATATTACTAAAATATTTAAATGGTTTTCAGAAATTGCAAGACTCGCACTGGGATGTTATTTATATTGGAAAAGATATTCGAAAAGCCTTATTTGTTAAAGTTGTGATCGTTACTCCCACAAAAGAACTACTAATGAAGAAACATTTGTATGTACAAAACAACTTCAAATGCATCCACAATTTGGAGATGACACATGTTTTTGTTTTTTTTAAATATATATCTAACAAGCATAGCCACAATACTAATTTTCAGTAAATATGATGCGATATTCAAACCTTAAAAATACGGGGTTTATTATCTTAGTGTGAATAGATATGATATTACAAAGAAAGTTATTTTCAACAGACATCTGGAAAGAGTTTATCCACCTTGAGTTTCACAGAAAAAAAACAGAGAGTAATACCTATTTGTTCAAGTTGGTCAAAATCAGTCCATGAATATTTCTTAAAAATATAACCAATTTAAGAAGTCAAACACATATTTTGTACTGACAGTCATCTTACAGCAATAAATTACTACCTAATTATATGTGTATCTTTTTGCCTAACATATATTAAGAACTGAAAATGATCTCTTTTATCTAACTTACGTTGTAAATGCTTTGATTATGATTATGTTATTAACAAATAAAATGTACAGAAGGGTGGTTCCACTGAAATGACAGAACAGATCACTGATAAATAAAAAAAACATTGCAACACAGTTCTTTTCAGCCTCACCCTGTTCATATTGGCAAGCAACATTGCAACAACACACACACACACACAAACACACACACACATAAACACACATGTGTGCACACGTACACACACATATACATGCATGCCAAATTCAGGGTTTATTGTAC